>NC_052053.1:77339954-77664121 GCF_903992535.2 Arvicola amphibius | reverse complement strand
GGAAGAATTTAACATTTCTTTCGTGCCTTGTATTACCCCACTCCTGCTCTGACCTCCTCCCCTCTGCATGATACCAAACTCCTCACTGTCTCAGCACAGCAGAGCGCCCACACGCTGTCTCAGGGGCTTCTCCCAGGCTGTGACTTCTGTCACATACCACACTCAAAAGCTCTTAGAAAGATCCCAGGGTTTCAAGTCAGGGAGCTGGACTTTGAACCTCCCTGGTTCATCCTCTTTCCAGCTGCTAATCACTTAACCTCCATGAGCCATAGTTTCATTGCTAAGCATGGGGAAATTCTGGGATCCATCATATAGGGAGGTTGTGAGAATAAAGTACATTCGACACGTGGGGCTGGAGAGATGGCTCAGCAGTCAAGAGCACTAGATGCTCTTCCAAAGAACCCATGTTTGATCCTTTGCACCTACATGGCAGCTTACAACTCTAACTCCAGTTTCAGAGGATTCAATGTCACCTTCTGACTTCTGTGGGCACTACATATATGTGGTACACAGACATACGCAGGCCAAATATTTATATATAAATAAACAGTAAAAGAAATCGCCCAAATAAATTTTAATACCATTAGACGTGTAAGATGTTTACTGTGGTTAATACCTGATTGGGTATTGAAGTCTGCTATTAAATGTGTAGCCAGGTATGGTCACTGAGCCTGTAGTTCCAGCCTTTGACAGACTGAGGTAAAAGAGGATCACATGTTCTAGGCCAGCCTGGGCTATAAAGTGAACTCTTATCTCAAGGAAAAGAAAAACCTGTTGAGTTGAACTGATGCGCTCTCCCTTAGGAAGCAAGAGATCTGGGTACTGGTTAAAGGAACACGTGCCCTTCGCTTGATTAAATTGCAGTGGTTAGATGACATAATGCCAAGCTTTGTGTCCCATCATCTTCATGTGGAATCAGGGACCCAGCACCCAGAGACCATCTCCATCCACCCTCCAGGCAGACATCGCTAGCTGATCAGAGCATTCCAAATTCCATGCTGGCCTTGGAATCATCGCTCAAGGCTCCTTGGAGGCATCACCAATCAAATCTGAATTGACAGTTGAGATTAAACTGACTTTTCATTCCTGACCAGTGCCCTGACTGGACAGAACACAGCGTAAGAAGGACAGGAAAGGACACAGTCAAGGTGAAGTGTCTGTCTGTGGTGGGTCTGAGGGTGGGGGTACAAGGCAGCATCAGGAAGGTGGGGCCAGGATCCAGCAGGGACAGAACACTGGGGCACATAGTCACAACTGTCACCCTGTTTGTGCCACACCAGCCCCACTATACAGGGAAAGCTTGGTCTGGCCCTGTGGAGAGTGCAGGAGGAGGGAAGGGTGTTGGCTGCATGCCAGACAACCTCTCCTTTACTTTGGAGGGGTTTTGATCACAGTATTGATTTTGCCAGGGGCTGCAATTCCTCCACCTTAAGGGCAAGGAATTGGAGACACAGCTCTTTGCCATAGGGATGTGTAACCCATCACGGCCACTCCATTGTTCATGCCCCAGTGCCTTCTGTAGAGCCAGGGTAGCACCCATGCCCATTCTGTATGCCATCCTACTCATGAAAACTCGACTGCTTACCCCACCATCAGAAAGCAGACAAGGCCTGCTGGAAATGCACTCACTCCTGCCAAACTCCACCCTGAAGTCTGCCCTGCTGAGACCCTGGGTAACTCAGGGGGAATGGCTGTGCCATCTCTGTCTGGAGCCTCCCGTCCTTAGACTCCATCTCTGACGACTTGCTACACTAAGGGTATAGCAAGTGAGGTTGAATCCCAGGCTAGTAAATGAGGTTAAAACCACCCTGATTTGTACCAGGAGCAATCAAAGCATTTACCAAGGTCGGGACTCCTAAGTTATACCCTGCCTCTGTTGCTGCTAGAACTGGCCACACCAGGCTGTAACACCCCATGATCACCTGCGGTCCTAGCCATTCTGTGGGCATAGTCATACTGGGGGTCATCATTCACCATGAATTTGGGCAGCCAGGACAGGAAGCACTCATCCCAGCAGCCAAAAGAGCTTACTTCCACCCAACGCTTCCCATCCCTAGTCAGGCCTGATTGTAGATGACACTTGCTGCAGGCTGGACTTTGATGGCTGCGTTGCTGTTATGTAAGGGGTTACATAAGTCACTGTGTGATGCGTGTCCCGTATTAACAGAGCTTCTAGCCAGATGCCGTACCCCAAGTGGCCCTTCTAAGTCCCCTCAAGGCAGAGCAGTTGGCTGCCTTCATCCCCCACACTGGGCAGATAGAGTCCCTGGTTGACAGCTGTCAGATCACAGCATATTGGGACGTCACAACCAAAGTCAGGGATGATCCATCATTCCCTGCCCATGGACAGTGTCGGACAGCAATGCTGGCATCTGGGAGACAGCAGTTAGCACCCATTCCCTTCTACTCTTAGGTCAAAGAGGATTTCACCTAGCTGAGATCGGAGGTTACGGGTCACAGAGTTTGCAGTGGGGGCTCCCTAGCACGCCAGGCTGAGGAGGGGAAGGTTAGGGCCCTGCTCTGTGGTTGGCTTAGTGCCTCAGCTCAGTTCACTTGCCCCTGGCAGAACTCGGCAGAGACTCCCATGTGGGTGCAATCGGGAGTCTACCTCCTGCCTTAAGTACCGTCGCACTGGGGAAATAAGACAGTCATGGTGGGCCAGTCACGGCAGCTGCGTCTTTTGCCCAGGGCATCTCTACTTCCACAATTCTAGAACAAACCTGCAGCCAAACCCCTACTTCCCTTACTTGGCCAGAGTTTGGCAGCAAAGGAAACAAGAAGTTGTTTCCAGTCGACAAGATGCAGGCTGTTCAGGGGGATTGAGACTTACTTCCGGAAACAAGCTGCCCTGTGCCAAACCTTGGTAGGACAGAACACATTTAGATCTCACAGAGTCTGGTTTGGGACATGCTGGGGTTTCACTACTGAACTACCCCTCTGTACCCCCAGCCTAGAAAGACATTTTAAGATTGGATTCCCACGGAGCCCGCTAACCTAAGAAACATGCAGATAACACTTCAAGGAGACGCATAAAGGACACAAGCATGCTGCCATCTTGCCATCTTACAGGAAGCCCATCCACTGACAGCAATTTTCTTGGGAGCAGCCTTGTACCAGGGAATAGGGCCCACATGTCACAAGCTAGGTGCTGATTGACAGGGCAGAAAAGGGCTGGATATGTGAGGCAATGCCCCAGCATGGTGGGAGCTAAAGGGGTCTGAAGGGAGCTGGCAGGAGCCTAACCCGTGGGTCACAGGACCTTGGAGTCTATCTCCGGCAGAGTGTACCAAGAGTTTGGAGCAGAAAGGATGCTGCCCGCTCATACCTGCCTTGGGGGCTGGGACTTTGCTACAGAATTTCCCCTTCTGAGCCCTGGGGGTTAAAATAGCAATGACACAGCCCTCAGCCATGCAGAGGCGACTGCTGAGGACACCGAGCGTGTGATGGCTGCCACTACAGGGATCGCAGCCCCCACCTACCCCTGTCTGTGGTGCCCGGCTCGGCTCAGAGAACATGTGCTAGCTCCAGGTGTCGGGATTGCTGCTCATTAGCCCCGAGCCATCTCTAGAGGAGGGACAGGTGCCCCATCCCTACAGCAGCAGCCTCTTGGTACCACTTCTGAGTGAGGGTCTGGGGCCATCTCTGTCTGCCATTTAGGCTGTGATTTGAAGGTGTGGGCCAGGATGCTGAGAGGAGGGCAGGAGAAGAAGGTGGCAGAAAGTCAGGGAAACAGAGGCAGGGAGGAGAAGAGCTGGGTGGGAGACACTCATCAAGTGGGCACGGAGACCCTGCCCATAAGTGCTTCCCCAAGCAACTTTGTTCGCCATGTGGCTGTCGGCCTCACCTTCTCTCTGGGCAGTTGGTGGGCAGGGCCAAGGCAGCCTGGGCTTCCTTGCTTGCTCCAACCGAGCGGCCCTGCTTGCAGCCCTGCCGGCGTTGGCACGGTGACAGTAGCCAAGTGTGCAAACTTGTGCCATTGTCCCTGGGCCAGGGGGAGCCATGGAGACTAGCTAATATGACACAGGAAAATGTTTGCTGATGGCAATTCTATGGGCTTTGTCCACCTCTTTCTCCATCATGACGACTCGATTTAAGTCCCTAACTGTTTGACTACAAATGCAAGGGGACCGTGCAACGCCACCCTTTTGTCCAGCCGCACTGAATGGGCAATTCAGGCTTTGTGCGGCTCAATTGAGGAAGCAGACATAAAGACAAGATTCCTGAGAGCCCCGGCTCCCTTCCCATGGATATTCCAGCACCCCTCAGCTAGCCTGTCCAGGCTACCTTTCCCCACATCAGTGTACCTCTCGACCCATCTCAGGGGACCCTTCAGGAAGGGTGGGGAAAGAGGCTAGAGACACGAGGACAGACAGAGTCAGAGAGCACACGCTCAACACTCAAGGGCAGAGGGAAAGCAGCCCACGCCAGCTTACCCCATCTGATTGTCTGTCTGCACTGGAGCATGGCAGCTGGAGGCCTGGAGTATCTGGGGAAGGTTGGGTGCCTGTCTCCACTGCATCCAGCCCTCCTTGATCCTGGACATTTTGCACACACACACCCTACTCCCTCAAGAAACCAGGGTACCGAGGTCAAGGGGAGGGGGTGTGTGGAGGCTGGGGAAAGTGGGGCTGAAGGGTAGAAATTTACCGGGAAATGATTGCATTTGGGAGCTGTCTTTTTTTGTGATGGTCCCCATGGTGACAATTTGTGACGGCAAAGAATGTGGGACCGGGGCTCCGCCGCCTGATTGGGATGCTTTGTATCTGGAGAGGCGCTCCTGATTGGCCTGAGGGCCCCCCAGCTCCGGACTTGTCCTCCATTCAGCCCACTCAAGGGCTGCACAACTGCTTCTCACCCTGCACGGAGCTCGCTGCACGCCAGCTCGCCGGGCTTGCCTGGGTCTACCGTGGGGAACCTGCCGGCCACGTTGGCGGGGGTCCCAGCCCGCACCTCGGTTAGTGTGGAGTCCCAAGTGGTCTGACTAGGCTGGGTGGAGGGTGTGAGCGGGCTAGGGCTTTGGGGGAGGGGCACAGTGCTGTGGGTGGCGGCCGAGGAGGCATGAAATTGCTGCAGATGGTTCTACAGGGGAGTTCCTGCTGCCGGCAGCCTGAGATGAGCCTTGAAGGCAGGTCTAGATTAAGTGCTAGACAGGGATCCTGCCTGGCCCTGTGTGGGAGTTGGGGGTGGAGCGTGGGCACTGCAGAGGGGGCGGGGTGGTGGGAGGGGGAGGCCACCACTACGGAGGGGGAAGGGGGCTTGGCCTTCTGGAGAGAATTTCTTTGGCTTTGAAAATAAAAACTTGAATGGCGAGTCGTGCCTGCTGTGCTCACAGTATGTGGGAGACGCGACCAGCTGGAAATGTAGCCCCAGCGATGCCACTTGTAGCTAGATGGTTTTGAGAAAGGTGGTTCTCTTTTCTGAGCGTCACTTTCCAGGAGGGGACAACAGACCCTAAAAGACTGAATGGAATAGCTGGCACCTGTCTCATTTAGTCAAGAAATGCTGAATGACTTACCAGGTGTCCCATTGTGGATCCTGGTTGGGACAGAAGGGTGCCAGGCTCGAGGGGCTTTTTGCATTCAGTCCTGGTGGCCCTGGGAAGGTGTAACTGCCCTGGAGAGACTCCAGCTGCCTTTTGTGCTCTGCAGGTCCGCCCTGTGCTCTCTTTGGAGCTGCCAGCCCCCAGCAGACCCTGCACTCTTCATGGAAAGCCCCGCGCGGTTCCCGTGGTGATGGCAGCTGACAGTGATGTGAAGATGCTGCTGAATTTTGTCAACCTGGCGTCCAGTGACATCAAGGCGGCCCTGGACAAGTCGGCCCCCTGCCGCCGCTCTGTGGACCATCGCAAGTACCTGCAGAAGCAACTCAAGCGCTTTTCTCAGAAGTATTCGAGGTTCCCTAGGGGCCTGCCTGGCAGGGTGACAGAGCCTCATCTGCCCAGAGGGCCGGAAGAGAGGCCTGGGCAGCTGCCCCTCCACCCGTGCCCCGAATCCAGCCCTGGTGGGGATGGGAGCTGCAAGGAGAAGGCCCTGGGGACCCCCTTCAGGGAGGAGTGCCTTTCTAAGGAGCAGAGCTTTGGTGGGCTGAATGCAGAGGCTTCTAGACCTGGCCAGGTGCCAATGAGGAAGAGACAGCTGCCTGCTTCATTCTGGGAGGAACCAAGGCCCACCCTGAGCTACCCAATGGGGCTGGAGGTGGGCCTAACCCCCAGGGAGGCATCTCTGTATGAGAATAAGAAAAATTGCAAGGGTCTTGAGTCCCTGGGGCCTGAGACTACTCCATTGCCCATGTCCCCAAGGGTTCTAGCTGACATGGAGCCACTCAAGATGTCTGGGGTATCTTTGGTAGGCAGCCTTGATGCCTGGAGCTACTGCCCATTCCAGTACCATGGACAGCCCATCTTCCCCAGCCTTCCAGGGGTCCTGCCACAAGGTCCAGTACCCAGTCTGGGCTTGTGGAGGAAAAGCCCAGCCTCACCAGTGGAGCTAGCCCACTTCTGCAAGGATGTGGACAATCCAGGGCCCAAAGTATACAGACCTGTGGTTCTGAAGCCTATTCCCACTAAACCAGCTATGCCTCCACCCCTCTTCAATGTCTTCGGCTACCTCTAGCTGGATGGCCTTAGCCCCCTTTGTTGGCCTGCAGGATGGGGTCTCTGATAAGCTCTCCAAGTGAGAAGAGAGCTGGGCAGGGGTCTAGCCGGGCTGCTTCAGGGATTGGGCTCCTCAGCCAGGCATCTATTTGACTCTTGCAGTCTATGGGGCCAAGCACAGGAGCCCTTCCCCAGGAGATGCATCTCCCTATCCTTATGGAGACCATGGGCAATGGGACCCTAGTCTGGCAGCTGCCCATTACACACCTGTTCAGCTGCCATCTGCTGGGGTTGGGGGGGCATCTCTCTTGTTCTTTTTGTTCTGTGTAAATATTGAGAAAGTTAAAAAAAATAAAGATTTTTTTTGCAGTTTCTACCTCTTGGGTGTCATGAAGTGGGTTAGTTTCCAGATGCAGGGTCGATATAGAGGATGGCTACAGGAAGGGGTGGCTGGTAGCCTCTGAGATATCTGGAGATGGCTGCTGAAGGCCATGGCTCAGTTCATAGGAAGCAGGAGGGAAAGGATGGGGAAAGACCTTGGGGAAGCATGCTTGGTCCAGACACCTGAAGAAAGAGGTGTGGGAAATCTGGATCCCATGGTTCATAACGCTCTGTCTTAGGGAGGTAGAGCTATAAATTTTGGTGCGTCTGGACCTTAGGCTGTGCCAGAGTAGCCATGCCAAATCCTGGTCAAAGATAAAATCATGACAATGAGATTTCAGTTTCTTGTGACCAAACTGTCCCTTTTAATTTAAGCACGAGCATGGATATATGTCCACAGTGAATCAAACCAAAGCAAACCCCAAAGCCCAAGCCCTAAAGCCACAGCCTCTAACACCCATCCCAGTTTCCTTCGGATTGCTCTCAGCCACATGTCAATGAAATGTGGAGACCTCTGCCTGTGGCTGGATGGAAGTACATGTTGAGGGCAAAGACTGGGGTTTCTCCTGATAGTTCCTAGACAGCAAGCTGCTGATCTAGGTGGCTTCCTGAGTAGCATCGGCCTAGGCACGCTCTAGTGTGGCTGGGCTACACAGTATCATCAAACCAGGCTTTCTGCAACCAAGCCTGGTGCTGGGCCAGCCTCTGTTCCCCACGTAGTGGATTCCAAAAGGTGTGCCTATCCCTTCTGCTATCTCCTTCATGGCCTGGCTCTGAGCAAGCCATTAGCTAACAGCACATCCAGGATTCAAGGCTGAACATGGCCCTTTGGTCCTAGCCTACTCCCCCAATCCCGCAACTCCACCAGGGAGTCCACCAGAAATGCAATTGGCCGGGGAAAGATGGGCAGTATTCCAGGATTCTGGGGCTTTCTGTCCAAAGGCATCATGGATGCTAACATGACACAGAGTTGTCCTAAGTCATTTTCTGGCATGTGGAAGGGGCAGGTCTTTAGCCTATGATCCATCTTAGAAAACACAGGGGGAGCAGGAGCAGGTGTGTGCCCTCTCCTACCCAAAAGCACCATCACCAAGAACCCCTGGTCCCATGCAATGGTTCTCAGCCTCCTTGAGACTGTTCAGCAGGGGCCTCAAGTTACTTGTCTACGCTGAAATTTCCTCACCCAAAAAGTGAGATCGGACGTAGACCAACTGCATGGGCTGTTGTTTACGTGGAAGTCTGATTTCTGTCATTACATGAAGTTGTCTCCTACACTTAGGCACCCGGAGGTCCTTCTGGGCTGGCAGAGTAGAACTACTCACAGATCATGTTGCCTACTGCACTGAGCGCCTTGGACACCCTACAGCCCCACCACCCTACTCCTAGAGCAGGAGCACCCCTCGAGCCCCACCATGACTAAGTCCTGGTCCTTCACCAGCCTTTTTCTGCCGGGGCTCAGCTTTCCCAGTGGGGCCTGGAGATCCATTCCTTCAAAAGCCAGAAGGCTCCATTTAAAAGCAGAAACAGGAACTGGAGAGATGGCTCAGTAGTTAAGAGCACTTGGTTTGATTTCCAGCATCCACATCAGAAGGCTTAGAGCTGTCTATAATCCAACACAAGGGCATCTGACACCCGTGGGTTCCACGGGAAGCTACACACACGATGCACATAAACTCATACAGCTTTGCACACATAAATAATAAATCTTTAAGAAATAAAAGCAGAAACTTTTAATGGGACACAACCCACTCAACAAGGGACCCAGGGCACCAGTCTTCTTCATACAGGAAGCATCTGCAGGGAGCACACTGCACATCTGGGAGACTTGAAATTGGAGAGGTAAAAGCAGCCTTGGTGGCAGCAGCAGATACACCCCCAAACAAAGAGCAAGGTGGGAGCTGAGAATGTAGCTCAGGTGGAGAGAGAGCTTGGCTACCATACACAAAGTCCTGGGGTTGGATCCATCATTGCAAAATAAATAAGTAGCAGGGAGGGAGGAGAACAAAGAAAGAGCGAGACCAAGTTGTGTTGGTGTGGCCCCGAGCAAAACCTGAAGCCAGTACAGGGGCTCCCGTTTGCTCAGTCTCCTGCTCCTACCACTAGGGCGAGCATTCTCATGCTTGTGCATTACAACTGGGGCCAGACTTCCAAAAGGCAGTTTGTGATACTGTGTGACATCTCTAAGGCAGGCACTCTGGCTGGGTTTGGTGGCACAATGGAGTCCAGAGTGGCCCTCAAGCACTAGCCAAACATCACTGGACCACAAGGCCAGGCCTCAGGCCAGATTTAATATTTGGGAGTTAAAACACACTTAACAGCTTCCTCTGTACCTTTGAGGCTAAGCATCCCCAGGAGAGAGGATGCAAGATTCCCTTTGGACTTCTTCCAACAAAACATCAAGGGCTGCAACCAAACACAAAACTAGAACCAACCCCACAGGGATTTGTCATGTGTGCTCAGACAAGTGCCTTCCCCTCCTCAACCTCTATCTCATCATGACCTTGAGGGTATAGACAAGATGCTGCTTAGCCCCCTGGAGCCCAAAAGGCTGTTCCCTTTCTTGCAGATCCTAGGATCTACTAGTGAATACCAGGGATGCCAGAGGCAGCAAGGCCATCAGGAGCCCAAGGCCCAGAAGAGAAAGCCAGAGCTTGAGCCGCTGCTCCTCTACTGGTCCAGCTGCTTGCTTTCTCAAAGGCCAGAAACCACCCTTGACCTTGCAGAAGGCCCTTGGAGACAGAGGCTAGGCTAGGTGCCGGCTTTCAGCACGGGGGTTGATTGACCTGACCGGGGAGGCAGTTTCACTGTCATGCACAGAAAACCTTGAAAAACTGGTGTAACTCCTATGAAAACAGCATGTGCTCGGTCTCAGCTTCTGGGTCTCAAAGCCCTTTGACTACGATCAATGACAGTGCCGAGCCTCAGCACTCACCTGGGTGCAGGACACCTGCTCCCACCTTCTCTCACAGGAACATGAGGGTCAGGGGTCCTGTGCCCTCCCTGCCATCTCTCCAGGTCTGGATTGCTTTCCTGGCTATTTCTACTTCTGTAGCAAACAAGCGTGAGAAGGAGGATCACGAAATGTGCAAGACAAGCCCAGGTATCAAGAGGACTTGCAGGTGTGGACCCACCGCTAGTGATGGAGCTCTGGTTTTCATGGTGATTGAACTAGGAGAAGAAACCAACTGGATCTTTCCTGGTCCATGAAGGACATACCCTCATGAGTCTTTGAGAGACCAACAAAGGTGACACATTAGGGCTCTGCATACCCTGTACCTAGCCCCTGCTCAATCCTACTACTGCCAGGAGAAAGGCTGAGATGCCGGGAGCAGCTGAGAACCTCAGGTCTGGAGAGTCTGAAGGGAGGAACGTCACAGGGCAGAAAAGGAGTACGCAACATTTATTGTACACAATGAAGCATTAGACTGAGGGTTGCCCGCCCCCCCCAGCCTGAAAGCTCAGAGCCCAGTGAGGGACTTACAGCCAGACCAGGTAATTCCAGGCAGGTGAACTCATTTCTAGAGTTCTCCAGCTGAAGGCCAGGATTCCTGCCCGGGCTACCTTTCCCAGACCAGCTCTGCCCTGGCCCCAGGTAAAAGATCTCTGGCAATGCCGAATGGCAGAAAGGCAGGTCTGTGAGTGATTCACAGTTTGAAACTGGAGGTTCCTCGCCTACTCCACACAAGGATTCTCACTTTGGGTGAAGCTCTAGTACAGAGACCCAAGAGCACCCTCTGCAGCTTCGTTCTGACCCCAGGTGCGTCTGGATGCTGGCCGCCTGAGGTGTCACAAAAACAGTCTGAAGGCCACATCTCCTCGCTGGCTGGTTACTGTGTGTTTTCGTATTTCAGGTATCTGATTAGCCGTCCTGGGAGTGGCAGTGTGTCCAGCAGTTTTATCCGGTGTTTTCCTATGGCCTTCCGAACCCGCAGCCGGCAGAGGTGAGCCAGGGGTCTTGGAGGTTCTGGAAAGAGGAGAAAATGGATGGGAGATGCACACTTGTCATTTGTACTGAGCAAGGGGTGTGGCCTGTGAGTTCAGCCAATGATGGGGCTAAGTCCAAGAGGGGTGGGTATTTGCTGCTGGGAACTTCAGTCTCCGAAGTTGGAACTAGCAACGTGCCTTTCTATCTTCAACCTGCACAGATCTGCACAGACCAAAGTGGTCGAGGTAAACGCCACACCCACTTCCCAGGTAAGGCTACCTGCCCCACCCAGGATGTCCTTGGGACTCATGCTTACAACATCGTCTTTTGATTCTTTTCTTCACACACAACTTGGATCCCCAAACGACTGGTCAGAATTTGACCTCTCAGGTATCCGCTGAGGAACTTATGTGGGGCTCCTGCTATCACTGAGAAGCCAGATGAAGCTGGCAGACTGACAACAGAAGTAGGAGACTCCTTGCAGGCTGCAGACTCCTACTTGGTTGTTCCTGGACACCCCTGGAATACCTTATGGTCTGGCGTTTGCTCAGTTGGGAGGTGGGGATGAAGAAAGGCAGAAGCGTGCATCTGGTGATTGGGTAATTTATTTGTTTATCAGCTAAAACAAGTCATTCATTTATGCATGATCCATCCATCCATTCAACAAACACATGCGGGGCCACAGATGAAGCGGTACCTTCTGGAGGATATGAAGAAGGTTCCGCACATCTGAGAGGGGTCCGGAATCTACGTTCTTCATGAGGGACGGAAGCCAAGGCATTCCCAGTAGGGAAGATGGCAAATGCCTGCCTAGCCCAATTGCGAGACCACAAGACCCTCTGGGGTTTCTGACAAATACCTGGTGTCCCCGCCACTTCTGACGTCAGGACTTGAGCCTCCCTCTAGGAGGGTAGGCCTTTTCTGTGGAGAGGGAAGCAGGTAGCCCAAGACCCAGAGAGTCTGGGGGACTGGGCTAGCCTGCTTTCTCCACAACACAATGATGTCGACCTCAGAACACCTAGTGCAGGAGTGGGTGGAGAGCGAGCCAGAGAGAAGTGGCTTTAAAATAACCAAGGCAGGCCTGAGAACTGTGTACCACCTGTTCCCAAGTGCTCACTACAGTCCTCTGCCCCTGGGGTCGAGTCTAGATGTGAGAGATGGCCCTGTTCTTAGGTCTGTATTTGGGTGTGGCTCACTCCACCCTCTGGTGGTCTGGGATCATGGTGGCAGCAGCCCATGACTTGGTTAGTGAAGGATTATGACAATCTCTATAGCAGTGGCTGAGTGGATGGTAGATAGATGACCCCTGACCCCTGCTGCTGCTACCCACTAACTTGTCAAAGACATCAGCTGAGAGTTGTTCACCCAGATGTGTGCCCAGTGAAGATCCTATAGTAGTTAGGGCTCAAGGGAACCGGTGGAATCAAGGAGGAATTGGGCACATCAGAAACTGGTGTTAAGGATGGGAGCAGTCTTGGTGGCATGGTGATAACCTACCACAGACCAGTCCCTGTGTTACCTTCCTGACAGACAAATGATCAGGGTCTAGCCTCCTGGGCCCAAGCTAGCCAGACGTCATCATCTAGTGCTAGAAGGGTTAGGGCCATGAACCTGCCTTCTTTCTCTGTTCAGGGGTGAGAGACCATTCTCACAACCACCCTCTGTCCCTACAAAGGCTGCTCCAGGTGACCTGCAGAGCATCAACTCTGGTGTGCCTGAAATCTACTGGGAATGCAGGCTCCAGATCTGCACAAAGCTGCCCATAAGATGAGATCTGGGTGCTGGGCAGTAGATCCACAGCTCCCTCGGGGTACCAGAATTATTTCAAACAGCCTGAAGTAGGGAGTAATGTTACCAGGCCTGGGCTGGCATCTACCTAGATGTGTGACTTTGGCTCAAATGATATACTCTCTCTGAGGCTGGATGCCTTTATCTATCACTCCAGGAGCCACCAGCACATTGAGCGGGCACGGCAGAGCAGGGCCGGGCACAGCCTGTACTGGCATGGGTCACACCGCCTGAAGTCTGAGTCTCTGTGGGACAGAGGCTAAGCTGGCAGCAGCAGCCACAGCCCTACCTGCCTTCTCCTTGATGATGGCCCAGTCCTCAAAGCTGTCAATGTGCTCCTTCAGCCGGGAGCACAGCTGCACATTGCCTACGTAGTCCAGAAGGACGTCGATGATGGGTCCTGCCCAGCGGCTTACTTCCGGGGCTGACAGGAACTCGCAGAACTGAAAAAGGAACACAGCACTCTTAGGCGATGCCAGAGAGGTGGTGGGGCAGCTGTCTAAGATCTGACCAGGTGCCTTCTACGAACTCCTCCTCTCAGTGTGGTCCTCTTAGCACGGCATTTGTCACCTGGCATGCAAGACAGATGAGTCGGGCTGGTCCCCTCACTTCTCTGAGTTTCAACTTCCTTGCCTATAAATTGTGCATATGACATCCATTCCAAGGCAGTTTTTTTAAAAAAGAATATAAACTATCTTGTATATTTTAATTTATTATTATTTTGGACTGAGAATGAACTACTGCATCATTCAATGCTCTCTGACAGATCAAATCACTGACCCTCTTTTATACTTTATCTTTCAAAAGTTATTTTATTCTTTTAATTATCTGCATACATGTATGTGAACATATGCATGTGAGCGTGCGTGCCCCCACAGGGCAGGGGATTCCCTTGGAGGTGGAGTTACAGGTGGTTGTGAGCCACCCATGGTGGGTGCTCAGAACCCAACTCCAGTCCTCCTCAAGAGCATCCCAATACACTGCTGAGCCATGTCTCCGGGCTCTGATTTGCTTTTTTGAGATAGGCTCTCACTAAGTTGTTAAAGATGACCTTTAAGTTACTCTGCAGCTTGGGCTAGCCTCAGACCTGCAGTCCTCTTGCCTCTGGGGTTACAGATAGGCCTACATCACCTGATGTGAGCCATGGAGTCTGTCCCTGGTGAAGATGCTCGCCACAGGTTCATTATCCACTTGCCATAACCACTCGCTCAACCTGCTTCGGAAGTACGGTTATTAACCTGCCCGCCCTTTCCTGACACCCGCCTGTCCCTGCCCCCCCAATGCACCTGCACCACACTGGGTGCCTTGTCGTCCACTGGATGGAAGGTGCCGAGTCGTTGGGGAGGCGGGTGCGGCCCGTTGCCGTACATGCAGGAGAAACAGGACTCGCCGTCACAGCCGAGGTCCATGAGGAACTTGAGCAACGACAGGCATTTTATAGCAAACATGATGGTGGCGGGGAAGGTGGTGGGGTGCGTGGCGATGTAGGCGTCGATGTTGGCGCCGTGGTCCAACAGCAGCTGCATGGTGCGCAGGCAGCCGTGGCGGATGGCCACGAGCAGGGGGCTGATGATGTCGCAGTTGGGGTCGGCACCCGCCAGCAGCAGCAGCTCGGTGGCATACACGTTGTTGTTAACCACGGCAAAGTAGAGAGCAGAACTCCGACGGTCCTCGTAGAGTCGCGAGCGCTCGGGCGCTAGAGGCGCGTTCACGTCGAAGCGCGCGGCCAGCAGCACCTCCAGCACAGCGTCGTGGTTGCGCTCGGCCGCCAGGTGCAGCGGGCTAATGCCGCTGCGGCGCACTCGCGTGCGGCTGGTCACGGGCAGCAGCATCTGCACAATCCTGTGGGGACAGCCGGGCACACGCGGGTCAGGAGACGGCACGCTTGTGCATGGCCTGGCCAGCAGAGGGCGCCTAGGGGCCAACCATGCTCAGTCGGTCTGTTCTAGTCACAAAGCCAAAATGGGGTGGAGCTGGCTGGTGAGTTCTGGAAAAACCTCAGCCAGATGGTCTACGGTGGACTCCAGCCTAAATAAAAGATGTTTGTGGATGGGGAGGTGATGGCTTGGAGGTTAAAAGCTCTGGATGATCTTCCAGAGGACCCAGTTCAATTCCCAGCACCCACGGGGCAGTTCACAACCGTTTGTAACTCCAGTTCCAGAGGACCTGAAGCATTCTTCTGATGACCACAGGCACCAAGCGTACACGCGGTACATGAACATACACGCAAACAAAACATTGATCCACTAATAATATTCCCCCAGGAATCCCTTGAAAGTGGCAGGAAGCCCCCGCACACCCACTGAAAGCCCACACTACTCTGTAGGAGTGGTAGATAGAGTTGGGTGCTGAAATCTGGTACCAGACCCTGCCCTGTGTGGGAAGGAAACACTGAGAATCCGGTTTGATGGTTATGAGAGCCCATAAAGCATGTCTTGTTGTCCCCACTCCACAGATGAGAACAATTGAGGCTTCGAGCGGTTAAGGAACTTATGAGGAGGGGCATTTTGGGACTGAATTGTCTTTCTTCTCTCTCCTGCTACACCGGTATCTGATGGAACCTCTAGACGTGGTGAGGGGAGGCACAGAACCAGAAAGGGAGAAAAGTCTCAACCACTCTGTCCCCATGTCCTGCACTCTTCTCTCATACCAGATGCAGTTTTTCCCCTGGCTGTGTCACCTGTTCCTCCAGTCCCTTTGCCCATTTTTGACAGGGAGCGCTCAGCCAGCCACCGCCAAGGCTGCAGCTCCCACCATCCTGGCTCCTGGCCGCTGGATCGGGCTCTGATCTCAACATTCCACCTACTAATCTTCAGAGTTCTCCTAGGGGACCTTTGAGATTGCATTCCTAAGAGTCTTTGACTTCCAGAGGAGAAAACCCAGAGAAGGTGCGGAATTCCCAAGGACACACATCCAGGAAGTGAGACCGCCAAGGTTTGAATTCGGATTGTCCGATCCTTTAGGCTACGCTCTTAACTACTCTCCTCCTTCTGGTGTGGCAATCAGGGTGACAGCTGATAGGTCACGGGGTTTGACAATTCTCACAGCGCATTAACTGGCCTGGTCCATTTTACCCTCACTGTAGCCCTATGGGGTACCCAGGGCAAGCTTTGTCTTCTTTTTAACAGACATTGCTCAGAAAACCAGTGACATACTAGAGGTCATAGGATAAATAGCTCTAAGGCTTTGACCCAAGACCCCTCATCTCAGCTCTTGACCCCAGGACCCCTCATCTTGGCTCTTGTCCCCTGAATCCCTGACACCTTCTAGAACAAGCACTTACACTGTTGATTTCAGTCCCTGATTCATCCAAGCTGACAGGTGACCTCACAGCCTCCCTGTGTGGCTCTAAGGAGGAGGCCATGTTGGGGGAGGGGGAGGAGAAAGCAGGTGCCACCAGGCCAGTTCCCATGTCTCTTGCTTCCTGGCACTGCCCTTGCCTCTGACTTCCTGGAACTGGGAAGCCAGCGACCTCCCGCTGGACTCTCCACGGGCAGCATTGTTATCATCAGTGATGCCGAGTTTGGCTAAGATCTGCCTCAGAAACCTCAAAAGGAAATTCACACACTCAGGGGAGCTAATTGCCTCCTAATTTCTATTTGTGCAGGCTCCAGGGGCTTGACCTCCTCTTCAGAGGTGCTGGTCAAAGGCAGGGCTGGGGCCTCTGGACCACCGCCATGACCAACAAATGCAGGGTAACAGCCGTGACTCGCCCAAGCACGGGAAAGAACAGGGACGGGGCGGGCTGGGCGGCTGGCCCATGGTCTGGGATCTCTGCAGGCCCCAGCTGGTCTCCAGTGATTCCCTGCCCAGGCCAGGAAAAGGGGCAGGAATGTGGGAACTTGACAATATCTGTCCTGAGTCCCAGAAGCATCCAGTCAGCAACTCAGTGAGTCATCAGGTCACTGGTTACTCCTCTAGGACTACAGCACTGAAGGTTGCTGTGCTGGGCTGGGCTGACCAGCTCTACCATTTTACAGAAGGTGGAAATGGAGACCCCGGACTGCAGAAGGGAACCAAATGGGTCTGGAGAAAGACAGGCAACAAGCCAGGGCAGAGTGGAGGCGCTGGATGAGACCCAGGGCCAGGATTTTCTGTGATCCCCACCTCTTTTTAATTAATTAAGTTATTGGTCTCTTGTGAGCCCGGCTGGCCTCAAACTCACCCAAAACCATGAATGGCCATGAACTTCTGATCCTCCTGCCTCTACCTCCCAAGAGCTGACATTTACAGGAGTGTGCCACTGTGCCTGCTCCCACTTCTAACCATGGAGGGCACCCATGTGGACAACCCAGGAAGCAGATGACTCTCCCCTACCAGGTCATGGTGTGGGCAGAGAGCAGGAAGTAAGCAGGTGACTCTAAGAAATAGGCTGGATTTGCTGACTTCTTTCAGAAAGGCAAACAGACACAGCCCAGGGCTGTTTCTGGGAGGCACCGGCAGCATCTGGCAAGACGTCTCGGGCAGCTCAGCAGTCTCTGACTTTGGACCTCAGTCCAGGCCCCCTTAGTATTAAAATCCCCCTCTTGTTGCCCTAGAGCTGGGGTCCCGGTAAAGACACTAACTACTCCAGCGTGTGTGTGAGTGTGTGTGTGTGTGTGTGTGTGTGTGTGTGTGTGTGTGTGTGTGGTCTTTCCATGAGTACTGACCAGAGTGCTGGTGGCTTGCTTCAGTCCTGCCCAGGAGCAGCGAGGAGATGTTCAAGTTAGCTGTCATTGAGGGGAAGGGTGTTATGGGACAGTTTAGACAACAAGGAAGCACCAGGCTCAGAACCAGCTGGACCCGCTTCATGCTGGGTCATCTCAGGCAGGGCACTAACCTCTCTAAACCACACCCATTAGACCAAATCATGACACAATGACAATGATCCCTACGGCTACCCTTCACTGAGGCTACACTTCACCTCCTCTAAGTCTGAATGAATAAGCCACCGTGCACTGACGGGGTCAGTGCCAGGCATCTACTCTGTGCTGCTCAGGCTAAGGTGTGAGGTGTTACCTTAGCCTCCAAAGCAGGCTTGGTGAACAAGATGGTGAGGTCATGCTTTGCAGTGTGGGTACAAAACCCACCTTGCTAGGGTGTTTGAAGAATAAAGAAGCTGAGAATGCTCGGCTCGTGGGGTCATGTTTGAATCATAGGAGCGGCTGTGAAGAAAAACCCTTGTCAGCATTCACGCTGTCACATAAAAACTAGCCACCACCGCTACCAACACACTGAGCCATGCTGCCAACCCTGACATGTGTGTAACACATATCACACATGTGCCAAAAGAATATTTAACGATGGTGGGTCAGACGTGAACACCAAAATACAAGCCCGTGTCTTCTATTGGCCGCAAGAGAGGTGCTAAGCTCCAGGAACTCACTCAGGCACCATGTAGAAACTCTGGCATCCCGCCCCAGGCCTACCCAATGCCGTAAACTGGTCTAAGGTCTCGGCTGCATAGCTGAAGTCGGGAATCCCTGCTTTCAGGGCCCTTGGTTGCATTCTTGTCCCGCTCACCAGGTCTTTGGAAGTCTACCCATGCTGCTGGTCTTCCGCTCATAAAGTCCCTGTACTACACTGTAACTGGACGACAGAAAATGTGCCCTCAGTGACTGAGGGGTGGGGCTAGGCTCCTCTTTCAGCCGTGCCCCAGTACCCCTCACCCTATGTGCCGAAGAACAGGCACATCTGGCTAATGGCCACAGGTCCAGGCGCTGAACTCCCGGCCCTGGTTAGGCAGTGTTTTGGCAGGTGGCTGAATGCCTATGGAATTGTCACATCAAATCCCTGCTCAGCCGTGGGAGGCCAGCGTGGGGAGGGCCTCTAATGCCACATGCCCAGAGTGTGAGCAAAGAGCCACGACATAGCCAGGTGGCAGAGGCTGCCAGAGATACAACTTTAACCCCTCGCTGGACAGCCCTTGGGAAACAGGGAAGCCTGAAGTTCCAAGGGATAGCATAGGTGCCTGGGGCTTTTGCTTCTTTTTCTGAGGATGTCCCTCTCCGCCTATATACCTTTTGCCTTACTGACAACGCCAAACATAATCCGTTCTCTTTCTTCTGGCATCCTGAGTAGTTAGAGCATTTCCCAGTTTGGCATCCCAGGTACACGCCAGGGGTTTTCTAATAATGTAAATCATCTTTCCACTACACCGCTGTGCTTAATGTTTCCTTTGAAAACCATTCAAAGAAAAAAGATGCATTTTAAAAACTGTCTTTTAAAAGTAATGAAAATTGTCTAAAATGGAAAAAAACTTGCCAGGGTCCACAGTTGGGAACCACCCAACCAATAGGAAAGCGTCTGACCTCAGGGGCTTTAGTGCGAGGCCTGGGGGCTGGCCCATTGAGGCACAAGGCTCTTAGCTTCCTGGGTACCAGTTTCTTGTCTGTAAAAGGAGCCATCATGGCAGACCTGTATCTCAGAGCTCGGCAATGAGACCACACTTTGGAAATGATCAAAGTGTCTTCAGGAACAACCAGCATCCCACCTGCCAAGCCTCCTTTCCCACCCATGTGTGAGTGGGGAATTATTAGCAATGGTCCCTTGGTTGAGTGGGGTGTTGGAGGTTCCAGAGAGAAGCTTACTCCATGGTGTGTAAACTATCACGATGATCAATTTCATGCTACCAGAGAGGGGAGCAAGCATGTTGTCAGGGCGGTGCTGGCAATGGCCTTGCGTTCTGCTTCAGTGCTTATCAGTGCTTTTACACTGGGGCCACCAGGCAGCTTAGGTCTGGATGCTCGTTCATCATGCTGTGGTGTGTGTATGTGTGTGTATGTCTGTCTGTCTGTCTGTGTGTGTGTGTGTGTGTGTGTGTGTGTGAGAGAGAGAGAGAGAGAGAGAGAGAGACAGAGACAGAGAGAGACAGAGAGAGAGAGACAGAGAGAGAGAGAGAGAGAGAGAGAGACTGAGTGTGCACACCTTCCCCTCCTATAGATTGTTTCTAGAGAAGTTGAGCTTCTCCCACCTGAACATGAAGTGCAAAGAGAAGCCCAGGGATTGGTCCCTCTGCATTGCTGTAGGCATCCCCGGCTGCTTGCTAGGATGTCCTGCAAGTTATTTCTGCATCCTCCCACCCCAACAGCAACAACAAACCAGTCATGAGATCATATTCCTCTCTGCTCCCTAAGTAGGATTAGCTGGGTCATTTGGAGCAGGTGAATTCCTGCCACCTACAAGCTGTGTGACTTTAGACCAGTCATCAACCTCTATTGATCTTAGCCTTCTCATAGTAACAAAAAGAGGTCACCATGGCCTCCACCTCAGCAAGCCCTTAAGAGGATGAGCTGGCCATGGAAGCAGTGGTAGGACCACACATACAAGCTTGTGCTCTTGTGAGCATGGTGGTTGTCACATGGGGTCACTGCATCCCTCCACAAGGAGAGTACCTAGCCTTCATACTGACAGCCTCTGGCCTTCCTGACCCTGAGGGCAGACTCAAGCAGGTGCCCTGCCCCACCCTGCGTTCACTGGGCATCCCTAGAGAAGAACTGTGCTGTGTATGGCGATGGCCGTACCCGACTGACCTGTAGTTGCCCTTCTTGGAGGCCACATGCAGGGGAAGCAGGCCATCCTTGTTGGCTTTGTTGGCATCAGCGCCCTGTGAGAGAAGAAACTCCACCACGTCTTCGTGTTCATTCTTGCAGGCCTCGTAGAGGGCCGACGCGCTGTCGCTGGCCTGTGTGTTGATGTCTGCTCCTGGAGGGGAAGAAGCAGAGCCGTGAGTGACCAGCGATTCCGCCATAATTCAGTGCCACTGTGGTGAGCACCCCTGAGCTAACTGCTGTGTGCAGCGCCGTGCCTATACTGTCTAAATCCACAAGGAACCCTGGGAGGTCCAAGCTAAGCTAAGTTTTTTATCACAGAGCAATGACTACGCTGTTTTTCTGTATTCATATAGAACTCATTCACAGACCAGGATTCAGGGCCTGAAAGGACCCAGGATGAGCCTCTCATAGATGTGAAGCCAAACCTGAACCCACATAGTCGGAGCATAGAGACCAGACCTTCAGCCTCCACTGTGGAAGGCCCTAGGCTGTGCCCTCACAGCGGCCTCAGCTCCAGCTAAGCACAAAACTCCCAAAGGAAACCCCATTGCCTTTGTTAGCAGAATTTGGGGTTGATGGATAGTTGGCCAGTTGATCAGTCTGAGGTATCATCTCATGTAAGCTGGCCTTGAATTCCATAAGTAGCCAAGAACAATGTTGAACTTTTGATCCTCCTGTCTCTAACTCTACAATGCTGGGGTTACAGGCACATACCAGCACACTAGCGTGTACAGCGTTAGAAACTGGCCATGGGCTCGTACAGGCTAGACAAGGACTCTACCAAGGGAGCCATGTCCCCTGGTCCTGGGTTTGTGTTGTTCTCCAGGAGAAACAAGAGAGAAATGGTGTCTTTGCTCCTTGTAAGCTTCACTGAGCAACTGGAGATATGGCTCAGTGGCAAAGATTATGTCCTGCTAATTAGAAGGGACACTGGGTTCAGTTCCTAGCACCCACATAGTAGCCACAACTATCTGTAACTCCAGCTCCAGTGGACACAATGCCCTCTTCTTGTCTCTGTACTTACACTCATAAATACATCATACTACACACGCACACGCGCACACACACACACACACACACACGCATGCACGCACACACGCACACATGCAATGCACACGCACACCCTTTAAAAAATAGTAAAAGTAAAATTTAAAAAAGCAAGGAATCACTGAGCCACGCTGGCAGGAGGGGGACTAATGCCTGGTGGCAGCCTGCCTTCTCAGTCTTTTACATCTTCTGCCTCCCATGGGGTGTGAAAGAGAACCAGCATGCATATGACTTCCCTGCAGAGGGAAGTAGGCCTCATGCTGCAGAAGCAGACGAGCTGACGTGGCTCCTGAAGGCTGAGATCAAAGCCTTGTACCAACCACAGCTCCTCTCACAAGGCCTTGTGCTTGCCTTGGCCTCTCTGATAACTTCATTTTCAATAGCAGTGGAAATCTCTCTGGCCTTGAGAAAACCGCACAAGCCTCAGCAGTCCATTGGGACCATTCAAGTTTTGTTTCATGACTCCTAAGTTCTGGGGTCCTAAGTAGCTTTTAAAAGCCTCAGTTTACCTTTTGTTGACCAGGAATCATGGTCCCACCCTCTCATGATTACTATGAGATGTAAATAAAAACAATAGACTCATAGTACCAGGCTCACAAGCTGCTCAACCGATGCCAACTGTCTGGGCAGAACTCAGGACAGAGACTGGCCCTGCCCTTTCCTCAGAGGGAGAGTCCAGGGGTACCTTCAACAAGCCTCTGGGTCTTGGGGTCAGGCTCCCCAGCAGGCCCAGGCTTGCCAGCAAAGCAGCCTGCTCAAACAAGGAAAATATTTATGTAGGAACCGGCTTTCGACCCCCATGAAGGGAGCAGGTCCCTGCCTCAGTGTCAGCATGGGACAAGACAGCTGCCTGGAGAGGGGAGTCCCCTCACCCACTGTGCCCTTACATGGCCTGCTGGCCTGGGTTCCAGGACTCTGCCTTGGCCTCTATGTTCTTAGAATGTTCACCGCAGATTTATCCCTGACTACGAGCCTCATTCTGTCCTGACACACACTATGGATGTGACCTCTTGTCCCAACAAAGGCCCAGGGGCAATCTTCTAGGCTGAGACCCTGTGGAGCGGTGCAGGCTGTATGCAGACACAAGTCAGGCTTCAGGTCCTCATAGTGAATAGTCGCTTAGCCTCTCAAGCCTCAGTAGCCCCATGTGGAGCTAGGATAATGCCCAGCTCACATTCCACCCATAGGTCCATTGGCAGGAGGTCTGACACGCAAAAGGTCCCCACCAGTTTCTTGCAGCGCAGCTCCAAGGTCTGCATAGTCTCAACCTCCCCAGTCTTCAAAAGGGACCTTCCTTCCATTGGGAGTGAAAAGAAATCCCTGGGGCGTTTGTGTGTGTGGGGGGGGGGGTTGTCAAAATACAAGCCGTGGTCTTGAGGTCTTTGCTACAGGAACATCATGGTACAAGCAGTACTATTTTAATTTCCCCAGTTAAGATTTTTCATGGGAAATTAGGGTAGAGACCTGGGTTCAGACTCCTTGTCTATCACTAACTTACTGTGTGACCTTGAACACTTACTGTGTGACCTTGAACCTTTAGTTTCAATCATGTGCAAAGCAAGGATGTGATCTCCATCTGAAGTCTTCCGGCCCCACGATGTGACGTGGCAAAAAAGAATAGTGGTTGGGGCATCAAGAGTCCAGGAATCTAGATAGTTCTACAGCTAATTCTGTAGATAAGTCACTTCCTCTTTCCAGGCCTCAGATTCCTCTTTTGTGAAAGGGGATGTTGTTCTGGACCAGAGAGGCTGTAAGCACACTGACAGCACCTCTGCTGAGCCTGAACACAGCCTCAGACTGCTCAGTACAGCTCTGCAGGGCCCTGGATAGAGAGAACACCCCCAAGATGACCCCAGCACAGCTTTCCTTCCCAGCTGACCTCTGAGGTCCTTGCCAGCTGTGTCCCCTGACCACTCACCATGTTTGGCCAGGAACCTCAGGGCCTCCAGCTGCCCGCTTTGGGCAGCCACAAACAAGGGAGTGATGCTGTAGACATTCTTGGCCTCCACCTTGGCCCCACCGCTCACCAGGATCTCCATGACCTCCAGGTCATTGCGGGAGACAGACTCGTGCAATGCAGTCCAGCCCCGGTTGCAGCGGTGGTTGGTGTCTGCGTTGTATTGCACCAATATCCTCACAGCCTCTGCGTTCTTACGCTCACAGGCTGGACCAGGCAGAAGACAGACAGTCAGTGTGGCCCTGAAGATTTGGCAGTCGGCTGGGTTAATCCTCCCAACTGCCCTTGGAGAATGCAATGTCAGTACCTACATCGATAAATAAGCAGGGTGAAACAGAGAGTGACTGACGTGGGGTCACACCGAGAGTAAATGTCAGAAGTGGGATTCAAACCCAGAGAGTCACATCCAGAGACTCTCTGAATATGCTGAAGTATCCATACTTTAAAGGATACCATTATCCTTTTCAAAGGTATATCAGACACTAGGCCTGAAAGAATCTAGGCAACAAAAATTCTCATTTAACTGGGGTTAACTCCATCTCTCTCATCCTCCACAAACCTCTCCTTCAGCTTCTTCTGTCAAAAAAGACCCTGAAGGTGCCCTTGGCGCTGGTCCATAGTTCTCACCTGGGAGCTATAGAGGGCATTGAAATCACCAAGGCATATGAGCTCTAGAAGCCTGTGGGGCAGTATACATGGGGAGCATCTGCCTATGGTGTTTCAAGGAGGCTCAGTGCCTCACCTCATAAGCCCTGGTGACCTCCCTGTAAACCACATGGCAGAGTCTTCCTGGAGGAGGCTGGGGGATAGGCCACAGGAGGCAACACACAGGACACAGGAGCCTGGGGCTTTGGTACATGACAGAACCAAGCTACTGGCTAGTACCAAGTCTACTTCCTATGGCTCTCTTTGGGACACCTGAGGTCCCAGATAACACTTAAGGGTCCCCTAGAGGACCCTTCCATGTCAGGTTCGGGTGCCTACTCTCTGGTCCTCACTGCCTACAGAATATTATGTGTATGAGATGTCAAACCCACAGGAGATCTGCCTTATGTATAAAATGGGACACTAGCAACATTTGCTGGGTGTGGAGATGGATATGGAGGCCTAAGGAAAGTGCCTTGCCCACTGCACATGCGCTCAATAGGTGCCAGCTAATTGTGATGGATTAGCTAGTCGTTGACACTGGGTCTGTTAGTGCAGCTAGTGCACACCTTTGAGGTGGTCCTGAGCCAACCAGGAGGCTTGCTTTGCTTACATCAACATAACAGAGTGCACACATCCCCTCTCCTATCTTCCGGCCTTTGCCTATGCTGCTCCACGAGCTTGGCCAGCTGTTAAATCCCTTCCTGCTGGGGTTCAGGTCAGGCATCCCTCCAAGAGGCACCCACTCCACACATTCCCACCCCACCTTTTGCCATGCCCGCCTGGCTTCTGGACTTCCAGAACCTAGAGACTTACCTTTGTAGAGTGGAGTCTCCCTGGACTTGTTAGAAATGTCGGGCTCTGCCCCTGCCTGGAGCAGCGTCAGGAGGCAGTCCAGGTGCTCCCTACATGTGGCCAGATACAGTGCTGTCTCCTCCTGCAGTGTGCGCTGGTCAATGGCCCCTGGGTAGGCTGGGGAAGAACAGCAGATCTGTGAAGGAGAGAGCCACACTCCCCGCATGCTCTGGCTTCCTCACAGTTCTGAACAAGGGTGTGGAGCTGCTGCTTCTGCAATCTATCAAGCCCAGGTGGCCTTCGTCTTGCCTCTCGTGGTCCTGCTTGGGTTCCTAGCTGTAGAAATGCATCTAGAGGCCACCTCCTCTGGGAAGCCTTCCCAGGTTGAGCCCCTAGCTCTGAAGTGTCTACTTTTCCCTTGCTCTCTTAGCCACTGCTAGCACGCCCATATCTCATGTAACTTCTTCTCTTAGCGTGGCTGGCGGGAGTGAAGACCAGTCCGTGGCCAAGGCAATACCTGCCTGTTGGTACTATTAATTCTAATCTTTTGGAACAGGAATATGGGATTTGGAGATGGGGCAGGGCTCGCACAGGGTCCCACAGTTGGTGGGGACAGCCTTGGCAGTACACAGGCAAAGTTGTGGTTCTTTCCACATCAAATCATCCCCTGGAACATTCTGGAACAAGCTGACAGAGACTGTCCCAGAATTCAGTTCTTCACTCTTTCTTCTCTAGAAATTAGGTTTTCTTGTCTGAAAGTCGTGGAGAGACGCAGCAGAGGCAGCGGTAGGGGCAGGGGCCTGTCCACCCTTCCACCGAGGGAGAGCCTCTATCCCTGCTGGCCCTTCAGAGATGGCCCTCACCTTTCTGCAGGATCTTCAGGCAACCCAGCTGGCCGTAGTAGGCCGCCTCATGCAGCGGCAGCCAGCCCTCCTTGTTGGGCTCTGCCAGATTCTTCCCATCCTGGATCATGACCTTCAAGGCTTCTTCATCCCCTTCCTTGATGGCCTTCAGCACGGGATCCATAGGCCTGTGGGAGCAAGTGGCAGACGTAGGCAGAGGCTGGGTCAGGGGGCCTGTTTCCCGAGGGCAAACAGGACCTGCTGGAGGGTAGGAGCCAGTGCCTGCTGTGGAGTCCCTCATTCCTGGGTATTCGGTCTGTTCTGGGACCAATGCTTCTGCCCTCCAGCTCAGCGGATGTAAGAGAACTGGGGTGGGTCCTCTGCAGCCCTGTGACTTTCTGTGGCTGAAGCTAATGTCACACCCAGACTATTCCTACCAAGGGGAATCGGGCACAGACAGTGGCTAACAGCTGCAGCGGCATCTGCAGTAACCGGGGGCCTTTCCCAAAGATGGACCAAGCACAGCCACCTACAGGGCTGAATGACTGCAAGAACTCCCAGAGGCATGGACCTGCCAAGGCGCCTCCCTTCACCGTCACCGCAGCCTTCCCATCTCCCCATCGAATCCATTATCCCTACTCCCAGCTGCTGCAAAATGACAGTACTTGAAGGATTAATAAATTAGAAGCTTTCACAGTTTAAACCTTCTAAATGTCAAAAGATCTCAAGGCTAGAGAGAGGGGCATCTTTGTTTGGCTCACTGAAGGCAGTGTGTCCATTTATTCATTTGCTAGTTCATTTGTCTGTTTGCTGGAATCCCTTCCCTTACTGAGTCAGTAGGGACCATGGCTATTTAGGATCCTGGGATCAGGGGCAATGATGACTTTGAGGGGAGTCTCCAGGACCAGCACTCAAACCCTCCCTGCTGCTTCCTCCAGCAGGCAACACTTCCTCCTGCCACTCAGCCTCTGGGTTATTAATAGCTGATGGGTAAAGACAGAGACTCAAGGACAAAGGACTAACTAGCCAGTGAGATCCTCAAGGTCCATCAACACCATCACAGCCACCTGCTTGACTTCCACTCAGGAGCAACCGGATCGAGCCCATCAGTCCCGGGGAGGGCCCCATGGGGTATGTGGCCACTGCTGAAGTGGAAGGGAGTGGGCTGGCTGGTCCTGTGGCCTTCGTCAGGGAGGTTACCACTATGTAATGCTCGCTATCTGACCCACCAGCTGGAGTGAGTCTCTCGAGCTGGGGTTGGCAGACCCTGGGGCCCTCAGTGTCACACTCTGACAGCTTCCCCATGAGCTCAGACCAAGTTCCCACCCCAAAGTGGGGAGGTTATCAGGCATGTTAAATTACCTAGGACTAGCTGAACAGGGCCTTGGAAGATCACGTAGTCCTTTCCAACCCTGTCTTGCAGAAAAGGGAGACTGGGGACAGCCCTTCTTGGGGGGCACATGCAGGGGTGGGCAGGCCCTCCTTGGGGGGACATTCAGGGAGGGCAGGCCCTCCTTGGGGGGACATGCAGGGACAGGCAGGCCCTCCTTGGGGGGACATGCAGGGACAGGCAGGACCTCCTTGGGGGGACATGCAGGGGTGGGCAGGCCCTTCTTGGGGGATATGCAGGGGTGGGCAGGCACTCCTTGGGGGGAAATGCAGGGGCGGACAGGCCCACTTTGGAGGGACAAGCAGGGGCGGGCAGGCCCTCCTTGGGGGGGATATGCAGGGGTGGGCAGGCCACTTTGGGGGGACACGCAGGCAGTTGTACTGAGATTATAACTGAGGCTTTCTTTTGTGTCAACCCGAAAGTCCCAAGGATAATGTGGTGCCTGCAGGGTTTAGAGAGGCCAGGAATGAGAACTGGCCAGCTGACTCCTCTTCTCTGCCACACAGAAATGGGTCTCACCAAGGGAATCTTTTTTGCTTTTAACTGCCACCCTGGAGTTCAGAACAGGGGAAAGCACTAGCTCCTAACTATACCATAAGCTCAGTGCCCCACGCAGAACCCTCTCCTTTGGCTCTGATTAGTCCTGGCCTTTGGCATCTGGCACTAAATAAAGTGTTGTGGGTGGGGATTTAGATGTGCACAGATGAGCCCCTGGAGGTGGCCTGGGGAGATACAAGACAGGAATAAAGAGAAGTGGAAGCCAGCCCCTAGTTCTTCCCCTGGTCCTTTGACCTTGCTAGGGCCTCAGATTCAGAGTTTCCATGGAGCTCCTCCAGCAGCGGGTCACAATCTCTGGAGATAGCTTAGGGGTCAGTCCCGAGCATAGCCTGAATGCCACTCCTAGTGGGCATCAGTCTTATGTCCAGCTCAACGAGAGCACTGGAATCTAGGGGACACAGCAAGAAGGGGATCTAGGGCTATGAATCTACCCCTCTCCCTGCTTCCCCCAGTGGAGGTGTGAGCTTGATGGGGCCAGGTGAAGGGGTCACTTACGCCATCTGGGAGGTCTTGAACAGGCTGCTGCTATACTTCTGCATGACCCCTTGGAACAAGCCCAGGGGTGCGTGAGACGGTGCACTCTCAGGAGGCGAAGACCTGGAGGGTACAGAGCTGGCGTGAAAGAGAGAAAAGTACTCTGCATAGGAGAAGCGGGTCATGCTGGAGGCAGGAAAGAGGATGGAGAGTGAGCTGGGAGAAAGAGTCTGAGTGACAGACAGACACAGGGCTCTGAACCAAAGCAGATGGCCGGGTCCTCTCTGTGTGCTGGACACAGCTGCTGTGTCTCTGGATTATTTTTGGCCCTTGGAGGAAGCCCTTAGAGATTTAAATGACCATATAAGACAACAATGAGGTTAACCTCACCCCGCCCCCACCGCCCCCCCTCCTCAGCCAACCACAAGGGAGCAGATATGAAGCAAGGTGACATTCTTCACTGGGGAGGGTGTGAGAAGTGGCCGGTGGCAGGAGTCAGGCTGAAAGGCCATGGGGGTCTCAGTGGGGCTGGACAAGAGATTCCTGGGCAAGCAAGGGAACAGGAGAGCCAGTCTGAGAAGTCAAGGCACGCAGCCTTCTCCCTCACCTTGCTGGCTTCTCCTAAGAGTACAGTGTGCCCCATAGTCGTCGTCTTGGGACACAGCAGTCTAGAAGGTAACACAAAAGGGTGTGTTCGGAAGGTCAGACAGGGTTTCAAACCCGTGTGCTACTTGCTATGTGACCTGGAGACAGGCTCATTTTCTCTGTGCCTTAGCTCTCCCATGTATAGTGGGAGGAGAGCATTCCTGTCGCAAGAGCCTGTGTGAGATGCTTAGCTGGTTCATTCTAGAGCACAGTGTCCCTCAAAGGCTCATGTGTTATAGGCTTGTCCCCAGTACAGTAGTATTCAGTGCCATGGCTTGGGGAAAGGATTGGATCAAGAGGGTTCTCTTCTCACCCTTGGATTTTGATCCATTGACTGGTTCAGAATTGGATGGTGTGACAGGTAGCTTTAACTGTAAGCTTGGCACAGCCTGGAATCATGTAGGAAGAGAATCTCAATGAGATTGCCTAAATCGGGTTGACCTCTGGGCATGTCTGCAGGCCTTGTCTTATTTAAGTCAAATTGATGTGTGAAGACCCAGTCCACTGTGAGTGGCACCATTCCCTAGGCAAGAGCCCCTGAACCGTAGGAGACCAGTGAAGTCAAGGTGAGCACACATAGGCAGCCATTTCTCTCTGCTCTTAGCCACGGCTGTGATGTGACCAGACATCTCAGGCTTTCCTGTGGTGGTGGGCTAGAACCTGGGGGCGTAAGCTGGAGTTAACCCTCTTTCTCCTAAGTTGCCTTTGTCAGAATATTTTTTATCATAGCAACAGAAATGAAATGAGGACTTGTAGCTTCATGGGGAAGCAGTGGAAATATAGGACCTGAGATCCAGTTGGCAGGAATCTTGGCCCTTGTCTTAGTGAGGGTTTCTATAGCTGTGGTGAAACCCCCATGACTGAAAAAACAAGCTGGGGAGGAAAGGGTTGATTTGGCTTACACTTCTAGATCACAGTCCATCATTGGAGGAAGTCAGGACAGGAGCTTTAACAGGGCAGGAACTGGAGGCAGGAGCTGATGCAGAAGCCATGGAGGAGAGCTGCTTACCGGCTTGCTCCTCACAGCTAGCTCAACCTTCTTTCTTATAGAACCATGACCACCGGCCCAGGGATGGCACCACCCACAATGGGCTTGGTTCTCCCCGATTAATCACTAATTGGAAAATGCCTTACAGCTGGATCTCAAGGAGACATTTCCTCAACTGAGGCTCCTTCCTCTCTGATGACTCTACCTTGTGTCAAGTTGACCCACAAAGCAGCCAGCACAGCTCATTTCTCTCTCTTTCGTTGCTCCCTGGCTACTGTAAGGCAAGCAACCTTCCAACTCATGTGTTTCCACCACCACGAAATCCTGCTGCACCTCAGGCCTGTAGCAGGGGGCTGCTGGCCGTGGGTGAAGCCTCTGAAACTGTGGACCTGAGTAAATCCTTTCTCCTTTAATCCGTTTCTCTCAAGCTGTAGTCCCCAAGGTCACCTGGCACGGACACAGAGGGGACTCTAGTCAATGCTTCATTGTTTTCACTATACTGAGCCTCAGTCCCCTCTACCAGAAGGGCTGGGAGAAATGTGACAGTCATTCCAATCTGGTCTTCTCTGGGGCTTCAGGGGTTTTTCATCTTCTAGCAGGTCAGCCTTGGTACCAAGCACTCCCTACCTTGCTGCCTGGAGACAGGCTGGAGACTATGTGTGGAATTTAAGGATCCTGACCTTATAAGCCAGAGCACGGCCTCCAACTCTGTGGATCCCTCAGCAAAGCCAGGCTGTGGTGCAGAGGAGATGGCCAGGAGAGAGAAGTGGAGAGGAGGCTTGGTTCAAAACAGGCTGGAGGCCTGTCCACCTTCGTCTTCCTTGCTTGCATTGTCTTTCTCCAGCCCCAACTCATCACACCCTTCTACACAATCTTTGAGTTGTGTAAGACACCTGGTGCATCCATTTAGCAATTTTCATTCTGTACTTATTAAGGTGGGCGTTAATATTGCTGCCTTTTACAGATGAGCAAGCTGAGAGTGGGAACTATCCAGAATCCCACACAGCAGGTGAGCAGAGCCAAGGGGCAGACCGCCCCTAAGACCCCTCCATCCTCCAGAGCCTGGCTTCTTCTTGCCTCCTAACCCTGCCCTCAGCTCCGTGACCTCCATACTGGTTTTGTGCCTTTGAATGTGTACAGATTCTTCCTGAACTTTGTGCCTGTTTCTTTGCTTGCAAAGTGGGGTCAGGACAGATCTTGGGGTTCATCGCTGCCTTTGTGGTTTAAGAAGCTCAGCTTGATATAGATCCAAGAGCCCCCAGCCCTGATAAGGATGTGTACAGCCTGTCTCACTTGACCTGTTGCACAGGCCCCATGTTCCCCTCTCTCTTCCCAGTCCTTGGAAGGCAGCTTTGACTAGGCTACCTCTGTAGTCAGCAAGTCTGAGCTCTCCATGAGACCCTGGAATTCCCGGTCCATGTGGCCTCTAGATATTGTCCAAATATGCACAGTAGTAAACACTGCCACATTCACCTAAAATGGGGACCCGTCCATGTGACGTGATAACAGGAAGAAGGGTAGCCGAGATGAGGAACCAAAGCTGATGCAGTGCAATGCCACGGCAGGGTCACAGGTCTCCACCGTGCAGGACAAATCTCACAGAGTACCCTCCTGATACCTCCCATGGCAGCACGGGTGTGCCATTCCCATTCTCCCCCATAAAGAAAGAGACATGATGGATTCAGCGATGTGCCAGCCCTCGCTCTGTCCCAAACCCGGTGGCAGGGACTGGGCTGGTGGATCATGTATTATTATGGATCCTCAAATGCTCAGAGGCCACCTGCACGTGACAAGGCCACACACCCACAGAGCTGCAGGGAGGGGTTGAGAGCAAGGCAGGAGAACTTGTTCTAGGAGTCCTGAAATTAGGGTCAGCAGTGTGACTGCTCACAGTGCCCAATCTCCGAGTCTCAGGCTAGATGGGAAGCCAAGTGACTTTTGTGCTTTCAAAGCAAAGTAGAAAGACCCACTTCCCCTCTGCTGGCTGCGTGAGGGGAATTCCCAGCAGAACCAACCACTGGGTTGAGTCATCTTGGTTGAGAGGAACATGCTTCCGTGGGATGTGGCTATAGGGTTATGAACTAAAAGAGGTCCAGGTAGGGCCTATCTGAACCGCAACCCCCACCCCCACCCCCACCCCGCTGAAACACAGCAAGCATCGCCGCTGTGCCGACCCTTCTGGGTTGCCATGCACCTTTAGGCTTTGCCTTCTTCAGGCTGCAAGCTTAGGGAGGATATGACCAGATGCCAGGATGTACACAGGCTGTGTACAGCAGTTGCAGTAGCTTGATTGGAATCATCTGCAGCTATGCAACCCATCCCAAGCAAGTCCATCTATGCATCCCACCCCAAGCAAGCTCATCATTTATGCACCCCATCCCAAGCAAGTCCAGGTTTATGTTTCCTTCCCTGGTCTCATCTGAGAAGAGCAAGCCTTCAATAAAATGAAGGCATTTGAAGGCTTTGAAGACCAGCTCCAACTGGCCACTGCTGGTCCATCCATAATAACCTCAGATTTTCTACATCAGGGATATATGGACCCATTTCCCCATTGGACAGGGAGCTGGATATGCCTCTTGGGAACTCTTGGGGGCCATGCTTGGCAAATGACCTTCATGACTGTTCAACTTGTCCATTCACCTGGCAGTGGGGAGAAGGCTCTATAAAGAGACCTTATGTTTGATTGGCTGTCCCCTTATAGCCATCTTTTTCTAGGACCCCATACTCCATTTTGAAGACAATGACACATTACATTGCCAAAGTATGCTCTTGGTTTTGAAGTGTGTATTTGCCTAAAATTATTCATTAGATACCTACCATAACAAAGGCACTGAGACACAGTGATCAATGTCTCCTCATCCCCAAGAAGTCATCATAGAAATGCTCTCAGGAGAGTTTCCCAGCATGACATGAAAGCTGGTCTGTGAAGCTGAGGCAGCCATGAGGTTGGGGCCTCAGAAACTCACCTAGGGAATAGCTGGAAGTGAGTGCAAGCCATGGGGGGTGGGGATGGCTCGAACGTACCACATCATGTTTGCCTTTTGCAAGAAGACTACACGGGGCCTGGAGTGTGCAGCAGAGCGTTTGCCTAGCAAGGGCCTGGATTCCATCCCCACACCAAAAGAGAAAAAAAGATGAAGAAAGTATCCCTCAAGATGAGCAAGCTTTAGCTATTGCCGTTTTGAGAAGGGACAGTAATAAGAGATCAGGGCAGGACTCTCTGAGCTGGGGATATCCAATCTGAAGTCGTGGCACATCCAGTAAATGACACAGAAAACCCTTGAACCTCCAGATTCACCGTTTTCCAGTTCCTCTATTTTGTCCTTCTATTCACCCATCCCCTTGTTTATAAGTGACCATTTGGTACATGGTCACGACTAGGGCTTCTGGGAGCATATGAGGGATTTGAGAACCCCTAGAATCTCACAGGTTGCTGACAGAAGCAGGCACACAAGGTTTCCAAGTAACATCCAGGACCATCCATGCAGGAACCCCAAGGACAGACAGTAAGTACCTTCAGCCTGCTTCACCTGGAAGTGGTTAGTGCAGGACTCACTGAGAAAGAGAGAGAGCTAACCTGAGAGTCCCTGGAGCCTGTGTGGTGTCCTGGGTCTATTGGATGATATTGGAACATCCCAAAATAAATGAACAGGGCTCATAGGTCTTGTCCTCCCTCTAACTTCTAGCCCTGTTCATGGGTCTGTAGGAACCCTAGACCTCTGTGGCTGTGGGAGTGATGTCACAAGGCTGAAGCCCGCCCTCGAGGTGGGAGGCAAGAGAGCGGAAGGAGCATGGCTCTGCAGAATCAGCAGTGCCTACGGACTGCTCAGCCCCGTTGTGCCCCTGCTTTGTTGATTGTGAGAAGACAGAGACACAGCACAGCTCTAAGTGTGCATGTGTCTGTACTCAAGCACTGGGGTGGGGGGTGAGGTGTTGCTTTTGGGAGCTTGCACCTTGTGGATGGTCAAGGTGCTGTCAAGGGACAGATCCAGATGAAGGCTGCCTGACCTTGAACAAGCAGTTTCACTTTGGTTGGGCCCCACGAGGCTGGACAGATTTAAATGCCCCAGTGTGTTTCTACCTCCTTATCTCACAGAAGGGGGCAGTTCTAGAGCTCAAAGTCGTGAGTTCTAAGGACATCTCCCCAGAAGGGCCTCCTGAGTTAGGGAGGATGCTGCAGGACCCCAGAGATGCGTGGCGCCTATAGCAGTCCCATCTACGTCTCTGTCTGGTCCTCTCCTAAGAAAGAGGAACCTGTGTGTGACTTGAGCTAAACCAGCCAAAACAGGAAGTGCATGAGCCAGGTCCTGCACAGAGTTTCTGAGGCCTCAATGGGATGTGGTCAGGGTCAGCTTAGGAGCCTGAGGTCTTATCCTCCTCCCCACTGCCCAAGAAGCCTGCCTGGCATCCTCGTGGAGGGGACTCTCAGAATAAGGTGCCCTGGCCTTGGCACAGCCAGTTAGATACAGGTGAAATAACATTAGCAAGGAGCAATGTGCATTGATATAAACACTGATAGCTGTCACCCAGGGACAGGGCTGGCATGCCTCATCTCCCACGTATGTGTCATGTCAACCGTGGCTCATATTAGCGAGATCTGTACATTAAAGTTGTTAGAAGAGGGAGCAGAACTGTTGAGAGAGTGGTGGGGGGGCTTTCCCAAGGTCAAGGTCTCATAGGGGCCACTGGTTGCTGAAGACACAGATCTGAGGCCCATGGCTCGCAGTCAGCCACCACCTGCTACAGCAATTACTGCCCCCACACGCCTGGCCTCTAACACACACAACCTTGGCTGGGGTGGGGGGCAGCAAAAGCATCTCCACTGTTTATACATTTCTTTCCTAAAAGCACTTGAAGAGTAAATGCTAAGTACCTTTCCAGCTGACCCTGCAAAGACGGTGTCCCCTGGATCAGTACTGGCAGCCACTGGCCACACATGAGCACTCAGACCGTGGCTGATGTGAATGTGAAATACACATGATGTTAAGAACTTGACAAGAGATAGTTAAGCCTTATGTATTTTATGTGTGTGTGCGGGGAGGGGGCACCTGTGTGTTGAGGTACCCGTGTGGAGGTCAGAGAACAACTTGTTGCTTCTTTCTTTTCACCAGGTAGGTACCAGGGTCAAGCTCAGGTCACCAGTCTTAGGAGACTGTGCCCACTGAGCCATCTCACCAGCCATTCATGTAAAATGTCTATATTGGTGATGACAAGAAATGAAGATGCTTAGTGGGATCGGGATCTGTCCCTGGCATTTGAATTGGCTTTTGGGAACCTGTTCCCCATGCTGGGTTGTCTTGCCCAGCCTTGATGCAGGGGAGGAGCTTGTTTCTGCCTCAGCTTGATGTGCAAAGCTTTATTGATGCCCATAGGAGAACTGCCCCTTTCTGAATGGAGACGGATAAGTGGATGGCGGGGTAGGTGGGAGGCAGGGGGAGGAAACTGGAAGAGAGGATGGAGGGAAAACTGTAGTCAGCATGTAAAATAAATGAAAAAAATTTAATTAATAAAATATAATTGTGGGTCATGGTTGTGTATGCCTGGATTCTCAGCAATGGGGAGACCAAGGCTAAGAGTGTGAGGCTAGCCTGGGCTACACAAGTGAGACCCAGATCAGCTTGAGCTTATGCAATTTGACAGTGTTACAAAAATAAATTTTTATAAAATGATGTAAATTTTCACTTGCATCTCCGACTATCTATGTGGCACTGTGGACTCAGTCTGTGGCTTTTCACAAGGCCTCAGGTCATAATGTTAGACAGTCCAGAGGCTGAGAAGATGAGGTGCCAGAGAGATAGATGCCTTCTGCTGGGCAGGTGTGTTTTCAGTAGACACTGGCCAGCTGGAGCAGGAAGCCCTAACCCCACTCTGAACAATAATCCCCTGTATTCAGGCATAAATCAGTAGGGAAGACCATGTCTGGGCTTTGGAGCTAGCCAATTCTAAGTTCCTAGCCTTGTGACCCTGGGTCAGTTAGTTATCCTTAAGTTTCAGTTCCCCAACATAGAGGCCATTTAAATGGTCCTTTAGAAGATTTTTTTTAAATGGAAGCAAATAGAATCAACCACAAGAGAGCATTGGTCCGACACTCAGGGAGTCGGCCAACTTCAGATAAAAATTATTTGAAAAACCTGTCTGTTCTGAACCGTACATACAAACTGTTTGCTTGCTATTATTCCCCAGATGATATAACATGACAGTTAGTTACTTAACATTTGTATTTGTTATTAAAAGTGACATAGTGGTGACTTAAAATATACAGTTGGGGTAGGCATAAGTTATATAATATTTTAAGTGAGAGCCTTGGGCCACAAGCATCCTGGATCCCATTCCACTGTGACACCAAGAGTGATTTTAGATGACAAATGCGGTCCAGTGAAGGGCCAGATATCAGGATATTTTGCTTCACTATGAACATCCTGGGGCATCTGAAGCTTGAGGAAGGCCCTGAGGTCCTTCTTCCCTTCATCGGCCTGGCCTCGCTTACCTGGTCCATGGGTGTAAATGGCCTGGCTGGGGGCCGGTCTGAGGGGACATAGTGGTCTCAGCAGGGGCTGAGCCTCGAGTCTTGTCTGCCAGGCTCTGCTCGATGGCCATCTGGAGCAGCTCCTCCTCGCTCAGGCTGCTGTACAAGCTGTATTCCTCCTGTCCAATGGCACGCTGGCTACCCCGAGTGGTGATCTCGGTCGCCATCCTGGTCACTTCTCCTCCACCTTCTGGAAGAGAGACTCAGCGGTAGCAGGCACACAGCAGGTAACAAATCCTGTAAGGACACCAAAATCACCCCAATCAGTCAATGAGCACCCCACGAGACAGCCATGTTTGCCCACAGGGAAGGCTATGCAATCGCCTATCTTTTAACACGCATGTATGTGCCTGTGTGCTAGTATGTACACCTGAGTGTGGGTGCACATGGGGACCAGAAGAAGGTGTCAGAGCTCCTGCAGCTAGAGTTGCAGGTAACTGTGCACCATGTGATATGGGTGTTAGTAACCAGACTGGATCCTCTCCCTGAATAGCAAGTGTGCTTAACCGCTGAACATCCCTCCAGCTCATACTTTAAAAAAAAAAAAAAAAAAAACAAAAAAAAACCTTCATTCATTTGGACATGGAATCTGTCTGATCATCAAGCCATCTGCACAGCCATCCATTCGCTCATCTGGTCACCAATCCATCTAGCCTCCAAGGCATCATCCATTTGTTCATCCTCTCACACATCTGTCTATCTGTCTACCCACCTCCAGCTGTGCACACCCAGCTTCCCATCCATTCTCCCATGTGTCCCCTTCTCTGCCCATGTGTCCAAACATCCAACCATCCTACCCATGCATCCATCTTCCTACCCATTGACCAGGACGTGCCCTCCACCACTCCTGCCTCAACTCTTCTACCTGTCACTACTTGCCAGCCCATCTGACCTTCCAACAATCCATCCACCCATCCACCCAACCTTCCACCCATCTGTCCACCACCCACGCTTCCATCTATTCATGCCCTCAGCCGCATAGCCCCCCTCCTCCTACCCATTCCCTTTTACACCTGTCTATGTTGGTACCCACTGCATTTCCATTCCAGGAGCCCTCTCTGTACAGGTGTGATTGCATACATCACCTAAGAGATTAGTTCTTGTGCAACTACTCTGGGTCAGGCACTCTTCTGGGGACACAGAGACCTCAGCATCCTGACTCCCGCCTCGTGAGCCCACACAGTGTCATGTGCATTCCTCCCATCCAGTCCCAGCTGCGTCCCACACTGGCACATCGAGCCTGCTCTTCACTGTGGGAGGGCTGAGAATGCTGGGGATGAGTCAGACATGGGCTCACGCTCTCGGGATGGCATGATCCGGTTAAGACCGGCCATCACAACAGTTGGTTGCAGGGCCTCTTCTAAAAGATACAAATGCCTGGAAGAGAGCAGAGCAGGCTGAGCGATGCTCTTTCAGCGAATGAAATCAAATTAGCCCAACCTGTGATATTTACTGGCTTGCAACAGTGTGGCCACAGGTCAATGGTTCTCAGCCCTGGCTGAGCGTTCAAGTCACATGAGGTCTTTAAAACAAACATGCCCTGCCAAGTGCCAGCATTCTAGTCTAGCAAATATGTGCCCCCTCCCCCAGAGACAGATGTCCTTCTCCTTCCCCTTGGATATTGGGCCCAAACTCTTGAGAATTGCTCTCCCAAATGGAAGCTGGTGGGCACAACACACTGGGCACATGAGAGAGCTCTTCTGGCATGTCCAGTGGAGAGAATTTCCCATGAGACCTGCTTCCTTACAACCTGGGCCCCTGAGAGACTACACAAGGCTCCTGAGGGTAGTCAAACTCCACCCATCAGGGTCCCTGCCCAGTTGATGAAAACCCTCCTCGGCCAGTGGGAAGCCGACACCCACTCCTAAGCTGCACTATCCTCAAGTGAGTAGGAACCTCCATGCCGCAGCCCCCACCCCAGCCTGCAGTTCAGTCCTTTCTCATCTTTTCTAAGGGCTGCTTCGCTATGAGGTGTTCTTGTGGCTCCAATTAACTGGTACCCAGGAGAAGAGTCCAACCCTTCTCAGAGAAGCCATCCTACAGCCCAAACACCAAGAGGCATTCACTTCATTAATGTTGAAGGGTTCAAAATTCAAATCTAAAGCAGCATATCTGCCCCTGCCCCACACAGTTCAAATGAAAATGCTGGAAAATGTCAATGCCAGGGAGTGTATGAAGGCCACCACAGACAATATGGGTCACCAGGGATAGTGTAGGGTCATTGCTTCCCCAGCACCTGGAGGAGTGGAAAATAACAAAGCTGCTTTAGAAAGTCAATGTTGTTTGCTGAAGCTGACCACACAAATGGCCTAGCGATCCTCTTCCAGCTACATCCCAAAGAACTAGGGACTCGTATATAGATAAGTAAGGTCTAGAATATTCAAGGCAGCATCACTCCACTAGACCCAACTGAAACAAATCCACAATGCCCACCAAAATAAATGACCTAACTAACATAAGAACCAGGCAGGTAGAGTTGTGGAGAGTGTGTACCCAAGAAAACATTGCCTTGCACAAGAATGACTCAAAACAACACTGAGTCATATATACATAGTTCACATGCATGTAAGTCACATGTGTATACATGATCACACTTATGTCATGTCCTATTACAGACTAAAATTACCTACAGTGATGGAACCCAGAGGCTTAGTTCTTTTGAGAAGCTGTTGTCTGCATGCAGGGACCACAGTGCAGGCAGATTCCTTGAATATCCACTGCAAAGTATTTTCATGGCACAGTGAGTACTGTAAGGATTCCTGGAACCATTCACATGGGACTTGTGCACACATATTTCTACATGAGCATGCTACATTGTTTGTAACCTACAACTCAAAAACACAGAAAATACCAATTAGAAAGTACCATGTCTGAGCCCTACCTCAATCCCCAGCACTCAGAGTCCTAGATTGTGGTCTAGGTGTCAACCTGTCAATTTGAAGATGAGCCCAGGCAGGTGGGAACCACTGATGTGGGATTCCCCTCTGTATGCTGTGAATATGTTTTATTACCATTGGTTAATAAAGAAGCTGTTTTAGCCAATGGCTTAGCAGAGTAAAACCAGGCAGGAAATCTGAACAGAGATATAGAGAGAAAGAAGGAGGAGTCAGGGAGACGCCATGTAGCTGCTGAAGGAGAAAGAGTCACTGCTGGAAACTTTCCAGTAAGCCACAGCCTCGTGGTGATACACAGATGAATAGAAATGGGTTAATTTAAGATACAAGAGCTAACTAGAAAGACGCCTAAGCTATTGGTCAAACAGTGTTGTAATTAACATAGTTTCTGTGTGATTATTTGGGTCTGGGCAGGCAGGAAATGAACCAAATGAGCAGTCTACAAACCACTGGCTAGAAAACACAGACAGGAGATGGACCAGTACACGGGAGGGACACACTCATACACATACCTAGCATGCGCACACACAATGAGGCCCCTTGAAGCAGTTCTTTGGTTTAATCCCTGTAGCAGTCCCGACTTGCTTTGTGGCTCTCCAGAAAACAAAAGATTTTCCCCAACAACTCTGGACTCTTCTAAGCACAACTGGTTGAGGTTTCAGACTTAAAGCATAAATGTAGCAAGGACAGTGGGGACACTGTCTCTGTCCCATGCAGAGGTCTCCCTAGTACCATTGCCCTGTACCTCCCACTCCAGCCTTTTGAGTCACTCCCATGCTGGTGTCCCTGGCCTGGCCTCCAGATTCATCCACCATCTGCTCTGACACACTGTGCTCGCTGCCCCCAACTCTACTCTTCCTCTTCACATCCTAACCTTCCATACCTGAGTGGTACCTTGCCCCACATCCCTGAGGCTCCCTCCTACCCCAGCTTCTCCTCCTGTGTGTGACATGCCTCCCCTTCTCTCTGCTCTTCAAACTCCTCCTCAATAGTTAAGGTTCCACAACAAGTGTGCTCCCGGAATTCTATCCTGATTCTGAAAGGATTCGTGGGCTATGGTCAATGAGAACTTGGCAGGGGCTGATTTGGGGCTCTGGCAGAGCAGGCCACAGTGTGCCTCCCTGGCCACCTGGTCTCCCATTCCCTCAAATAACAGACCCCAAACCTTCCGGAAGTCTGTCTTGGGCTGGATGCTGTGCACAAAGCCTTGCTTTGCAGTAGCCCTCCCATCTCCAAACTTCTGACTTGACTTCTTGCCCCTTCTGTTCATTCCAGAACTCCAAGGAGAGTGGCTGTAAAGGTAGAGCCCCAGAGTCCCCTTTGTCCCAGCTCCAGTAATGCATGCATGCATGCATGGTCTCTCTCTCAATCTCTCTCTCTCTCTCTCTCTCTCTCTCTCTCTCTCTCTCTCTCTCTCTCTCTCTCACACACACACACACACACACAGTTCACTGGAGCTTGATACCCCTATGTCATTCACGTCATTTCATAGATGAAGCAGTAAGGTTCAGAGTGGAAAGAGGGTATGCCTCGGGGAAACTGGGATTGAAACCTTGGTCCTCCAACCTCAGACCAAAAGCTCCTCCTGGAACTCCCAAACTGACAACCAGATCAACAAGCCCACATGTGTGTTCTGAGCAGGTGGGCCATCTCCTGGCCCAGGCCTAGGTCCTGGAGGAAGACCAGAGTGCCAAGACCCACTGGGAGGCCACCTAGGATAGGAACAGTCATTTCCCAGGGAGAGTGGACCCATGGGTCCTCACTGACCAAACCCAGGACGTGCAGCGGTGGTCCAGAGCTGGTCAGCCCACATGCAGGCTTGACCCAGGAGAGCTAGGCCTTGCTCAAGCCCTTCCTGTCCTCTGAGGTGATTCCCATGGTCCCCTCCCAGGTGACATCTGTGAGGTGGTAGGGGCAGCTGTCTGAAGGACTTGAATTAGCTGGCTTTAGTGCCTTTTCAACTGGGCCTCAGTTTCCAGTGAATTGGGCCAGCTGGACTGTGATAAGGACTAAGACAGCACTGAATGATGGGCCTTCTTTCCCGCTTGCCCTTGAGCCTCCTGTGTGTGACCATGTGTGGTGTTGGGGGTCACAGTGGGAGGAGATCATGCTCTGGGCATCCTCTGAAGAAACAACCGAATGGGCATCACTGGAAGGCAGCTATCCTTTTGCACCCAGCCCCACTGGCCAGGGATCTGGGGTCAGGTGTGAGGGGAGGCACGCTGTGTTCATGGAAGAGGTTTCTTCTCAGCAGCCCTCTAGACAGCTGACTGCTTGGATTGCTTGCAATGGACTTACCAGCCTATAGCATCCATAAAACTGTTTCATATTCCCATCCAAACTCCAGAACCTAACCGAAGGTCAGGCATACCATGGGTATTTAATAAGTACAGGAGAATAAACAGTAGAACCAGAATAAGGTTAAATTCCCTGGACTGCCCGCTGATTACTTGATTGGGGAACCCTGGCCACATGCTCTAGCCTTGCCCTGCCATCTGCTGGCCGTATCAGGGATTGCAGCCTACCCACCAGCAGGCCTCATCCTGCCTTGGCCTGTAGCTGTGTTTGCAGGATGCATGATATTAATGCAAATGTGGAGAACATCATCTGACAGACATCTAGGGCCTGGACAATCTGAATATGATTTTCATCTCCCTGGATGCAGCCTCCACCTGTTCCTGTCCGTTCAGGACCTGCCTTGGCTGGCAGTTTTCAGAAGGGCCACCTGACGGTTTCCCCTTCTTCCTGGCTCTCCTCCATTTAAAATGAGGGAGGGCCAAGTGAAAGGAGCCCCAAGCCTGCCTTCTTCTCTTGTGAAAAGAGTGGCTGTCAGTTCCTAAGTAGAGCATGTATCATGGCAAGATGTGGTCAGAGCTGGGGTAAGGAGGCTCCACGTCCACCCTCATGAACCTGCTACAGGGCTGGTGTCCACTCCTCCCAAATCCCCCAGCCCCTCTACTCTCTAGTTGCTCTAGACCTTGGGGGACCACCTGCTTGTCCCCCCTTCTCCTCCCAGTCCCAGCTGCGTTCTGTACAAGGTGGCCATCTGCACAGGACAACGGGGACTCTGAGGGGGTTCTCGGGTTACATAAGGGTGCAAGGCACATGGCAAGCACCGTGTGTGGCTTTCATTTTGGGGTCACATATCCACTGGAGCCTGAGTGTGGGAGGGCAGGCTGCTGCACTGTGCTCCTGAGCAAAGCCATGGCTCGGAGCCAGATGTCACCTCAGAGCTGTCCTGCCAGCTAAAGAGAAGGCTCCTTTGCCACCATGTGCCCCCTTGTGTTTGTTGCTGATTGAACCTCGTCGCGAGTCCGTAGTAGGGGTGTTGTCTTTCTGACTGACAACAGGGAAACTGAGAAACACCCGGAGAGGCAGTGACAACAACAGGACTAGAAGGCGGCATCTGACTTCTGATTCACATAGCTAATGGCAGCCGCGTGTGTGTGTGTGTGTGTGTGTGTGTGTGTGTGGTGTACGCATGTGTATACATGTAAGCCTGAGGGTGACATGGGTTGTCTCTATTTAACTTATTGAAACAGGGTCTCTCGATGAACTCAGAGCTAGTTGCCTTGCCCCAGGGATCCCGCCTCTGGCTCCTATGTGCTGAGATTACAGGCAGCTGCTGTCCCAACTCCAATCCTCATAGTTGTGCAACAAGCATTTTTCTCACTAAGCCATCTCCCCAGCAGCCCTCCTGATGCCTTTCAAGGCTTTAGGAGAGACTGGGGGTAAGAATAAAGACTTTGTATTTTGAAAAACTTGTCTATAAGTGTATACTATATGTGCATATATAATAAACTCTAAGACACAAATGTGTTTGTAGTTGAATCATATAATATGATCCTTCATGAAATATATACTATATTATATACATATATGTATGTGTATATGTACAGTCATCTTTCTGAATCTGTGTATTCTGCATCTATGAATTTAACTAAGTGAAGTTTAAAATATCCAGAAAAAAAATGTTTAAGTAATGGTGAGCACCTGTAGACATTATTCCTTGAACATGTATAGATATTATTCCTGTCATTATTCCCTAAACAATACAGTGTAACCACTACCTATGTAGGGGGCTCCAGGTAACCCAGTGATGGCTCCTATGAGGACAAGAGGATATGCGCACGCTCTATGCAGATACTATACATCTTCCCTAGAAGTCTTACGCATCTCAAATTTTGCTATCTGCACATTCCAGAAGCACATCCCGGAAGATGCCTAAAAATAACTCTGTATATAACATTGATACATACATAGTATCTGTTAATTTATTGTGAGAGTTTTAGGGACCCCGATATTCCAAGACCCTCAGCCTCAGGTGATTGTGAAAACAGTCTGCTTGGGCTAGCCAGAGACTGAGGAGGAAGTGGGGAGTTAGGGGTTGTTTCTTGTCCTATCCCACTCCCTATATACAGCCTTATTCTTTGCGATGTTTCTCCCATTCTCAAACCTCCTCATTCTCCAGCAGAGGCTCATGGGAGACTGGAGACCTGTTCACCTTGCCTGGTCCTCATGCTCTGAAATCTAAACAGTAAAAACCGCACTTGTGGCTGTGGACGGTGAATTGTGCTCAACCATAGTCCTGAGCAGAATCCTTTAACCTCAGTGCCTGTGCTGGTAAGTTTATGACTCTCAGTTGAGGAATCGCCTCCGTCAGATCGGACTGTGGGAGGTTAATTGATGAAGGAAGATCTAGCCCACTTTGGGTAGTGCCACCCTTGGGCAAGGGAGTCTGGACTGTATAGGAAAGCAAGCTGAGGAAGTCAGGGCAGAGCAAGCCGGCCAACCGTGTTCCTCAGTTCCTGCCGTTGGGTTCCTGCCCTGGGCTCCTGCCCTAACTTCCTCAGATGCTGGACTGCGATGTGGAAGCATAAGCCAAATGAACCCTCCCAACAGAACAGCAGCACGCTTTCAGTCGGTGTCTTTAACAGATGTTAATGATGTCTGCAACAGAGGCACAAACTAGAGCAGCCCTGGGGAGTGTCCCCTTCCTCCTGTACAGAGAGGGGGACTGAGGCCCAGAACGTGAATGGCCAAGGGCACGTTTAGCTGCCCGTTTCTTCATCAGCCCCCTCCTTGGCCCTGAATGGTGAGGGCAATGGCAAGGGCACCTACGAGTGACTCTTCACCTCACCCTTCTGGATCTTTGTCGCTGCCCTAGCTCAGGTTAGACCCAGGTCAAGGCCCCAGGGTGGGCCTTTGGCAAGCGCAGTAGCAGTTTTTCTGTTGCTGACATAAACTGGAACTGCAAACCGGAAGTGGGGCTAGGAACTCTCAAAGCCTACCTCTGAGGTGTACTTCCTCCAGTCCAGCTGCACTTCCCCATAGTCTGGCCCACCCCAAATGGGGTCACCAACTAGGAACCAAGTCTCCAAATTCATAAACCTATGTGGGGCATTTATCATTCAAGCCACCACAGCAAGGGACAGGCTAAGGGCCTCTGGTGTCAGGGCCTCTTTATAGACCTCTGTTGTCACAACATAACAGCTGTTTGGTCATCTTCAACAGAAGATCAGGGATCACTTGCAAGAGACCCTCCAGACCCAGCCTGTTGACCATCCCTCATAGTGACTCTCACCTGAGCTGTCAAGTCAGTCCCCCTTGCACCCACGCTCTGTAAATGACTCACTGGTTGGTCAAGCTGGCTTTGGGAGGAGTCGTGCTTTGGTCGGCTGTTGGAGGCCTATCTGGACCGAGCAAACATTTGTTGGTGTCTCTCCAGGAAAAGCACACAGAACAGGCCTCACAGCTTCTAAGCACAGCTGACTCAGCTGCTAGTCTCAGACTTTTGGTCACAGCCAAGCTTGTGACTTTGGGGTATCAAGGCTTTGGGGATTCTGAGGCTTGGTCAGTGTTTGTGTGGGGGAGAGGGTGCTATGATCAGCTCAGGTTTGGGGGTGCAGCCAACATCACCACCATACAGCTCTCTTCCTTCTATGTATAGAGGGGAAACTGAGGCCTAGAGAGGTCACCCAATGGGAGTTGATCTTGTCCAAAGTTGACTCTGCCCTCACTCCACTACCTGATCAGAGATTACTGTGCAGAAAGGGGAAACTGAGGCTCTATCTGGAGTGGAGCACCCTGCCTTCCCTTTGCTTGTCCAATGCCTTGTGAATCTCTCTCAAACCATCTGGAATCCTAAAAAGACATTTGATTATTTATTCCAGGTCTGGGGTCCATTGATTAAAACCACCTCATATAAAATAGTAAGAAGTGAAGGGTGTGGGTGGGGGAGCAGAAAAAAATCACTTTTCTAAGTTTTGTGGAAAATACTGTGTTCTAAGGAATCAGTTCCTCCCAGAGCTCAAGGCCACCTGAGGCGTTGCCTGAGAGCAACAACTAACAGGACTCCAGGGAGCCTGCGTTCCCTCTTATTTCCCCAGCCCCTAAGCTGTTGCCTCTGCAGGGCCAGGAGGTCACCTTTGTTTTAGACAGGGTGGAGGGCCCCTCCCCTGCCCCCAGGCCCTGCAGGGACTGGCGAGTGTCCCAGGCTCTATCCTCCCCCTGCATCCAGACACATCAGTACGGCTCAGTCCACAGGGCTGACCCAGTTTCTGCCCTGTCTCTAGAAATACCAAGCCCTGCCATCTGCCAGCAGCCTGAAGCGATGGTGATGGGTGGCAAGGTTGGCTACTCCTCCCGCTTCAGGCCGCCAGGGCCTCTGCAGCTCAGAAGAGAGAGGCCAGGTGACAGACTGGAGTTGGTTCTGTGTCTCCTTCAGGAAGACCCTTAGATCTAGTCTATGGACAACACGTGGTACCTAATGATGCCATGAAGATGCCATGGGTCCACAGAGGTGCCGACCACCACAGTGCCAGGCTGAGAGCTGCGGGAGCTGTGGCTGTGGGTATGTGTGCCTGAGTCCTGAAGCCTAAGGGGTTTGATTCCTAGTTCTAGAACCTCATGGCCTCCCAGCCTCAGACACTACCTCTGACTCCCCTCAAAGCCTCGGTTTCCAAATTTTGTAAAGGAGAGTTTATGGTCATTTCACACTCGCTGCAGCCTTGAGGGGTCAGGGAAATAATTCACTCATGTTAAGTCTTTGAGGAATAGCAGCTAACATGGACTGCTTTGTTCTCCATTATTAACTCCTTCCAGGTCCCTGTGCTAGGGAAGAAGACAACACTCCCAATTACTGCCTTGAGGCTCCCAGTGTTGGTGACCAGTACATACCAGGTGTGGCCCACTTGTGCCCCAAGGGACCAGAAATACGAGACAGTTCCTTCTGGTGGGCATGTGCCCATGTTTTGACCGAGAATGGGATAACAACCAGTATGGCTAAGATCAGGCTGTGGCTGGGGGCTGGTCTGGCAGCCTGCCTAAGCCCTTCTGAAATCCCTCAAACCTTGCCTCACAGACTCCTTGCAGGAACCCCAAGCAGGGCTTAATCACAGCTCTCCTGCCCCTTGATGTAAGCAGACTGTTCATGTCAGCCCACATCTCTGGCTTCACAAGATGTAGCCTGAGATAAAACCCCACCTGCCTCCCCTCTGCTCATATGCTTTTCAAGCATGTTTCATCTCTTCTGGGTCCTGGAATGAGCACTCCTCCCTCCAGCCTCCACAGGGACTTCACTTCTCCCTCCCAGCCCAGGGAGTCTCTCCCTCAGCAGCCCCATCCTTCCCAAGCCCCATCTCCCTTTGTTCCAGCCATATCTCCACCCAGAGACCCCTTGCACACAGTGATGACATTCCATCTGTCCTTTCCAAGACCACTGCCTCTTCACATATGTACATGCGTGCATGCATGATATCTTTGCATCCCTGCATCCCATAGTTTTTTTTTTTTTGTCTCATCTAGGTGAAACTTTTCATTCCACACCTTCTCCTAACCTCCAGAAAGGGCATGCAGAATGCACGGCACCTGGGATGTCACCAGCTCCACAGCCCTCTTCATGCAGCAGACCCTGTGTCCTCTTACAGAGACACAGCTCTCATTATCTCAGCCTAGAAGCATTTTCGGAAGCCACCTATCTAACACAAACATTACCAGAGACACTGTGGACCCACTGATAAATAGCGTTGCTGCTCGCTCCTCTCACACGTCCATGTTTAGAAGCACCCAACAGAGTGACACTCTAAGCTGGAGTCCTCCAGAAGAATAGTTATCGTTCATGCAGAGTGCTGGTTCCCCGCCACCAGACCCAAAGTCTCCAGTGTGTGCAGAGCTGGAGAGAAGGGGCAGAGGGAGAGGCATGGACACAGTTTGGCTGCAGGTCTCGGGGAGTCCTGAAGCTGCAGGTCCCAGCCCGCCCAGCGATTCTTTTGAAAGTGCCTGTGACCCAGCCGAAAGCATGCATTACCTGTGAGGCTCTGTGGCAGGGACACAGGTCTAGGAAACAAAGATTTTCTTGACTGTCTGAACTCAGAACATGCTCCCTGAGTTTGCCTCCTGCGCTGGCCCTGAGCTTCCAGCCGCTGGGCCAGGCTGTTCTGAAACACTTTCCTTTGAAGCAGGGAGTTTATTTCGGGCCCACCGCATGACCGTGATGGCAAGCCAAGCTATAAGATGTTATGACTCTCAGATTTCCCTTCCAAAGATTGCACCGAGGAAGCTGTGGTCCCGCCTTCCACTCCTCTGGGGGCACAGGAGACAGGCTCCCGCTTCAGAGAGCATCTCGGGCTTCGGCCCTCACGTGATGTCATCATTTGTGATCCTTGACATGGAGGCCATATATGGGTATGTTTCTAGAACTACCCAGGCGGGAGCTAGAGAGGAGGGAGATGCAGGAAGACAAGACAGAGAGGGAACACAAAGAGACACAGAATTGGGAAAGAGAATAAAAAGCCAGGGAGAAGGAAAGGATGCATAAGGAGAGACCAAAGGGGGAGGCAGGAAGAAGGACCGGATGAGGGAGGGAATATAAAGGGTTCTACGTAAGATCCTTGAGAAAAATCAGGGCTCAGTGTTAGGCATGCAGCAGGTGGCCAAGACTAACATTTGGAAACACCAGCTACCCAGAATTGGATGCTGTGGGGTGGAGCCAAGGACACAGGGCAGAGCCTAAGCCAAGAGACCAGTGAGTGCACAGCAACAGGCCACTCTGGACAGGGTCAGTCACAGAAGGGACCTACTACCCCCAGATCTGGGAAAGAGTATCTCCATTTCTGGAATAGGTATGCTAAGCAGGAGGCCGTTCCCTCTTCTTCTTTGGATTTCCTGTGCCCTTTGCCATGTACTTAGCAATAGGAGACAGAAGACATGGTGCCTGGAGACCTCCAAGGACAGACAGATGACAATCTGTAGTTGTCATGTTGTGAGAATGTCCCTCTGTGCCACAACCAGGGGCCCAGGCAGAAGAGCAACTGAGGGGGAAGAGTGGACAGGGAAGATGATGGCTGCAGACAGCGAGTGGGGACCTGTTTTAACAGTGGACTCTTCTCCATCCCCGACAGGTGGCTCAGCCAATTACACACCTCGGCTGACCTTTCACACACAGCCTGACCCTCAAAATCATACGACGGGCCAGGTGTGGTGGCACGTACCTTTAATCCCAGTGCCCAGAGGCAGGGGCCGGTGGGTCTTTATGAGTTAAAAGACAGCCTGGTCTATAGAGTGAGTTCCAGGACTGCCAGATTTTAGAGTGAGACCCTGTCTAAAACAAAACAAAACAAAAAACGCAATAACAACAAAACCCAAAACCATGGAGGGCCAACTTCAACTATCTACTGAAAAGCCAGCTTCAAGCTTGGGAGGTTTTCTCTTTGCTTTTGAGTTTCGTCTGCATATGCAATGTGTTGGGCCATCAAGATGGCTCAGCAGGTAAAGGTGCAGGCTGCAAAAATCCAGCCTGTCTCAAAAAGACAAACTAACAAAAACCAGGATTCGATTTCACTTTCTTTGCCAGGTCACAGTAGGATGTCCTTCCCAATCATGTCACAGTCCTCAACAGAGCAGAAGCTCCCTAGTCTCATGGGTGTTGAAACCTTTCCAACCAGGGCTCTTGGACGCTGTGCCCAGAGCCCTTGTCTCCCAGTTGAGACCCAGAGACTCTGGGTTCACTTAGCAAAGAAAGGCAGAACAATGCGCACACTGAAAACTGCTGTCCGTGGGCTCAGATGCCAGTGTCCTACAGTAGAGACACTCCGGCGACACAGGCAGGTTTGGGCGCCTGACTCAATATGGAAGACAGGCAGTACAGCCCAACAAACAGAAGAACGCTGGGGCAGGGCCTGACTACTGCCTCTCTGATCTCCCAGCTCTGGTCTCTGGCGCTCAGCTGACTTGTAGCCCTAGGTGCTGGTCATGGTTCCAGTCACTCTATACCCCGTCCAGCCTGTGGGCTTTCACATCTGAGTATTACTATTTCTGTGGGCATTGATGGTTCTGGGTAGTCATTTTAACCTGTATCCCTGATGAGTAATCATACGGAGTATCCGACGGCCCGGACTAGTGATTTCTAGAGCATTCCATGGTCCCCAACATCAAATAAGATTCAGGGGTATCTCTAGCAAGCATCTTTGAGAGCACATAAGGGGATGGAATGGTAACAGATGCAGAAACCATAGACGAGTCAGCCTGTAGAAGAGCAGGAGGAAGAGCCTCTAGAAGGCCCCAGGACCTCCTGTGCAACATGTGGGGTTTCTCCTTTGGGACCCATCCCCCCTTTTTAATGCCAGTGTCCCCTGTTCCAGGAAGGATGGAAGGAGCCACGGTGCAGGGAAGAAGAGCCGGCCAGGGGCCATGAGAACTGGGCTGTGATGGTGCCAAGGCTCCAGGATGAAGTTGGCCCCAGAGTGGAACATCGCAGCTAAATTAAGCACCCAGTAGCCTGATGTCCTGGCTCGGCTCTCGCTACCTCGATAGAAATTTATTTTGGTTTTATATAATCAAGAGGAGGAGAAGCAAACAAGAGCCCAAGCCTGGCTTTAAACATGTTTAGAAGGGAGATCAGGAAAGAGCAAAGGCTCGGTCCTGGGAGGGAGGAGAGGGCACCGTGAGAGGGTTTGAAGGAGGAAGCACCAGGGTCCTCAAAGGTCAAGGGGAATGCCAGAGAGGGAGACCACTTTCCCTGCTGATGGACTGCCAAAGTAACACTATGTTGCTTACCCCACCCCACCCCACCCCACCCCCGCCAGCTTCTCAGGAATGTACTAAACTAGCCTTACACAGACATGACCACCCTGCTGGGGAAAAAGTCCACTGCACTCTCGGTTTCCAAGATGGGCCCCAGGGGAAGATAACCCTAGTTCAGCGGCAGCCTTGTCTTTTGAGAGAAGGGGCAAGTAATCCCCTTGACTGTTGGGGGACTTAACAAGATCTCAGAGTTCAAGTTGCTCCCCAGGATTGAGCAGGCAATGGTGTGGGCCACCTGCAAAAGAAAAGTCATCTTCCACTGCTCAGGGATCAGGAGGCTAAGGTTTTCAGGGAGCCTGGGACTGAGTTTTTCCAGGGGCTGCTGGTTCTTTCAACTGGCCAAGTCACTTGGCCCTCTGTGAGGTTAATCTCATAGTGCCTAAGCCACCCTGGGGAACTCAAGGACAAAATTAAACCCAGAGCAGCCCACAGGCCTGGGCTAGCTGCTGGGAACAGGTTTCCCACACACATAAATACGTTCCAAGCAGAGCTCTCTTGCTCTCCAGCTGGAGCGAGGGCCCCAAGCAAGAGCAAAATGTGAAGCTCCTTCCCCTGGGACTAGGTAGGCTGCGTGGGACCCTACTGATTCTGCTGGACACAGCAGCTCCTGCTATCACTGCTTAGCAACATGGGAACATCCGCTGGAGCTCCTGTATAACTCAGCAGGGGGAGGACAGGAAGGCAGCGATCTAGCCAGTCACCATGGAGCCATGCTTGCAGGGACCAAGTTTTAAACATGCAGCTGTCACTCATTTGGCACCTCTGCAGGGACAGTCAGCATTAGGGCAGCTGCTGTGGATTTCAACTTCTACCCTCAACCTTGTGCCCCTAAGTGGCCAGAGATGTGGCACCCACCACGGAGTGCCAGACAGACATGGCCTTCTGCCGAACACTCTGGATTTGCTGGTTTGCCGATGCTGGGTCATGGTGAGACCTTGGGACCTATGGAAGGGACAGAGATTTTGATGTGCTGAGGGTGGGCTGAATATTCTCTGCACATGGAAAGGGAAGGAGCAAGAGGCTTCCATTTTGGACCCCTTCTGGTGCTACAGGGAGGTATTTTCATCCCGAAGTCACAGGACCCTCTGAGGATCTTCCGGACCCAGCCATGATGAGTCCCAGGCATGTCGTCTCCATTCCACAAGGAATCACACCCTTGTTCTGAGGAAGTCAGAGGAATCCCCAGCCTGGTGGGAGCCTAGACTCCAGTCCTCTGCTGGGTTTTCCTGACACCTTTAGATAATCCCATTGTGCCGCAGACTCGGAGACCAGAACTGAGCCAATGGACAGGACCCTGACCACACAGCAAGTCCAAGAGATGACCTAGACTTCCACATCTGGGAAGTTGGAAGTTGCCTTCCCTGGCAACTCAGAAAAACTTGGGGGTGTCCATGTTGTATGTAAATGACAGTGGGCTACCCTTAAGTCCAGACAATCTGAGCATCAATGCTATTGTACCTTGCTTCCCACACAGTCAGTCTTGGAGTCGTTCCCAGCACAGAATCATTTGTAAGGTGATGGTTATTGGTGTCTCTGTAAAGCCCAGGGCCTCAGAGCCACAACCCTGTTATCTGCCAGATACAGCTCTTGCTAGCTGTGTGAACAACTCATTTGGCATCTCTGGGGCTTGGCTTCCTAATTTACAGAACAGAGGGAAATGATGTACACGCAGCTTATAGGAAAACTGCAAGATTTAAATTTTACATATATAATGCCCTTAAACATTATATATACACACACGTACATAGTATCATGTATATTACATACATGTGATTATTTTGTTATACATGTATAGTATATGTATGTGCATGTTTACCCTTTAGAATAAAGACTTACAAGTGCTGAGTGCTTGCATTCTCCAGGCCCTGTGGCCATTACGTAACTGGGTGGCTCACAGTGGTAAACCAGCTGTGAAGATCAACAATGGCATGTGAGCAACGTGGAGGGACCCAACAGCCAACCAGCAGTGATCATCACGAAGGTGGGGTCCTCCTCAGTACAGGAGGGGGCCCCAAATAGGTCTCAGCCTTGCTGGGCTCTGGTCCAATTAGACCCATGCCTACAAGTGCTGAATAAGCCTGGCTGACATACCTTGAGCACGGACTTTTCATTCTTCAGGAGAAAACAAAAAGCTAGTCGAGCCTCAAGCGTACATGAGAGGGGGTGAAGGGACGGACAGGCTGTGATAGAGTAAGCCTCTGATGAAGTCCCTTGTTTTCTAGACATAGCAGTTCCTGTCTCTCCCCTGGCGCTGGTGTGTGGGGATGGGAGGCATGCATGGGTAGTCACCTGCGTGCCCGAGTGGGAAGTACAAACTTACAGCCACACAGTATGTGAGGTGCCTCGACACACTGGGAAGTCCTCCAGCCTAATCCAGGGCTTAGCCCTTCAGGAAAGTTCTGTGTGACTCTCCTTAGACCTTCCGCCATCGGGATCCCCGAGGACTGAGAGAAGGTCCACACTCAGCTGTTCAGAATGTAAGTGATGGGGATCACGGCGGGGCGCACTTGTAGACAAACGCTACAGAAGCTGAGACAGGAGGATCGTAAATTCAAAGCCAGCCTGGACTCTACCTTCCAGGACTAAACAAGTGATCGGATGGTAAAGGGCTTTACCACCATGCGCGGTCCCCAGTGCCATAGAGCACAGCCAGAACTGGTCCTGAACTCAGGGCCTCAGAGAACATCTGAGCAGCCGCCTGCAGCTGTGCCCATGCTCGCAACAATTGACATCCTCGCTGTAGCAATTAGCAATCGAATCAAATTAGCAATCCAATCAAGGCTCCCTGACCATTCGGAAAATGGAAACTACTAGTGAGGGTAACTGTTTTAGAATATTACTTTTGAAGGCTGGGATGACAGATTATTGCTCCTCCTTCCACAACTATCACAGAGTGAGGTTCAGTTGGCTCGTATGTGCCCTGTAGCCCTACATCCTGGAGCTCCTGCCCTCTTGTGCACAGATGGCCTTGACCCAGTTAAAGTTCAAGGACCTGTGGCTTCCCCCATCCCCAGGGCAGAGGTGATATGTGCACTTCCCAGCCTCTGCCTCCCTGTTTCCAGCTCAGCCAGGTAATGGCAGAGTCAGGGATGCTCAAGTGTCTTTCTTCTTCTCTCCTTCTTCCTACCCTCCTTTCCCTCACACTGTTCTTGATGCCGCCCACGCCAACCTTTCCTCCAAACTGCACTGTCATAGTTCCTGGCCTGGCCCTGCGGGGCATGTGGCCAGACACACAAGTCCTGGCGTCATGACAGCTGGGGCATACTTAAGAGGCTGATGTCCTAATATACAAGAGAGCTGTCAGTCAGGCTCCAAGGACCAGAGCTGACTCGGAATTGGTGCAGAACCTGTTCTTGGACCTTCCTGGCTGGCCATTTGGCTGGCTGTTCTATGTCCTGCCCTCAGGTCCCTGGGCCCTATATTTAGTGTCACCCTGCCCCAGCAGGATCATCTATCTGTTGTGCCACACGACCTTAGATCATCTCTTGGCCCCAGTGTCCGGTGGCCTGGTTTCTGACCTAGGTATCTGTCCGGCACAGACAAAGGCTTCTCACAGAAGCAGATTCCAGCTGTTTGCAAGGGATGCGGAGGCCTCTGTGTCAATGCAATGACTTCTTCTGCGCTTCCACCCTTGTCCCACCCGCTTGCCCCTTATTGCCCATGGGCCCAACGAGGACATCCAGGACAATGACTACTTGAGGCTAGCACCCAATGAATGTAGCCATTATTATTTTTATCCTCAAAGCATATGTCAAATGTCACAGCCCTACTGGGAGCCAGAAGCAGTGTCAGCTGCTGGATGTTGTTCCTACCCCACAGAACGCAGAGGCAAATGGAAGGAGGGATGGGGGCAAAGAGGTGGAAGGAGGGGAGGAGAGGGGATAATAAGAAGAGTGAATGACATGGGGGCAGGGAAAAGGATAGTGGAAGTGAGGAAGATGGAGAGGAGGGGTATGGAAGGACCGGGGACAGGATAGAAGGGCTAGGGAAGGGGACTGGATGCTTTCTCACAGGCTGTCCTAATCTTGCAGATAATTCTTGGCACAAGTGGGTTAATCCAGCTTGTGGGCTGTAGGCTGTTCCCATTGCTGCACCATGGAGTTCCTGGGTGCCTCTTGGGGTTGGGTGTAGCCAGAAGGCAGAGGGAAGGGAGACAAATGTAGACCTGAGAAGTCAGGGCCATGTGGGCACTGCAGTCATGCCCAGAGTTGGGCTGCATCCCAGGGAGGGTGTTGAGAATGTCAGGGTCAGGGTTCTGCAGTCATGCCGAGCTTGGGAGAAAAGGAGGAAACTGAGAAGAATTAACCTCTTCTTTACCTTCTGCTGGCTAGTATCAGAGGCAGAGGACCTGATAAAGGTTTAGGGACTCATGAGGTGGGGGACAGTCTGTGTGGAGACAGCAGTTAGAGCAGGGCCTTGACAGGGTGGGAGAAGACAGGCCCTGGGGGTGGGGGTGGGGCGGTGCTAGAAATCTCAGGACCAAAGAACCAGAGAACTAGATCAGCCTCAGGTGACTTAAGCAAGACTGGAGGTCCTCTGGCATCTGGCATTGTCTACGAACCTTGACTCTGGCCTCTTGATGGGCAGATGCACTGGCGGGTCTCCAGCTGTTGGTGGCATCTGAGATTCTGTCCACGCTTACTGTCTACACCTGGCCTGGCAGGGTTAGTCCCCTGTGAGTATCAGGAGACAGAACCCAAGGATGATTAAACAAGCCAGCTTACTCTTCCAGACTATGCTGGTCCCCTGGAACTACCAGGCTCAGGCTCTGCCTCTCCTAATGCTGCCCAAGGTATCCCCAGGCTTCCTGTTCTCTGGATTCAACCAACAGGAGATACTGGTGGGGGTGATCAGGTCAGGCTGTTTCTCTTCAGTTTCACTTCTGCTTTGAGCTGTGTCAGTGGAAGGGTCTACCCTGAGCTATGTCAGTGGAAGGGTCTACCCTGAGCTGTGTCAGTGGATGGGTCTACCCTGAGCTGTGTCAGTGGATGGGGTCTACCCTGAGCTATGTCAGTGGAAGGGTATACCCTGAGCTATGTCAGTGGAAGGGTCTACCCTGAGCGGTGTCAGTGGAAGGGTCTACCCTGAGCTGTGTCAGTGGATGGGTCTACCATGAGCTGTGTCAGTGGACGGGTCTACCCTGAGCTGTGTCAGTGGACGGGTCTATCCTTAGCTGTGTCAGTGGATGGGTCTACCCTGAGCTGTGTCAGTGGACAGGGTCTACCCTGAGCTGTGTCAGTGGACAGGGTCTACCCTGAGCTGTGTCAGTGGACGGGTCTATCCTGAGCTGTGTCAGTGGATGGGTCTACCCTGAGCTGCATCAATGGACGGGTCTACCCTGAGCTGTGTTGGTGGACGGGGTCTACCCTGAGCTATGTCAGTGGAAGGGTCTACCCTGAGCTATGTCAGTGGATGGGTCTACCCTGAGCTGTGTCAGTGGACAGGGTCTACCCTAAGCTGTGTCAGTGGACGGGTCTATCCTGAGCTGTGTCAGTGGATGGGTCTACCCTGAGCTGCATCAGTGGACGGGTCTACCCTGAGCTGTGTTGGTGGACGGGGTCTACCCTGAGCTGTGTCGGTGGACAGGGTCTACCCTGAGCTGTGTTAATGGACAGGGTCTACCCTGAGCTGTGTCAGTGGATGGGTCTACCCCGGCTGTGCCAATGGACCAGTTATCCTGGTTGCAGCTCCAGAGGGGCAGAGTCTCAGTAGACTTTCCCTCTACCACTCTGTCCCTGCGGGGATACCACCCTCTCGCAGTACCCTTGACCCTGCTCATTATCTGCCTTTCCAGTAACTTCTCTTCTGTTGCTGTGCCTACTAAATCTTGAAGAAGGACCGTCAGAAAAGGTACGGAATGCCTAGTTAAGTTTTAATTGCAGATAAGCACTATTGTCGAATAAATATATCCCTGAAGTCACATAGGATATGCTTATACCAAGCAGTTACCTGCTGCCTTTCTGAAATCCCTGCCTACCTGGGTAGCCAGCATTTCTCAATCAAAATCCTATTTCCAGGGTCCTGACTGATATGCAAGAAACTCTTAGGTCACAGGAAACTGCTGTGGCCCTGATATCAGAACAGGTGGGTCCAGAAGCCCAGGCCTCTGCAACATAGAGACAGTTTGGGTAACTGAGAACATGGCTGCTCCTAGATATGGCTGGGGTGTGAGGTTTTTATTGTAGATATGAAGGAGAATACAGCCAGAGGCATCTGGATAGGTCCAGACTGAACAGGGCCGAGAGAGAAGAGAGAAGGGAAAAGTGGGAGAGGAAGAGAAGAGGAAGAGAGAGAAAAAGATCAAGAGAAGAGCCAAGGAGCAAAAGTGACCCTAGGAGAACACATGACTAAAATGGCTGGGTTATACAGGAATCAAAACTGAGGAAGGGAAGCTCAGCCCATGGGCTGGAGAGGTTTAGGGTAGGAGTTGGGTGAGACAGGCCAGAAGGGGTCACAGGTGCTGAGCAAGCTTTTTCCTGGGTTTCTTTGGAGCCTGATAGTGGCTTCTCTGATGAGGGTAGTGGAAGGCTTTCCTGGGGACAGGAACCATGGCCTAATGGTGGGGGTGGGGACTAAAGGGACTGGGTAGTAAGGAGACTGGCCAAAGCATCTCCCCAGTAGCCTAGCTTCAGCCCCACAAATGCCCTGGGATCATAGGGACAGACCCAGAGGCAGTTCCTAGACACTGTCTGTGGTATGGCACATAGGAGCCTGGAGAACGGAATTGGGAAGATCTGGAGTCCCTCTGTGGAGAGTAAACAGACTTTGGAGTCACCACCCAGTCATGTGACTCTAGGCTGCAGTTTCTTACCTGTTCAGTGCTCAGCCTGCTGACAACACTCGGTGAGTAGCAGAGGCAGAACCAAAGGTTGGGTTTTCTGAACTCATCAAGATTGGCTGCTGGGACAAATGAAGTCCAAGACCTCATTGGTGCAAGTGCTGTGGGATGTTTAACTTGAAAGTTTCCACACACTGGCTGTCCTTGACTAGCCAATGGCCCTCCTTAGAGACTCAAGAGCCACGCGGCTCCTGTGGATGCCTCTGCTATCTGACAGATGTGGGCTTCCCAGGGCTGTGATATCACCATCTGTTGAGTTGGAAGAGGCAAGAGTTGGGAGGACATTTTCTCTCCAACCCTCACTGTACCAGGCTTTTCCTTTTGTGCCACCGACTAGCTCTCAAATCATGATATGGAGACTTAACTAGTTTTGAATCCCCTCCTCACATAGGCTCATTTTTAGCTAGCTCTTTTAACTTAAACTATCCTGTTTCTCTTTATCTGCCTTTCAGCTCAGGGTTTTGTTACTTTTCTTTCCTCCTATAGATCTTTCACTGTTTCTCATGTCTGCCTGGCTGCTGCCTGGCTTCTGCCCCCAGGCGTGTCCCTTTCTTTCTCCCTGTTCTCTTCTTTCTTCTTCCCTTCTCTCAATCTTCTCTGAAGCCTAGGTCTCTCCTCTGAGTGATTCTCTCTGCCCAGCAGCCCCACCTATCCTTTCTCTTCCTGGCTATTGGCCATTCAGCTCTTTATTAGTCCAATCAGGTGCCTTAAGCAGGCAAGGCGAAACAATTGCAACACACATCTTTACATCATTAAACAAATGCTGCATAAACAGATGTAACACAACTTTACACAGTTGACGTAATATTCCACAGCACAGACAAAGATAACACGTCTTTGCTTAGATAATATTCCACAATGCCTCACTTTACACAGACCACGTCAGATAGGCTGAAAATGCCTCTCTAGTTCTGTTCCCAGGAAGAAAGGATAACAGCTTGGTGACCGCTGCAGGGCTCACCCACACTCCTGTGCTGCCTCTAACAATACCCAACAGCACGGGAATGGAGGCCCTAGAAGAAAGACATTCCTCTGTTCACTAGATGATGCCACGAGTGAGCTCCCCATGAAGCCGACCCTGAGAATAGGACTCTATGCATAGGAAGAGATTAGTCTCTGTCCATTGCTAGAGCCCAACATCTGAGACTGGGTCATCTGTAAACTCTCACGGTCATCAGCTGACTGGCCCAGATTGGGCAGCCCACAGGCTAGCCTTCGGTAGGACCCCCGGTTGAGCCTCTTCATGGTGGGAGTGCATGGCAGAGGGAGAGATACATAGTAAGATGACGGAAAGTCAGAGGGGGCGAGCACTAAGGGTTAGGCTCACTGTTTTCCCTTCGCTTCCTTTCTGAAAGCTAATCAGGGACTCCATGGGAACATGTTTATCTCTTGGGGCAGAACTCTTAATGACCTGATCACTTCCATCTGGGCTCTGCCCCTTAAAGGGCACACTACCTCACTATAACTATCTCTGGCACATGAACCCTCGAGGGAGGTCCAAATCACAGCAAGACCTCACAAAACACTGTAGGGTAGGAAGGTGAGGCAGGGAAAGCCAAACAAGAGCCTGTCCTCAGGTGAGTTCCACATAATAAGTCCCCATAGGGTTAGTACTTTAGCTGTGCCATTAAAGGAGGGGGCAACTGGCATTGGCATTAGAGCTTGTGACTGAGAGTTGAGTCTTGGGACTGTGTCTTCTCTCTGATACGTCAGACAGATGGATTGACACGTGGAAGCCTGGAGGTATGTACCCAGTGGTCAAGGTAAGGGGACAAGGACAGGGCATCGATATCCGCTATTCTCACCAGTTATATAGGAGACGCTCAAGTCCCTCTCTGGATTGGCCCATGAGGGGACAGAGCAAGGATCAGCTCCCAACATGTGGCCAGAGTTTATCACCTGTTCCTTGGTCTCATGGCTCCTTAATGCCCCTGGGATCTTGACACAGGTCCGTAGTTTGTCCCAGACCGTATGGAGAGTGGGGGCGGGCTGAGGGAAGCACCTGGAAGCTGCCTACAGTATGCAGAATCCAGCTCCATCCTCAATCCGTCAGAGGCCTAGAGCTGCTACAGCAGACTCCGGGGGTCAGATAGATTGTTCTCCAAAGATCCAGCTAGCCCCTTGACCTTGGCTGAGGCCCAGCACCGCGCTCCTAGGTCAGGGAACATAGGCAACTTCATACCTTCAATAAGGAGCACATATTGGGCAGGAACCATAAGCTAATGCATGGCACATGGCCATGTCCCATCTGGGAATTCCATCCCGGGCAAAGTACACCAGCCAATGATATCAGTTTCAGGGTCCCAGAGCCTCTCCCTAGGATGAATTCTGTTCAATGAACAGAGGTACTGAGCATACAGCTTCCAGGGCCTTGAAGTCTCAGTCGGACATGTGGGTGGTCCTCCTGTCCCCCACCTCTCTTGGGAAGCCTCGGGATTTTAGTCAAATCTGAATTTCTCCTGGCACTGGGTTGTTTGGAATTGAGACAGTTAGATGATAGCCATGAAACTCATCTTGACCTTGCTTCGTATGCAACAACTGAGTACTTGGAGACCTGAAGTTCTAGCCTTGAATTTTTAGCGTCTCATGAGGTTCTTCACAGACTAACTTCAGTGTGCTGCCAGTTCAAAGTCTGGGAGGGCTTGGTGCTGTCTGCTTCTCAGGGACTCCCAAGTCCAAGGTCATCGTTGAAGATCCTCTCTAGAGGCTCTAGAGAGACATTCTCCAGCACGGTGACAGAACTCCGGTCCTTTGCTCTGCCCACCATAGGCAGGAGCTGTTCCTTGTGACTGTCCTGGTCTCTGCCCTGCTGTTTCAGCATCGAGAACTCCCTTCCCCATCCTCACTGACTGCCCTCAATCTCTCAGGCTGGATCTTGGAAGCCATCCAGGGAAAGGGGCTCTGTTGTTGAAGGACCCAATGTGCCGGTGGGTGGGGGAGGTGGACTTCTCTATCTCAGATTGAGGGTCTGTGACCTTTGTCACACTTGAGGAATCTCTGGCTCCTGGGTAAGCACACAGAGGTATCCACAGCCTTGGGACTTTGGAAACAATGACAGGAACTGGTTTCCTCTTTTGACTCTCTCCCTCCTTGGTTTCCAGAATATCCTGCTCTCCCCTCCTTCGTCACCACAGCACCACAGGAGGGGAAAAGACCACCCTCACTGTCTCTCCCCACAATTAGGAGTTTAGAGAACATGGAGAGCCCTAAAGGTGATTAATAAAACAGAGGCCCGGGTCTGGGCCACCCAGGGAGCTGTAAAAAGCTACCCAGATCAGGATGTTCATCCGAGCACCAAGCAGCATATTTCACAGGGCCCGGGAACATCTTCCCAGCTCAGAGGAAGGGGTGGTAGCCCTGGGTTGGGTCTCCTCCAGGGGTCTGGGGAAGCACACAGGCGCCCTCTTGTGGACTCTGTTCTAATGAAAGGGTCAAACTAGGGGATTGAACCCAAACAGCACTGGCCTTTCTCCTGTGTGGCTGGGAAGTATTCTAGGCGGGGAACCACCTTCACCACAGAACCACCGCCCACGGCAGTGGAAGTGGGTGTGTGTCCGCTCCAGCAGCTTTTTCCCAGAACCTCCTAGTTTCTGATGGGTTTTCACCTCACGGGACAGGATAATGGTGACTAATGGTGACTTATGTCAGGGCTTTGTGTATATGGGCCAGCATAATCTCCATAATAACAGCAATGTAACCAGTATGGTCCCCACCTTATGATCTGGTTATTCATGGTCCATCAGTGCCCAACTGTGTTAAATGGAAATCTTTAGAAGTCCACACTTCACGCAGTTTAAATGTAATCCTTCTCCTGGGTCATGTGACGAAACCTCTATTCTCTTCAGGCCTAGATTCAAATCCTCCCTTTGTTCAGTGTATCTGTGCGGTAGGTGCTACTCACCCGATAGTCACTTAGACAGCTTTTCTCATCGGACTGTTGTGTAACTGTGCACAGTGCTGTGCTCAGTGACCCTCCTCTTACCTGGGACGCAAACAAAGTGTAGCGCTGCAGGCAGCTTTATTACAACATTTTGTTAAGCCATAGGGTGGATCCAGGGCTATCAGCCAATAGGATATATTTTCTTAGTTTTGAAAATAAAAATGCTGGGCAGAGGGCAGGGGCACATTTTGGACTATCACCTTAGTTCCTGCTGCCTTCTTCTTGCGGGCCTGCCCTAGATCCTTGTGGTCTCTTGGGTGGTTTGTTAGCTTAATGGCTTCTCTGCCTTCCTTAGCACCTTACACCCCATCCTTCTATTCCTACAGCTCTCTGGTCCCTTTCAATTGCTGTTGATGCCATCAGCTCCTGCCACCAGCTTCCACAGCCCAAGCCCACCCATCATTGACCTGCCCTTCCAGATTCTGCCCAAGGCTCTCAGGAGCCGTGCGGTCTCTCCCACACCTCTGAGCCCTTGTCTTGCTGTTCCTGTTGCCAGAATACCCTTCTTGTCAAACTTCTTGCTCGTTCCTATCTTCTAGAGAGAATGTCAGATCCTGAAATGCTGGCATCTCCACCACTCCACACACCCCGCCACACAGGCCAGTACTAACCCATCTTGGGTCAGCCCTAGCGGTGAAGGAGTCTCTGTCTCTACTGACCTTTCCTGCATAGAGATACACTTTCCTCTCCCAATGCAAGGCCAGAACAGACACTTCCCCACTGTGTCCTGTCTAGGGGCTCTAGAACCGTGGAAACAGTTCCTCTTCTCTTGGGGTCACCTAGGCTGGCAGGGCTAATGGATGGTGTTGAGGAAGTGAAGCAAGGGAGATGGCCTCAGAATCACAGGGAACCCAACCCTAGGCCTACTGCCTCCACCCTTCAGTCACAGGTTCTCCTGCAACACAGGCTGCTGTCCCGAACAGGACCCAGTTTCTACATCTGCCTCAATCCCTGCTTTTCAATCTTCTCTCTTTTGGCCCAGCCCAAGCTCTTGCCTCCTCTTTGCCTGTCTTCCCGGGGCCACGGCTTCCCCCAGAGGCTGTGACGTTCACATGATAGCTGTGAATGGAGACCTTCCTGGGGTAGCATGAGCTAGGACGGCACTGAGCCCAGACCCTTGCAGTTGTACAAAAGCTTCTGTAGCTCCACAGTAGGTCCTGATGCCTCCTGCCAACCACTCCCTGTCCTGAACTACGCTGCACCCCGAATCTGGATCAGGGTATCTGGGAAATGACTAAGCTGTAGCCACTGAACCCTGGTTGCAGAGTGGAAGAGAAAGCTTAGTACAGAAGGATTTGGGACCCCACTGCAGGTGAGTATTAAAGCCACCCTCCCCGTGACTGACTGCATGATACACAGTGCCCTAGCCTCCTTCTCATCCTCTCTTGGGAACTGAACCAAAGGATGAGTGAAGAAAGCTAGAAGACCAGCTTCCACTGTAGGGTCCAGCCACAAGTTCTGGGAGCTGAGTATCCCCACCAGGAAGCAGGGTTTGCAAATGGCTGTCAGTAAACCCAACCCTGTGAAGTGAAAATCCAGGATCTCACTCTCCTGAAGCCACAAGTGATAGCCTCCCTTTGCACACAGCTTCCTTCCTTCCTTCCTTCCTTCCTTTCTTCCTTCCTTCCTTCCTTCCTTCCTTTCTTCCTCTTTTCTTTCTTTTTCTTCCTTCTTTCTTTCCTTCCTTCCTTCCTTCCTTCCTTCCTTTCTTTCTTTCTCTTCCTTCCTTTCTCTTTCTTTCCACCTTCTTCCCCCTCTCTGCTTCCCCCTTTTTCTTTCTGAGATAGAGTCTCACACTATAGCCCAAGATTGTCATAGCTCACTGTGTAGTTAGCCCAGGCTATCCTTGGATTCATACCATCACCCTGCCTCATCCTCTCAAGTGCCAGGATACAGGTGGGAGCCACCACATCCTAGCTGTGCACAGATTTCCAAAGCAAAGATCCATCTCTGTCACTGGTACCTCTGATGATTTGGGATTCCCAGAGAGACTGGACCCATGGTGGCTTGGAAGCCCCATTGCGGGATTTCCTTCCCTTTTCCAGGTTATGTGAATAAGAAAACAGAGTCCACAATGGCTCATCTGGGGTAGTTAGTGGTCTCCCGGAGATCATACCTCAGCCACAGTGGTCATAAGTCAGATCTGACTGAGCATTGACCCACCTATTGGAACAATGCTTAGCTTGGGTGCTCCCTGGGGAGTCAAGACTGAGCCTCGTGATGTTCTGGGCACCCAGGTGTGGTTCTGGTCAGCCATGAGGCACTGCATGTGTCTGTCTGAGCACCCAGCTGCCTGGCTCTGAGTGGAGACACACAGAGGTCAATGGTACCATGATAACTATAGAGGAAAAGGGCCAGGTACCTGGGTTAGGTGCCTGGTGACAGTATCTGTCGACCTTTGGCGGGGTCTCAGGCTCTTGACTTCTCTTTCATGCAGCAAAAAGGTAATAGATATGTGGGAAGGGGAAGAATAACCAGACACACACACACACACACACACACACACACACACAGAGAGAGAGAGAGAGAGAGAGAGCATACATACATAGCTATACAAATATATGCACATAAAACATGTATTTATATCATTATTCTAACATCATCAAAAATCAGAATTGTTACTGTGATGGTGAGCCGTAATTGTCAACTTGTCACAACCCAGTATCACCCAGGAAGAGAACTTCAGTGGATGAACTGTCTAGGCCAGGTTGTCCTGTAGATGTCTCTGTGTGTGTGGCGGGGGGAGGGGGTTGTCTTGGTTGCTTTAAGACAGTCCACAATGTGGAAAGACCCAGCCCACTGTGGGTGGCATCACTCCCTAGACACTAGGCAGGAGGTTCTGAACTATGTGAGTAGGCAAAGCAGGAAGCATGCATGTGTGCACTTCTCTCTGCTTTTGATCACGGGTCTGCTGTGAGTATTTTAAGTTCCTGTTGTCTTGACTTCGCCATGTGATGGACTGTAACCTGTTTTTTTGGCTAGTGTTTTATCGCAGCAGCAGGAACAAAATGAGCACATATAGAGTATTTCCTCTGTGCTAGTTAGGTTGTCTCGAATGTCCTCACAAGCTCTGAGGCACAGAGAGGGTACGGACCTTGCCCAAGGTCACTCAGCTGGGCTGGCAGTGGTGAGCTCAGGCTCAAACTCCCATCTGATTTCACAGCCACTGTCCTCACGGCTACAGTGAGGGTTATGAGGTGGGAAAGGGCTCTGAAAGCCCGCGTCTGCCCTGGAGGTGACAAGGTGCCACGGGTGACCTCTGGTGAGGTTCAGCAGGCAGGAGTGGTTGGGCAGAATGCTGCCATCACTGCTCTGAATGACAGGCTCAGGGTGGCCAACTACTGTGCTGGAGCTTCAGGGATTGATGGGAGATGCAGAATTGTGCCTTGAGTAATGAGCCGATGTCACATGTCTCCTTGCAGCCGACGCAGCACCCGCTGAACCTGCTCCCTCCAACGGGACATACCTGGGCCCTTCTTTCAGCTTCTCTAAGTCTGTTGATCCTCCTCTGCCATCTCTGGCTTTGTATAGCGAGTTCCCACTGTGTCTTCAGCCACCAAGTGGCCTTTCCTGCGCCCAGGCTTCTGTCGAGGATAACCATTGGCTCTGCCCTACTATTCTAGTCTGACTGTCTAGCTCCACTCAGCTCTGGGGCTCTGTGCAGAATTTCCCTCTGTCAGCAAGGCCTCTGAGGGAACATCCACCGACCTCACTTAGCTCTGTCTCCACGGGCTGCAGAGATGGGAAGGAATCCCAGGCGGCTTTGGTGGATATCATGGTGGAGCACCGTGGTAGGCTCTTCACAGCCATTCAGGACCCCCAGCAGCACCAGGGGCGCCTCTGTGGGATGAAACAGGCCACCCTCCAGAGCCTGGAGCCTCTTGTAGAGAGCCACGGGACTGTGGTGCCCGTAAGTGGTACCTGAAACCTGGGCCACTCCACTTGAACCAAAGCATTGGAGACCCTTTTTCTCTGCACCTGGGGAGAGTCTGGGTGAGGCTGTCTCCCTAGCTCCAAGTCCAGTCACTGACTGTCTATGTGGCTCATCTGTATCCTTCCTGGGCCTCAGTTTCCTTGTGTGTCAAATGGGGATAACACACAAGAGATCTTGGGTGATGCCAAATAGCAACCACCTCAAAAAAAAAAAAAGTGCTAAAAATACTGCTTCCCCAGTTTCTTCTTTCTGATTATATGATAGTAAGAAGAATTGCTGCCAGAGTGTGAAGATTGTAAGTGGGAGAATCTGCCCCGTTACACTGCCACCAGGAACCAGAAGAGAGGTTGGCAGGTTGCTTGGCTCCAGATCAGGACAACAGTGGGATATTTGCAGAGTCTCTGCCCCCTAGTGGTAATGATCTGGAACTGCACCACTTGATATCTGGAGAGCATCCTGTGTCCCTGCTGGACATTTCCCACAGTGCTCATGGTTATATTTGTCTTTCCCTAAAGTCTATTTTTTTAGTTCATTACAGCTTCTCCCCACTGTTTAATGGTGAGTTAATAACACTGCATGAAAGTCTGACTTGTTAAAAAATTTTAGGGAACATCTCAGACACACTATTCTTGTCATTTGCAAATTAACATCAGGAAATGATGTCAGTTCCTAATTCACATCCTTGGACCTGGTTGGGCGGGTGGTGTGCCTAGCACACCCCTGCATCCAGCGTGTCTAGGCCTCAGATGCAGCTGTGACCCTGTCCTTCATCTCCCAGGATCTTGAGTGTCTACCCACTCCAACCATAGCAATATAGAGTTCTCCAGGCAGGACCAGGCTGGGTGGATACCATAGTGCATCCATGAGGCCAACATGACCCCACCTCCCTCATCCCAGAGCCTGAAGATCCGACTGTGCCAACTGAAGAGGAGATGTCACAGCGAGAGGTGGTAGAGACTGATGAAGGATGTAATTCTGTATGCTGCTAATATTTGTTGCTTTTATTGGCTAATGAACAAACTGCTTTGGCCTATGGCAGGGCAGAATATAGCAAACTGCATACAGGGAGAAAGAAGGTGGGATAGAGGGAGATGCCAGCAGCCAGAGCATTACCAGTAAGCCATGGGCCACAAAGTGATACACAGATTAATAGATATGAGTTAATGTATATGTGAGATCTAGCTAGTAATAAGCCTGAGTCATCATCCAAACAATCATAGTTAATATTCAGCCTCTGAGTGACTATTTTATAAGTGACTGTTGGGAAGAGGCAGGATGCAGAAGACATATCTCTAATAGAGTGGCTCTCAACTTGTGGGTCACGACCCCATTGAGATCCCCTAAGACCCTTAGATAACACAGATATTTACATTACAAGTCATAACAGTAGCAAAATTACAGTTGTGAAGTAGCAGTGTGTAGACCCATATTTCTATATGGCATGGCAGCCAAGCCATCAAGCCATAGACCACACCTGAGATGGGTCCTGCCAGGCAGGCTGTGCTGACCTAACAAAAGGTCAGGATGTTTTGCTCCTTTCTTTGTAATAGCACACAGAGCAGACAGGTAGCTGTGGACGCGACAAAAGGCCATTCACCTGGTTACCTAGGAGACAGAATGCTAATGTATTTCACCCTCAGTTAAGTTATGGTATTAAGACTCTTTGGAGAATGAAGCCGGAGAATTCTTCAGGATGTGAACTCAGGATATCATGAGAGATCTCTGAGAATCTCCCTCCCGATGAAACTGTGTGAGTCGTGTCTTTATTCCTGTCTCCTCCACGCCGGTCCAGAGAAAGATAGTTTATGTTGAGGTCTGGTTTAGAGAATACAACAGCACTGAAAATAATTTTATGGTTGGGGGTCACCGGGAAAGTGGAGAACCACTGCTCTATGAGACTGGGCTGCAGGCAATTGTCTTAACTGGTGATTGATGGGAGAAAGCCCTGTCCTGTGTGAGTTCCTGCCCTCCCTGCTCTTGATAACGAACTGTTCTATGGAACTGTGAGCAAAATAAACCCTTTCCTCCCCAGCTTATTTCTGTTCATGGTGTTTCATCACAGCAATAGTAACTAAGACAGTCTCTTGTACCACAAACGCAAGCACCATGAAGGGGATTGGGAGGGGGTGCAGAGATGTACTATTGCCTTTGTTGGTCTTTATGTGGAGACCACCATGACCAACCAACACCACAACACCCATGCCACATGAATATGAGGTTTCCCTTGCTTGCTGCACTCCTGTCAACACGTGTGAGGCATACACACACACACACACACACACACACACACCCCTACCTGAAGGTGGGCATGCAAGAGGACACACAGGTGGACACCTGAATGCACTCGAGTTGGGCATTCTGGTGACTGCAGGAGCCTTGACTCCCTCCTCAGGAGCTTGGCCAAGGGCCCTAGGCTGCCTCATCTCACCACCTCCCACTGAACCACTGTCACTACAGCAATGGGAAAAATGTTATCAGGTTGGCTTCAGCCAACGTCAGAGCTTGGATTTGCTTTTTTAAGCTTTTGGAGATATAATTCACAAAGCATAAAAATGCACGTCTCTAAAGTATATCCTTAACACTGCCAGTGGAGTCAAAATTATACGATTTAATTCAAGAACATTTCATCACCTCTGAAAGATATGTTAGTAGTGTCTGTTAACATAGCAAATCCCCCCGCACCTACCCCCCCCCTGGTCTCCAGATGCTGTTCCTTTGAGTCTCGCTCTTCTTGCACTGAAACCATACTGTCTTGACTGCTGTCACTTAGTAGGGAGTTGAGGTTGTCAAATGCTTGGCTCCTCTACCAGGACAAGTCTGTTGTCAAGAGTGGGTTTTAGTCGTGGTGCGATCCAGCGCTCAGCAGCACTCTGATGGCACTGCCTCGTCTGCCATCTTTAGCACAGGCTCACATCAGTTAATTCAGGCTCAGGAGAAGCACTGGAGCCTAGAATCCTGAGCCTCTCTGCCTAGAAGGGACAGTCCCATCTTGAGTGCCTAGGAACAGCAGCAGCCGTGAGTGAAGGCTTTCTCACCCGTTGCTGTGTGGCTCAGCTCGGGGGCAGCTCTTCCTATTGAAGTTCAAGCAATCGGCAGCCCCTGGGATTTCACAACCCCTGCACATTATAACCAAATGTAATTTCCGAGTAAGGGGCATCTGTCTAGATGTCTGCTATGTGTTCATTTCGTCACCTTTCCAGTGTAAGGGAAGAAAGAGCATGGTGGTGTCAGGGCATCTCAAGCTTCTCCTGTAAGCCCCACCAAGCCTGTAGGTCTCTAACCCATGAAGTCACCCAAACGCACCCAGGATTATGCTATGTATAGCTGGAGATGGGACAAGAGTATGAGCACCCCTCAGAGAGGGACGCCGAGTGCAGTCAGGTGTGGCTTTCTGAAAGGAGCAGTGGGGAAGAGGCAACAGTCGCATTCAGGAGACCACACAAGAATCCAGACTCCTGGGCATCTACTTCTGCCACTAGAAGGCTGTGCACCTTCTGATAAGACACTTGACTGTAGGTTCGTGTTTGTTTGTTTTACTTGAGGGGGGCACCACCCAAATAAACACAAGGAAGTTTATTCTTACATATGAATGCTGCGGCTTAGCTTGGTTTGTGCCTAGCCAGCTTTTCTAACTTAAATTATCCAGTTTCTCTTTAATTATGTTTTGCCTCTGGGCTTTTTATTCTATATATCTTTTTTTATTCTCTATATTCTTTTTCCGTTCTTACTCTATGGCTGGCTGTGTGGCTGAGTGCCTGGGTGGCTGCCCCAACATCCTTCTCTCCTTTTCTCGCTTCTCACTCTTCTCTGGAGCCTAGTTTTTCCTCCCTATTTATTCTCTCTGTCTGGAAGCCCCACCTATTTCTCTCTCTTGCCTTGCTATTGACTGTTCAGCTCTATATTAGACCAATCAGGTGTTTCAGGCAGGCAAAGTAACAGAACTTCACAGAGTTAAACAAATGCAACATAAAATAATGTGCCACATCTTTGCATCATTAAACAAATCTTCCACAGCATAAATGAAAGTAACACATCTTAAAATAATATTCCACAACACTCGACCTCTCTGAACATCTGTCTTGTCTGGTGGTGCTGAAGCCATATCCTTTGCCAATCCACCCCTCTTTCGTCGCTGGGAAGGGGTGTCAGGGCCACAGCACGGGCTGGAGGGAGATTTATTTTCCTTTCCTGGCATTTATTGATCAAAATAGAGAGTTTGAGAATGAGCTTGGCAATCTTGGAGACCAAGAATGCTGGTCAGGACACAGTCTGAAAGGCCAGAGACTCAGACAGTACAGCACACCTTGAGGGGATTCCCAAGGGAGCAAGATGTGATCTCCAGGACCATTTCCCAGCATCCAGTCCTCAGAGAGCTCCCATGTGTGCTGAAGGCCTGACAGTGACCCCAGACATCATGACGAACCTCTTCACTTTGTCCCCCCTGAAAAGAAGGAGAGGGGAGGGGGAAGTCACATGAAGCTTTTGGGGAGGAGGTTGAGAGCACAGGCAAGGTTCTGGAGCCTGCTGGATATGGGACAATGTTACACACTGGGGCCATGGGTCTCCAGGAGGCCACTTGCTGCTGTGAGTACCAGCCACGATGCTCTCTCCACAGGCCTGTGGGTGTGCGTGGACGTTGAACAGCTGGTGAGCTAGCTGCCAGCCGTGGAGACTGTGAACAAGGGTGGGTGGTGCAGGGCGGTGGGCTGTCGCCGGTGGGTAACAGGCTTCCTGGGCAGAACGGGGGTGGGGGTTCTGTTGCAGTGAGACTGGGGAGGTGGGGTCGGGGAAGAGGGAGGCTGTGTGCCTCAGTCAGGAAGGGGAACAGTGGAGGAGACAGAGCCAAAGCAAGGAGGGGGACATTCTCTTGAGTAGATGTCAGAAGGAAGAAGTTGGAGGGAGAAAAGTGACCAAGACACTGGGGCAATGACTCCACAGTGGCTAAAGGGCCAAGACCATCATGGCTGCCTAAGAAAGGGGCAAACGCTATCGAGGAGCCTAACGCCAGGCTAAATGCAAGGTTTAGACTCAGGGCTGCGGGGAGCAGTATTAGTTACTTCTCTTGTTTCTTGACAAAATACTCACAAAGCAGCTTATGGAAGGACAGGTCTATGGGGACACACCAAGGGGCTATGAGCCATCATGGAAAGGAAGACGTATGGGGCAATCAGTTACCATGTGTCTGCTATCTGGAAGCACAGAGGGGCGGATGCTGGTGCCCAGATCACAGTTCTTCTCATCTCTCTTTCAGTCCGGGACCCCAAACTTACAAAAATAAATAAAATAAAATTGTCACGGATGGTTCATAGTCAAGCAAATCACAAAAATAATTAAGAATGGCTTATAAACGTGCAGCTTATAAACATGCAAAATGTTTCAACCGTATAATTTTTGTCCATCAAAAATACAAATTAAGCTACCATGTGAACGTTTCTGAGACATGCTCTCCGACCCAGCAGTGGTCCTGTTTACATACATTCTCTGGGAAGCAAGTTGATACAGGGTCCTAGTACTAGGTAACTAGTCAGATATCAGCAGAATGGAAGGTCATTGAGTATGGACCCCGTCGTAGAATATTATTTTAAGATACGTTACACTTGTTTATGCCGTGGAACATTTGTTTAATGATGCAAAGATGGGCTGCATTCTTGTATGTTGCATTTGTTTAACTCCATGAAGCTGATGGTCTAATAAAGAGCTGACTGGCCAATAGCGAGGCAGGAGAAATGATAGGCGGGACTGACAGGCAGAGAGAATAAATAGTAGAAGATAAAGAGAGAAAGAGATCAAGGAGCGAGAGGAAAAAAAGAGGCCAGCCACACAGTCAACCATGGATTAAGAGTAAAAGTAAGATTACAGAAATAAGAAAAGGAAAAAAAAAAAACCAGAGGCAAAAGGTAGATGGGATCATTTAAGAAAAGCTGACTAGAAACACACCAGGCTAACAGGCATTTATAAGAAAGAGTAAAGACTCCATGTGTGATTTATTTGAGAGCTGAGTGGCGGGCCCCCCAAAAGAGTAGAACAACCAACAACAGGACCCCTCCCTCACAGAAGCTTATAAAACCAGGAACCGAAGTTGAGGGGCAGTGAATGGGACATGAGGGGCCAGCAGGAAGCCTGGGCAAGTAAAGGCTCTTGATGGCTAATCGTGTATCAGTTTGACACAGCTGGGAGGTAGGACCCTCAAATGAAGAACTGCCTCCATCAGACTGGCCTGTGGGCTTGTCTTTGGGGGCATTTTCTTGATTGTTAATTGATGTAGGTGGTCCCGGGCCACTGTGAGAGGTACCATCCTTACGCAGATGGTCCAGGGTTGTTTAAGAAAGACAGAGCTGATCATGAGCCCAGGAGGAAACTGGTAATAGCATTCCTGATTGGTCTCTGCTTCAGCCCCTGTCCTGTTCCCTCAGTGGTGGACTGTGACGTGCAAGTGTAAGCCATAAAAGCCATTTCCTCCCCAGCTTGCTTTGGTCACGGGGTTTATCACAGCATCAGAAAGCAAACTGGGGCAGGTGCTTCCTGCCAAGCCTGGTAGCCTGAGTTCTTTCTCGTGGACCTACATGGTGGATGGAGACAACTGGCTCCTTCCTGTATGTTGTCCTCTGACCTTCACATGTACGCCGTGGCACACACACGTGCTCCTACCTAAATAAAAAGTAATTTAAAAAAAAGAATGGAACGAGTCATATCTATATCTCTGACTCTGGATGGAGACACAGCATTCTAAACAGCCTGTAAAACCCATAAGATTTCTGTCTACCCTTAGGCTTTCTGATAAAAAAAAAATGGTCCCTTCTCCCATGAAAGTTGATCCAAATGGTCCTGTCAATCACCTGGACAAGAAATGCCCTCTCAGGAAGTTGTGGGTTTCATGGAGCTTAGAAAACGGTTATGAAACCTGCATATATAGAGAACTTTGTGTGTGTGTGTGTGTGTGTGTACATATGTATATATATGTGTATTTCTGTGTGCATATATACACACGTCTTTCACTGTGGAAATGGAGGCCGTCCCCCTGTACCCATCAAGCTGCTTCCTGAACTCTGGAAAGATGATTAGGAGAGGAAAAACTTCGCAAGTCTCTACTCAGCTCAAATGCTGTTGGGACGATCCTTTGGGGTGGCCCTCGTGCAGGAACAAATAGTCCTCTTTTCCTGCATTTACTACCTGGAGTTCAGATGGCTCCACGGAGAAGCCAGAGATGGCAGCTGTGGGCGGCTGTGGCCTCACAGGGTGAGAGAAGAGAGCAGCCTCCCGTGAGGACCCTGGACCCAGCCTGAGTGCTTGCTGTCCTGCCAAAACGACGGTATCTCTTCATCTGCTCTCTCAGGCTGTTCTTCCAGGCCCCCCCACCCCACTCTCTGTCTACCCCTCTCCCTTCTTCCCCTTGTGAATCCTGGTTTCCCTGAAGAAATTTAGGGGTTCAGAACCTTCCCCTCACTTGTTCACCCTAAGCACCCTCCTACGGGCTCTGCTGTCCAAAGCCACCATCCTTCGCAGTCCAGCTGCTCTCTGAAGCCTTCCTGGCCTGCACTGGGGGAGGGTTAGTCATGAGGTCCTCTGAACTTCCAGGCCGGGGACTTGGCCTTCCCCTATGGTGACACGCTCGGCTGCTGTGATTGACAGGAGGATATGGTAACTAGGTAAGTAGGCGGTGGCATCAGGGACACTCACGATGCCCTTCCCTAGGCATTGCTGCCTGAACAGGTCAGCCCTCTCGGGGTGGATGTCTCACCTGTAAGAGGCTGGGTTGTGAAAGCATTTGGGAAGTGTGGGCTTGGCATGATGGTTCCAAGAGTCACAACCTTACTCATTCTAGTGTGCATAAGCATAACACAACAGACAGTGAGGCCTCCACCAGCCGTGGGGATAGAGCCATGGCAGTGGCACCCCAAAGAGGTCTGTGTGGTGTGACTGGGAAAGGCTTTTGGTTTCTCTCAGAAACAAAGGGAGGCTGTGCCGGAAGTAACAAGGACAATACGGGACCCACCCAGGGTGCACCTTTTTCTGTGTGTTTTTTGACTGAACAAACACTCTTCTCCTTTCCAGCTGCAGTTGGGTGAGCTGCAGGACCCCCAGCACTAATGCAGGTCTATTGAGCCTTAGGCTTCTGTCACCCAGTGTCAACTCTGTCTTTCTCCTTCCGTGAGCTGGAAAAGGCTTTGAGGTTTAGATTATGGGACTGTGGCTCAGCTGGGAAAGAAACTCTAGAACCCTTGGCCTTCAATCCCACCCCTACCCCATCCCTTCCCCAGGGAGCAGAGTCCTGCCTCACACCTGCCAGGGCACATTTGGGAGAGACTTCTAGGAACAATGGGTTTGGGGGTTGGCGAATGTAGAGGTCAAGCTGGCAGAAAGGGAGAACTCTTTGGAATCAAGGAAAGGCAAAAGCCGATGTCCAGAGAGAGGAAGTTCCTCACTGACTCAGAGTCAAGGCCTATGCCATCTGAGGGAAGTTGGGCCCCTGACTGACAAAGCCCCCTTTGTCCCTACCCTCAGGATACTGTGCAGTTGTCTCCTCCCTCAGACAGTCATGCGTGTTTGGGCAGGGGTTATAGCAACATCCCTGCTTTTCTGCACTGACGAAATTGCCTGGGCCAACACAGTCCCTACAGGTCGAAGGTGGGGAGGGAGCCCCACAAATGGAGATACTTCATTTCCCACCAGGTCAAGAGAGAGGGACACACAGTGTTCCCTTTAGCAGGAGAAATCAAAGGAAAGAGGCCCTCTTTACTCTCTAGAGGCCCAGACAGTCAACTGTACAAGTTCCGCCATGACTGGCGGCACACACCTTTTATCCCATCATCTGGAGATAGAGACAGGCAGATCTCTGTGAGTTTATGGCCAGGTGGGTATACAAAATGAGTTTCAGGACAGCCAGGCCTATATTAAAATAATATTATTATTAATAATAATATAGATAAATAGATAAATCAGTCAATCAATCAATCAATCAATAAAGGAGGGTTGGAGATGTAGCTCAATGCATGGCACTTGCCTTACATAGCAAGGCACTGGGTTCAATCTCAAAGTACCACAAAAAAAGTGTTTGGAAAATTAATAATTGTCCAAGTTGTCTTTCCTTTGTCATTTAAAGAGGACCCACAGGTTTGGAAACATAACTCATGGGTCAGTTTTCCCTCCAACCACCCATCTATGGCTCCTTAACTCTGAACAGTAGCATTTCTTGAATTCTGATAGCGTCATGCCCTCTTGGTCTGGGCAGGGACAGCTCTGGCTTCTATGCCAGGGGAACATCTGAGGTGGTTTCTGGAAAGCAGAGGCACTCTGGGTCTGCTCCAGTTCCATCCAGTCCATCTCTGTGGATTCTGAAGGAAGCTGGTCCACACCCTGGGCGAGAGCCTCGAGAAGGTCATGTGGCCTTCGCCCCTCCCGCTCCCTGTTCTCTTTCCACATTAACACCTTTATCAGGATCCACTTTCTAGGAGTGGCCTGGTCACTGGTCTAATCCGTGGAATACAGCTGTTGCTCAGTGCCAATCCCCCTGATTTGCCCGCTCCTCTAGCTATCCTCTGTAAGGACAGGGTATCTGGGGGTCCCTCACAGCAATTGGATAGAAGCAACCAGAGCCCAAGATGGCTGCCCAGAGGCCTGCCAAAACACTTTAGACATTATTATCATCCACTTTCCTCTAAACACCCACCAGCTTCACGACAGTTTACAGCAACTATGCAGCCACCAGTAAGGGCAATGTAAGGGAAGGAAGTGGGCAGTGTGGATTCCCAGAGAGCCTGGTGAATCTTCCCCTTTTATTTCTGATCCCTGTAAACGGAATTTCCCAGAAAAAGAAAATCCACACCTGCACTGAACATTCTATAAGGCTGATGATGGGATGTTTTGGACATCTGTGAGCCTGAAGGATAGAATGTTATAGGTCGGGAGCCAAATTATCCTGAGCTGTCTTTAGCCTGCTAAACATTTATTGCCTACCCTGTGTCTTACCTAATTATCCTTGTGAGTATTAGGTAAATCCTTCTGGGATGTGCAAACATTCTAACCCAAAGACCCAAGAACAGCATCAGACAGCACCTTAGCTTATAGCACAGGTTCCCTGCTTCACTGTAGCCACCTACCAGACGCTTCTACCAATGTATCTGAAAAGCATCTTGACTTAGGACTTCCTCTGTTCTGTTAGTATAAAACTTCCATGAAACCGTTGCCATGTAGGGACATGATACTTGGGTGGCGACCTGAATCTGCCTTCCTGGGCCATGTTTCCTTAAATTTGACTTCAGAATCAACTCTCTCTTCCTCCCTTTGAGGTGACAGTTGTTTGTGTCATTCTACACATTATCCACAAAGGCCCAGTGGCTGAGGAATTGATGAACTGAGCTCTTGCTTCCTTGCTCTTTGGCCACTGAAGTAAGCTTTTGACTTCTTCATAAAACCTGCCTGGAGAGTGTGCCATTTGCCTTGTTGGGGACACCAAGAGTTAGGATCAAGAACATACCCAGAAGAATTTGTTTCTGGTTTTTAAACCAATTTTTCTTTTCCTGGTTATAAAAGGTGAACATTCTTATTGTAGATACTTTAGGCAAGATATAAAAGTATGCAGAACAAAAGACAAAATAAGAATCAATCCCACCATCCATAGCAAACCACTGTTTCCAATGCAACACACTCCTCTTGTTCTTTATTTTTATTTTATTTATGTCTGTATGAGTATATACACACAAGTGTGTGTGTGTATTGTGTGTGTGTGTGTGTGTGTGTGTGTGTGCACATGGAGGCCAGAAGAGGGTACCAGATAACTTGAAAGCTGGAGTTACAGGCATCTGGGAACCACCTGATGTGTGTGCTAGGATCAGAACCCTAGTCCTTACGATTGAGCAGCAAGTATTCTTAACCACCAAGCCATCTCTCCAGCGCTCTCCTACTTTAAAAACATAGATGTGTGTGTGTGTGTGTGTGTGTGTGTACATCTTACTGTGTGTATGTGCATCATTTGCATATGAGAGCCCACAGAAGTCATAAAAGGGCATTGGATCCTCTGGAATTGAACTTACCGATGATTATGGAGCTGCTGAGAGGGTACTGGGAATTGAACTGGAGTCGTCTGCAAAAGCAGCTAAGTGCTCTTACCCACTGATCCATCTCTCCTGCCCAGCATCTCTCCCATTTTTAGATATACCGTATTTCCTTGAAGACATAATTCATGCCCATCACGGAGACTGACTCCCCATGTAGGTGACTCTTAGTTTGGAGTGTGGTATTAGAAGCAGTGTGCAGCTATATCAGTCAGCTATTGCTGTGCAACAAGAAGACACACACACACACACACACACACACACACACACTGGCTTACACTCTAGCCATTTATTGGTCATGCATAGGCATGTAAGTTGACTGAGGACCAAATGGTTTAGGTGGATGCAAGTGTCAGGTTCTAGTGTGTCTGCTCCATTTGGCTCTCGTCCTCCTGGAACAAAAGGTCTCTCTGAAGCATGTTCTCACCATGGTCAAGCTCATGGGTGCTAAACTGCACTTCAGAGCCATGTATTAATTCTCTGCTAAAGTCGGAGTCCACTAACATTTTATTGGACCAAGGAAGTCAACCCAAATTCTGAGGTGGAAATAGAGACTGCTCACCAGGGAGCTTTGGCCGCAGTAGGGATTTACATGACCACAACAGGATGGCAACCTGGGACCAATAATTCAATCTATCATGTGAGGTGGGTTTAATTGTCACCCAGCACAAGGGGCTTGCATCTTGATGCAGGCAAAGGGGAAAGCGTGCCAAGAACTAACAATGCACAGACAGATGTGTCGTCTGTAGCAGATCCACAGCACAGGGGTCATTCCTGAAACAATGCTGGGGAGCTGATGCATATCCATATAGAAAAGCACTTGGAGGGTGGGCTGCTAAGGCACACATACCTGCACACACTCAGTCTGAAGTCATATGTAAGAAGGAAAGATGGCAGACACATTTTAGGAAATGCTTAGCTCAAGATTGTGTGTAGAAGATAGATGTGTTTATTACAAACTGAAGTGGGCACTCTCAAGAGGAGGGGGCAATGGCTAGAGACCATTATGCAGTGAGTGTGTGTGTGTGTATAATATTAACTTTTTCTTTTGAGACAGGGTCTCATGTTTCCAAGGTTGATCTTAAGCTAGTTAACCCCAGGATGACCTTCATCTTCCAACCTTCCTGCTTTTATCCAGAGTGTTTTATGTGATGTAGGAATCAAACCCAGGACTTTGTGAGCTAAGCAAGTATCCTATGAACTGAGCTATAGCCTCAGCCCCTTAAAAGGTTCTCTTAGCCACTCGGATTACCCACCCCTGTAACTGGGTGAGAAAGGAAAGGACCATAGATGACCTGGGAGTTGCCTGAAGACACAGTGATAAACGACAAAGTCAGAAGCCAATGAGCCATGGTCCCTTGTGGACTTCAACCCATTGTTCTTCCCTTAGACCAACATTGGCTTTGTTTGCAGTTGCTGAGGTCTGGGCATGGGGTGCAGCTCAGCTCAAGGGTTTCTAGCACACTCAGCTGCCAGAAGGTCCTCACCATGCCTCATGCCATACCCACGGGACCATTCCTGGCCCAGTCATTCTTCCAGCAAGGGATGCAAAGCTCAGCCTGGACCAAGCACAAAATGGGGAGTCAGAAGAACGTCCAGGATCCTGGCTGGGCATGGCGAGGCATATTTGTGATCTCAGCCATCTGGTGGTAGAACCAGGAGGATTCTGAGTTCACAGGCAGCCAGGGTTACATAGCAAGAACTTGTCCCAAAAGAAGGGGCTAGATAGAGGCAGAGAGAAGAAGTAGGTAGTCCCAGCAGGGCCACTCATAGCCCAGGCGGTTCCTGTTATTTCTCTGGGTTGAGTTCACTGACAAAAAAAAAAAAAAAAAAAAAAAAAGACAGCCTGGAGTTTCAGCTACCAAAAAGGCTAAGGCTATGGGATAAGGGATGACCCGAGCCCAGGGGTTCAGAGCCACCTTAGGCAACCACGGGCCCGTTCAAAGCAAAACAAACAGGTAACAGAAATCCTACGAAAGTAAGGAAGAGCATGAAGTGGCAGGCGGGGAGTAGGCTATGGCCCTCACACCATAGCATGGTTTTTCGGCAATGCATCCAGCATGGTGTTCAGACTACCTAGGACTCAATGAAGGTGTATAGGACAGGTAATTTTCTTCCTTTTTTCCCCTCTTTCCTTCCTTCTTCCTTCATTCCTCTGTAGTCAGACTTTCTTTTGGGCCACGAGCTCATAAATAACAACACAGAGACTTCTTATTAATTATGAATGCTTGGCTCTAGCTAAGGCTCATTCCCAACAAGATCTTATAATTTAAATTAACCTGCTTCTATTAATCTATATTCTACCATTGGTATTTTTTAAACCTCTCTTTCATTCTGTATGCCCGACTTTCTCTGAGTCTCATTGGTATCTCTGCCTTTCTTCATCCCAACATCCTCTCTCTGCCTGGAAGTCCTGCCTATTCTCTCCTGCCTAGCTATTGGCCATTCAGCTCTTTATTAAACCAATCAGATAACTTAGGTAGAGATACATCTTTACAGGGTACAGAAAAGATTATCCCATAATTCTCCCCTCCCTCTTTTCCTCTGTCCTTCCCTCCCTTCCTTCTTTATTTCCTTATAAGACAAGGTCTCAATGTGTAGCCTTGGCTGACTTAGGACTCGATATATAGACAAGGTTTGCCTTGAATTCAAAGAGGTCAACATCCACCAGCCTTTGCCTCCTGAGTACTGGCATCAAAAGTGCGCTATTGTGGATTGTGGATGCTCTACACCAAAGACCCGTGAACAGTTAGCTGCTGTTACTGTTACAGGCTCTGCCCAATCAACGTACGGTGCAGGCATCAAAGACACAGATGTTGGTTTGAACAAGAGCCTAACTGGGTTGGGGGAGGGAGACAGAGGACATGAGGGTGAAAGAAGAGAACTATATATAGGCCCCTGGAAGTATTAATACAGATATGCCCAGACCTTGTATTAGAGCTGTGCTTGATAAAGCAACCACCAATCTAAAACATCATAGGATAAAGGGCTGGGGAGACAGATGGAAAGGTGCTTGCCCACAAGGCAAGAGGACCTGAGTTCAATTCCCCCAGAGTCTATATTAAAAAAAAATCCACATATGGTGGTGTGCTTTTGTAACCCCAGTGCTGGGGAGGCAGACACAGGAGGCTCCCCGAGGCTCTTTGGCGAGCTACTCCAGGGTAATCTGTGAATTCCAGGTCTAGTGAGTGTTGTGGAGTATTATTTGAACTGTATAAAGGTACGTTACAGCCAGGTGGTGGTGGCGCACGCCTTTAATCCCAGCACTCGGGAGGCAGAGGCAGGCAGATCTATGTGAGTTTGAGACCAGCCTGGTCTACAAGAGCTAGTTCCAGGACAGGCTCCAAAGCTAACAGAGAAACCCTGTCTCGAAAAACAAACAGGAAAGGTATATTCCTGCCCTCTTTTGTTCATGATGCAAAGATTTATTTGATTAAATAAAATTAACCTGGGGCCAGGAGGCTGAGTCAGCAATTAGCTGACAGGAAGCAATAGGGAGGAACTAAGTGTATGAGTGTTCTTTAGTGGGGGCTGAGCAGGACTGCTTTTGGGGGGAGCGATACAATCAGGGATAGAAGGTAACTATTTGCTGCTCAGCCTCTCTGAGCTAGGAGGATTTCACCTCCACCTTTGAATCTTGAGTTCTGTAGAAGGACAGAGATTCAGGTAAAGCTTCCCTTAGCTGCTGTGATGGAGTCAGGGCCTGAGGAAACAGAATTCCCGCCTGGCTGCAGCCCGTGCAGCTCAACCTCTGCTGGTAGCTGCGGAGTTGCAATTGCTGGTTGGGACAGCAGTTGCTTAAGGTGCAGCCACTGCTTTGAAAGAAAACAACACTCTGTCCCCCCTCCCCTAAATAAGGTGGAAGGGCTGGAGTGAAGCACTTACTGCTTCTCCTGAGAATTCAAGTTCCATCCCCAGCACCCACGCTAGTGGGCGTCACCACCGTCTATAGCTCAAGCTCCAGGGCATCCGGCATCTCTGGCCTCCACAGGCATCTGCACTCACGTGCACATACCCACATGCAGGCACACACCCCTACACATTATGTTGCTAAAATTCCTTCCCAGGGGTTAGATGTAAGTGGTGTCAACCCATTCTTCCAAGGTCTCAATGATAAATCAAGGCACAATCCCATAAGAGTTCACTCTGGGGAACCAAAGAGTTTATTGGGCTTCCTTACAGAGCATAGGTGGGAGACAATTACAGGGGTCTGGGTGCTCCTCCCCCAACTGGCTCCTGGAAGTCCTTACCCAGAAGTAATAAAAGTTCCCCTGTAGTCACATAGGGGAAGGATGACCTGCACACACTCCAGGAGTTCCCAGCGCATGCGTACTCTAGTCCCGGGCCTTGCACTGCATTAAGGAGGGGTGGGAACAGTTGGATTCTCAGTTGAGGGTCTCCTGCCTACTGTACCCCTCTATTTGAGGTGCAAACAGCAAATACACTTGGGATGAACTTTTTCAAGGGGGACACAGCTGAACTCCTCCAGATGACAGTTGCTTGGCTTAAAGGACATTTAATCATAATAACGTAATTTAAAATAAAAAAAAATTTGGGGGTCTTTTTTTGTTTTGTTTTGTTTTTCAAGACAGGGTTTCTCTGTAGCTTTGGAGCCTGTCCTGGAACTCATTCTGTAGACCAGGCTGGCCTCAAACTCACAGAGATCCACCTGCCTCTGTCTCCCGAGAGCTGGGATTTAAGGTGTGTGCCACCACCGCCTGGCCTTTTTTGGGGGGTCTTTTTAAGACAGGGTTTCTCTGTGTAGTCCTGTCTGTCCCAGAACTCACTCTATAGACCAGGCTGGCCTCATACTCAGAGATCAACCTGCCTCTGCCTTCCAAGTGCTGGTATTAAGGACATGTGCTACCACATCTGGCTAATAAGAACCAATTCTTAAAAAATAAAAATTGTAAGGTGGAAAGAAATAGAGGAAAACATCTAAGTCGATCTCTGGCCTTGACACATGCAACACAGGTGCACCCCCCCCTCTCTCTCTCTCTCTCTCTCTCTCTCTCTCTCTCTCTCTCTCTCTCTCTCTCTCTCACACACACACACACACACACACACACACACACACACCATAAAATGAGAAACACATTATGCATACACCACACCATAGGTACTGAGCATCCTAGCTTTGCACTATGGAACACTGGGGTGTGTTTATTGTTTCCTCTGGGGGGGCCTGACTGGAGCTGCCACTCAGTTTGGCTGTCCAGGATTATGAGGGTATGAGATCACCTGTCACCAGTCCAGGAAAAGAGAAATCCAGCTTCCAGCTGACATTGTCACATTTACACCACAGTGAAGTAGAAACGTATAAGTCCCAGAACCCCCTAAAACAGTCATGCACCATGTACAGAAGCACACAACACCTGTAGTAGCTCCTCGGGGGGTCAAGGGCTGGCAGAACTTCACACGATAAATATCCCTTGTTTGATGTCCAGTAATAATGAGCTTGTACTTAGGGTGAGTCACCTACCCCTCGTTCAGTCTTGCATCTTTTACACAGCCCCACAGTTCCAGAGACACACTCAACAATCCTGAACATTCATTCATTCAACAAACATTACCTGTATGACTGTCAACCCACTGATTCATGAGTTGGGAAGAGGTAAAATATTATTTAGTAGCTAGAAAGGCACAGTCAGGTAACTTAATGTCACCAGACACGAGCTTCCTAAGCGCCAGTCCTCTGATCTTGAGAGAACTATACTTATGTGAACTCTTTGTTTAATTAATGAGGGCCATTGAGACTTCTATTTTCAGTTTTAGTTAAAAGTCCTTGCGTCTTTACAAACCAGGACCGGCTTTTCTGATTGGGCTAACTCCTTTGCCAGTTAAAAGCACTGGTGTCTTTAAAAAGGGGCGGCCTCCTGTCAAAAGGGCCCCAAAACATAGGCTGAAGGCGCGTGGAGTCCCACCCACTTTCTGTGACGTCCTGCGTCCCGGCTTCTGATTGCGTGCTGCCGACGTCAATCGCGCGGAGTACGTCTTGCTGGGACACAGTGGAGGTCTGCGCTCCGGTCTAAGGGGCGGTCGGGTGTCTTCTGCGCTCGCTCCACACCCGCGAGGCCCGCGCCGCCCGACCCAACGGCGGAGCCGCCCAGCGCCTCCCGTGGCACCCGCTCGCTCCTTGCTGGGGCGGGACGTGGCCCTACGGCTCCGGACACTATGGTCAGTGGTCGCGGGACGGGGAGGGGGTGCCGCCGGGGCTCAAGTGCGTGCGCGCGGTCGGGCGCGAGGCTCAGCCCTTTCCATCCTCGGGATGCTGAGCCCCGGGTGTGCCGCGCTGTCCGATTGGGAACCTGCAGCTGGGAGGTCCAGCCAGGACCGAGCCCTGCTTCCTCGTGTCCACTCCAGGTGGACTCCAGGAGCCTCCTCAAAGTCCCGAGGCATGTGCCTGGCCGGGGCTGGATGGAGCGCCTTCAGGGTTGCGGTCCCCACTCTTTGTTAAGTAGCACTCCTATGGAGTGCTTGCCGCCCTCCCATCGCGGACTTAGCCACTACGGACCGACTCTGCCCTACGGGACAAGCGATCTGGCCACCGGGGCAAGCTTTAGGGCCACTTGGACGTAAGCTCAGTCTCCTAATGGCAACAGGTCTGTGGAGTCAGAACCACATGAATGGGCGGTCCCCGGGTGTAAGGAATGAGTTAGGGGTCCAGGCAAAGTCATCTAGAAGAACCTACCATCTGAGCAGAACAGGCCCAGAAGACTCTGGGCTGGTCAAACCTGGTAAACCAAGGACATGGGCAGGTGGGAAACTGAGGACAGACAGAGAGAAAATTGGTAGGGATTGTGCGAGTGCCACAGTTAGGACTCAAACCCAAGCCTCTGGTCCAGTGTTCTGTGTTGCATCAGCCCACACTCTTGGTTGCCATGGGGTCAGGCCTCCTATAGCCTATGGTGGCTGCCCATTTCAACTTCCAGCAAAGGGCTCTAGAGAGCCTGACCATTATATTAGTGCTACTGGTCAGCTTGGGATCGCACTGCTCTGGGCTCCAGGGTCTCACCTGTTCTTTTTGTTTGGTTTGGTGATGCTGGGTTTTGAATCCAGGGCTTCATGCATGTTAGATAAGGCTTCACTTCTGAACTACGTCCCAGTCTCTCACTTGCAGTCTGGACTGCTCCAGTCACTGCTATGAGGACCCTGTTTCGGTTGTGTGTGTGTGTGTGTGTGTGTGTGTGTGTGTGTGCGCGCGCGCGCACGCTTTCCCCGTCATCCCACATTTGGGTCACTACTTTGGGATGTTGCAGGGAGAGTCTTGAGTGTCGATGGGCAGCCAGGGCATCTTACAAGCCATCCTCCTCCTCAGGTGTGCCTGAAAATGAGGGGAGGGACTAGAAGCACTAGTTTTCTGCTTGTTCTTGGTACCCAAGCATTCACTGGCTCTGCTGCTCCTGGAAAGTGCCCTGGGTGTTTCTGCACCATCTGCCAGGGAATAGAGCTATGGAAATGGCAGTTTTAGCCACGCAGAAGCTGGGGGCGGCGTGGCTTCTGGCCACCACTAGTGGCAGTGGACAGTACAACAACGGCAGTAGGTTCTGGGACCTCAGCTTCAGTTCCTTACTGTGTAACTGGCTCTGCCCTTAACCCAGGACACCAGCAGCTGGGACCCAACGCAACTCCCCTCTGGAGAGTCTAGGTGCCTTGGAGAAAGAGGTAATAGTTAAGACCCACAAATAGGACATTTGTCTGGGCATCACGGTGGGGGGCAGAACTAGTGACTGTTTACATGGCATTTGTTAGTATACATCTATTGTGTATTGTCAGACACCTTGCTACATACTGGGGTCCATGACTGATTTATTTTAATGTTGTTCAATGTTGGTTGAGGCTGCCTGGTATGCATGGTGGATAGAAGAGGCTGCCTTGGGCTGAGCTTGAACGTAGGTCCTGGGCAGATGACATGAAGTCCTCAATAGTCAGGGCTGCAAATATCAAGGGGCTCACCCTCACTACAAGTGCTTTTGCTCTTGGCGGGTAACAGTGAGTGTTGAGCATAAGTATCGGAAGGAACCACAAGTTCCTGTACATTTTCTTCTATCATGCATTAAATAAGTCACACTGGCATCCTCAGCCTACGTTGAGGCAGTGAAAGAAACACAGGATACCTGCCTTCTCCTGGCGTTCATGCCTGCGGGCCAGGTCACAGCCAATGACTTACTAGCATGGCCTGAAAATCCACAGAGACCTTGGGAGCGTGGCACATTCTACTGGTGAGGAAAGCCAGGTGCTGGAGGCTGTCTGGGAGTGTTCAGGAAGGATTGGGGAAAGAGTACATTCCAGATAACAGGGTGATTGGCTTACAGGCCTTGGGATGTGGTCCAAAGTAGGCATTCTGGGACGAGTGAGCATCCGATTTAGACGCAGGGAGGTCGCAGGAGCCCAGGGTAGTGAGTCTGGGAAACTGGCCGGGTGAGGAGTGTTCTGTGCAGAGCTTTGCACGCTGGGCTGTGGAGTTTTGGTTGTCTGCACATGTGGGAACTGTACCATTTTTGATGAATATGAAATGGTTTCTGGCTCTCTCTGATGCTGGGTCGTGGGTGGCCAGCTGGAGTGAGAGGCAGGCTTGCTCATTCAGCGTGCTCACCAGGGCTGCTGCAGCCAAGTTCTTCAGACAGAGAGAGCTATAGGGACTTGTTTTCTGGTGAGTCCGGAGGCTGAAGGTGCAGAAAGGGCACACTACCTAGGAAGGTGTTTGGGGGAGGCTCTATCCCTGGCTTCCCCAAGCTTCCAGTGGTAGCTTGACTTGTGACATTGGAACTCATCTGCAGATGGCTCTCCCTTGCGCGTGTTTATGCTCCTCTTATAATAAGGAAATCAGTCATAGGACTGGTGACCCACCCTGCTCCACTATGACCTCATCTTAACTAATTATGTTACGTGATGACCATGTTCTAAAGTAAAGTTGCATTCTGAGGTCTGGAGCTAGGGCTTCAGCAGTCCAGCTCGTGGCACTTGGGATATGGTTTTAGAATACATCCTAACATTCCAGGAAGTGGAGATCCAGCAGTGACAGATGAATTGGCATTTGGGTGGAGGGAGACGGTCCGGGTCAGCCAGTGGACCCACCTGTCAGGTCACGGCCTGAACTAGTAAGATAAAGCAATAGGACGGTGGGGGAGGCTTCTCTTCTGAGGTGGCATCTCCCAAGTCATGGAAAGAGGCAGAAGAACAGAGGTCCAGAGACACTGAGGTAGAAGTGTGTGTCCTGTTTGAGGGACAAGGCAGCCACTGTGGCCGGAGCCCCAGATGGGAGGTTGTCAGAGATTGAGCAAGCAAGCCAGTAGAGGGCTTGAAAAGGTTTCACACTGCCCCGACACTGTCCAAGGCTGGGTGATTTATTAGGACCAGACATTTATTGGCTTCTCCTCCTGCATGTGTCTGGTTAGGCCATCATCAAGGCGCTGGCCCCTGATGAGGGCCCACGTGTCTTCCTGCTGCGTCATAACATGGTAGGAGGTCAGAGTGGACTAGAGAAAACTCCCTGTGATGGCTGCATTAATCCTTTCATGACAGGGGAGTCCCTAGACATAGTGACTTCTGAAAAACTGTCTCATTGGCAGTTAAGTTAAGTTACAACTTGGTTTAGAGGGGACACTCAAACCTTTGCTTTCTAACCATGCCCCGCCCCATCTCGTGGTCTTCTCACCTATAGGATGCATTTGCTCTATCCCCGTAGTTCCCAGAGTCTCACCGTATTACAGCCCAACCCAAATGTCCAGATGCCAGGGCTGTGACAGGTGGGCCAAGCAGAGACAAGACTCAGGCCAGTGTCTTGATAGACCCTGCCAGCATTGAGGGCCTGTTACCCAAATGCCATGGCAGGCAGGCCTGAGATAGATATTTCCATCCCCAGAGTGGGAAGTCAGCCAGAAATAAGAAGTAAGTCATCATATGTGAGTCTAGCAACCACAAACCGAGTTAGGGCCTCTGATTCCAGAATAATCTTGACTCATCTGTACTACCTCCATGCCACTCGGGTGGCTGTTGGATCTGCTGTCCCTGGGATTCTCTGGGTCAGCTTACCATAACAATACTCTATACGCATGGCTTTCTCTGTTGCGGGCATCACCCTAGTGGGGACTCGGCTTGGTTGCTCTAGGCTCCCACACTGTGCACCACACCTCAAACTCTGGCATTCTGCATGCCTCGGGGCCAACCCACGTGGAGTCTACCAAGGCCACAGCTTTGGTCACTGGGGTGGCAGCCCTCCTGGTGCCCGGCCACAGCTGGTCACACAGGGGTTGTGCTGTCCTGAAATGTGGGGCACTGAAGACCTTTCCTGGAAATTTGCCCTCTAGTCATAGCCAGCCCCCAAGATCTCTGCTATGTTTGGGGGTGTCTTCTACCTCATCTCCTTGAGTGACACCTAGCTCCCTTCTTGTCCTAATTTCTAATCTCTTTGGCGGGTGGCCAGCCACTGGGTCACACCCTTGGTATGCAGATGGCATGTCATTCTTTTACAGTCGGGCTGTGAGTTTTTCAAGACTTTGTTATACATTCCATCTTTACATCATCTCTCTCCTCTAACATGTCAGAAGACGAAGTTACGAGAAGCCACACCACAGTCCCAGTGATGCCGCCTTAGGTTCTGCCACCCCACGTCCTTCCTAGTTCATCGTTCCTAAGTTCTGTTTTCCCATCCAGCCTTGGGGCAAGGACACCCCGCAGCCAAGTTCTTTCCCACTTGAGGACATGGCCCCTCCTTCCAGCAGCCTCCAGGACTTCATTCCTCACCTCCACCCGAGGCTACATCCTCACGGTCTTTTCTGTGCCAGTTGCTGCCAGCGTTCTCACACAAAGTCTTCGAAGGCTCTCGCTGTCCCTTCTGCTCTCTGCCTTGTCTTCCCCACACCAGAATCGCCCTCCACGGTCTGTTCCCAGCTGCGACGGCTTCTCCAGCATTCTCCTGGGAAGTGTCCCGGCCGTATATACTCCCCAGTCCCGAAGCCTTCATGTCTTCAGGTATTTGTTTCGGCAGCTGCTGCTCCTGGCTCCTGGCTCCTAGCCTATGTGTTAGCCTGGTTGTGTTGCTGTAATGGGTTATCTCTGGGTGATTTATACCAAACATTCTTATCGGGCTCAGAGTTTGAGAGGCTGGGACATCCTAAGATGAGATACCAGCCTCAGGCCAGGAGATTCTTGCTTTCTTACCATGAGGGAAGGCAGCGCTTGGCAGAAGCGGGCTGGAGAAACTGAGTCAACACTGGATACAATCCATGTTCATGGTGTTAGTCCAATCCGTGAAGGCAGAACATGGATGTCATAGATACAATGACATCAGCAGTTGAGCTTCAGCAGCGTGGAGGGAACGAGCAGCTAAGCCTAGCAGAGAACATTGAGGAAAGGCCCTGCCTGTTAAGCAACCTGTGCTGGCTGCTCATGGAGAAGGTGGGGCCAATTAGGAGTGGAAGTGTGGAGGCCACCGGGTAGAGTGTATTGCATCCTCCTTGTGGGACATAAGCTCTCAGGCCAGACTCAGGAACCGGTGGAGCAGGGTGAGACAGTGGATGAGGGCTCCTGGATTTGGGTAGACTATCTCTGATTGATGGAGTATCCTAGGGGCTAGAGAAGCCCAGGGGGACAGATGCGGCTATGGAGTAATTACGCAGTGAATGAATTAGAAGAGCGGCTTAGATGTCTGGCCGGTTGCCAGCTGTTTGAGGCTAGGTCCTAGGGAGAGGTGAGGCAGGAGCGGAGATCAGGTGGGTGGCTGCCGAAAGATGTTACATAAGTTCGTGTTATCCGAGGGAGGCAGGGCCTAGCTTCAGGAGCCCCGAAAATGGCCAGCAACTGAGATAAGGGGTTGGGGCCCCACAGAGAAGGGCCATGTAGTAAAGCCGAGAAACTGTCACCAAAGATTAGCGTATCCTGTTCCCTAGCACCTATTTATGTATTCCCATGGCAAGAGAGGCTCCCAGGTGTGACTCAAGGGGCTGAAGTGAGACTTCGCCCTTAGTTGTCAAATGAGGTACAGTGAGGTCACCAGCAGCGTCCTGACAAGGGAGGGGGTGCAGGCCTCAGTAAGGGGACCATGGGAAGAAAGGTGAGAGAGGCGTCCGTCATTCATCATGGAAGCCAGACAGTCGTTCACGTGTATTTATTAGGGTGTGTCGGGGGTACAGGCATGCCACAGAACGTGAGGAGGAGGTCAGAGAGCCAGTTCTCTCCTTCCACCACAGGGATCCCAAGAATCAGACTCAGATAGCGCCCCCGCCCACGGACCCTCACCCCACTCCAGACAGCCTTTAGGATCCAGAAGCCCCCGGAAAGCACGGCCTGTTCACAGCTCAACTTTAGACGGAGGAGGCGAGGCTGCTCATTGCCACCTGCAAAGAAAGTAAAGCGATCATGTTCTGTGACACCATGGTTGTCCTTAGATGCTGGAGCGGGAATGAGTCCTTCGGGGAGACAGGTCTCCCTCTGCCGGGGCTTCAGTGACGGTTGGCTTAACTCTCCCCATCAATAATGGGCTTTTGGACACTCTACAGGTGTAAAATGTATGTGTGTGTGTATGCACATGTGTGTGTATATGTGTGTGTATGCACATGTGTGTATATATGTGTGTATGTGTATGTATGTGTATATTTATGTGTGTGTATATATATGTGGGTGCGTATATATGGATGTGTGTGTTCATCTATAGAGAGAGAGTGAGAGACTTTTTGGGGTATATGTGTGTGATGTATGCCTATGTATGTGTTCATGATGGCAGATTGAACCAACCTGTGTTCATGTGTGTGGAGGCCAGAGATTGACATCAGATGCCCTCCTATAATGCTTTCTTTTTACTTTTTTTTTTTTAACATGTGTATGTGTAGGTAGTACCTGCTTCCCAAGTATACGGGCACATGTGTACATGGATCGGCATGCATGTGTGTGTTCATGCCTGCGAATGATGGAAGTTAACACTGGTGGTTTCCTCAGTCACTGTTCATTTAGGGGAGGTCTCTTGCTGACCCTGGAGTTTTTCGATCCCAGGTTCTAACAAGCCAGCTTGCTCCAGGGACTCCGTCTCTGCTTCCTGTGTGCTGAGATTATAGGTAGCTGCCACGCTGCCCACGCTGCCCAGATTTGAAGTGGACTCTGGCGATTGGAACTCCACCCCTCAGCCTCGTGTATCAAGCGCTTTGATCACTGAGCCCTCTCCCCAGCCCCTCTAGTTTTTGAGACATGGTCTCTTCACTGAACCTGGAGCTCACTGACTTATTGGCCAGTCAGCAAACTCCAGAGATCTGAATACCCTTTCCATTACTGAGGTCATGGGTGCGTGACTTTTTACATGGGCGCTGGGCCACAGAACTTATACTGAAGCCGTAAGTTCATTTGTTACCTACTGAGTCCCCTTCCCAGCCCCCAAGCAGGCATTTAAAGGCACATTCCTTCCAGTGCTGTGAGGGATCCAAGCCAGCAGGTAGGGCCTAGGGTGCAAGCCCGGGTGACTTCTGGCAAAGACTACCTGCTGCTGGCAGGTGAGGCTGGAGTTTCCTGCTCTTCTGGGTGTTCTGAGGTCAGACTGTGTTAAGTGATGACTTGGGGGGCCTGGTTGGTGAGTCAGTTCTTAAAGATGTCCAGAGGAGGACAGCTGCCTGCTAGGCTGGGTGGGTGCTGCTGGGCCTGGGATGTGGGCATGCTCAGATGCGCTGACAGGATGGCTGGGGGCAGATGGCATCTGTAGGCAGAAGAGCGAGCTGAGGCCTGATGGCGGAGCCGGTCAGTGAGACGACGTGCCTCACCTCTCCTGCTGAAACTGTTGGCAAGCGTGGGCGCTGCCTGCCCAGCTTAATTAATTTAATCTATTTGCAAACCAGCAATTAAAGAGTCAGTGTCTTTCCTGTAGCCTGGTTAGGTCTGACCGGACAGTCGGGTGTGTCCTGTCTGTTTCCCTTTTCTCCATAACAACCTGGGATTCTTCAATTTGTTTAAAAGCAAACACCAGTTACTGTCAGCCAAGGTCAAAATCCAATCATTGCTCCAGATTCCTGGACTAGTCAAATGATACTGCCCTTAAAATTTTCACAGAGCTGAGGCTTGGCATACCCAGGAATGCTGGTGGGTTTGGGTGGAGACTTGGGTCATTCTGAAGGTGTTTTAGGGACTTGAAGTGCCGTGGTGGAAACCTGCTTGTCACTAGGGTGCCCATGTATACACTTGGGAGTACTAGAAACCAACCCAAGGCCCATCTTCCTTTTTCCTTCCTTCCATCCCTCTCTTCTCTCCCTCCTTCCCCTGAGACAGTCTCACAGTGTACCCTCTGCTAGGCTTAATTTCACCATCCCCCCTGCCTCAGCCTCCTGGATACTAGGATTACAGGCAAGTGCCACCATACCCAGCCATGGCTAGTTTTGAAATAGTATTGAGTAAAGTTAAAAAAAATAATATCTGTAGTATATGTGTAAATATATATTTTAAATCTATTTTTAGAAAATAGAAATATATCTCATCTGTAGTCTGATTCATAAAGACAGAAAGTAGAGGCATGATGGGGGGATGGGGAATACTTAAGGCTATAGAAGTATGTATATAAAAATGGCTAACATGGTATGTCTCATGTATATTTTGCCGTCATACTCTTTGAAGACACATACATTTCACATACACAGCAAGTAGACCTTAGAGGGTTGGGGAATGAGTGAGGGATGGGGTTGGGGGACGCAACAGAGATTAGGGACACATGAGATAAACTTGGAAAAAAAAAATCTCCCACTGAGGCTGAGGCTGACAAGGGCACAGCTCAACCGCGCACAACTGGTTCCCCTACTTGGTGTCTTGTTATTAGTGCGACTGCTGCAAAGAGCTGGCATGAGGTGAGTTTACCTAATACGCCAGGCAAATCCAGGCCCTGGGAAGCTTTCCCTGGTGTGGTGCCTCTCTCCCTCAGGATTCCTCTTCGGGAGGATGAACGGAGTCCCTTTTCTTCTCCTCCACGGAGGCCTTCTCAGAAACTGCCAAGTAAACATGGCCGACTGGGCATCCTTCTGTGTGGTCCCTAGACTCCTTGTTGCATTTATTCCTTTCTGATTTTTGTCTGGGGCCAGAATTGAGTGCAAGTTCATTAAATACAGCTGGGCACTCTGCTCTGTAGCCGGTCGTCCAGAAAGCCCCATGCACCATTTTAAGTCAGCCATCTGTAAAACTACTTTTATAAACAGTCATGGAGCAAGTAGCAGGATAGGAATGAGTTGGCAATGGAGCAAGAAGGAGTTTGGTTGAGTGGAGCATGTGGCCACTTGCCAGCCGCCTGTGGGTCACCTTGCCATGTATACAAGGTGTGAAGAGGGCCATTCAGACCGATACACCTCCCCATGGAGATTTGCCTCTTCAGCACAGGGTGAGCGGAATTAACTGCACACCGGCAATTGTGTGTTACACGAATGATGCCGTTCTTCCGTGATTTAGAACATGACTGAGAACTATGTGTGTCTAAGTTATGGTTATATTCCGACGAAGTCAACAAAGTCAGCTCCACCTAAGGTTCTGAAAACTTGTGAATGAAATGGAGCTCTTGGAAGCTGCAAGCCAGACGTCTCTAGGTCTTTGAAAGGGAGACCAGGGACTGGAAAGGAGGAACATGAGGCAGAAGCTGGCATCTTTGGGCACAGGTAGACGGCTCGAAGGAGGCGGAGGAGAGGCTGACTCACCCCTGTGGTGGTAGGGTTTGCTTTCTCGTTTAACGTTTTGTTTTGCAGAGCTAGGGATGAACGCAGGACCTTGCTTGCATCTGTGCCAGGCAAGTGCTCCACTGCTGAGCCACACCCTCAGCCTGCTGTTACCTTTCAATGGCTGTGCCTAGTGTCACTTAGGAACTGTTCCTCGCCACCCTGCTGTGAGCATCACAGACTGGCAAGGCTCTTGGAGACGCTGAACTCCCATCAGCAACTTCGGGAGGACAGTGTCTCTGGGGCCTGCAGAAGTGAAAGGTTGGACCCAGCCTCTGGGTAAGATGACCCAACACTGCCCTGGACAGGACATTTCTTTGTGGTCTGGCAGATGAGTCCTTTGAGCTCTGGAGTCTGTGCCAGCCTAACACTTTGGTGTGTTTGAACTTCACATGGACCTGAATTAATCACGTCCTTGCTCAAACCACCTGACCTTGACAGTGTCATGGGTATAATAATGGCCACCTCACAAGAGTGCTGTGATAATTGAGATAATGGGGATATACGAGCTTCTGTTCCAGTGCTTGGCACATAGTAAGTGCCCAGGAATGGCACCTGTCACCATTTCCCACATTTTAGGGCTGAGGGTAGCAGCAGATCCTCAAACCATCCTCCTTATGTTGGCTTTCAACCTCTGGTCTACAGGATGACTGCTTAGCATCTCTGCTCTTTTTATCCCAAACCAGACCTTTCCCAGAAGCCCCAGCAGACTTTTTTTTATGGGCCTAGAATGCAGATTTGGGTCATCTAGCTAGTCAGCTTGTCCCAAGGATCCCCTTGTACCAACCTCCTGAGAGCCAGGATTACAGGCCAGTTGTTCATTCAGCTTGTATGTGTATTCTGGGGATCTGCACTCTGGTCCTCGTACTTACAAGGGCAGTGTTTTATCTACCGAGACACATCCTCAGCCATAGAACCCTTATTTTAAGCTGAAAACTCTTTATGTGGGTCAAACAATACTTTAAAGAACAATTCTAATGTGTGTGCGCGCACACACACACGAGTGTACATGCATTGGTGTGAGTGTACACCATTGGCAGAAGTCCGAGGACAACTTGTGAACATTGGTGCTATCCTTCTGCCATGTGGGCTCCTGGATTCAGTCTCCAGCGGTCAGCAGTCTGAGCCATCTCCCCGGCCCAAGAACCTTTGATTCCACTTTGTTGAGAATACCATCCCTGGGTGGCTGGTGGCCAGAGCGTAGAGCCAGTAGGCTGAGCCCCAACCCCTGAGCACTGTCACCCCAGGCTAGTGACAAAGCACAGGTGGGGAGGAGACTGCCGCCCCTAGATCCATGGCATCCTCTGCCCTGTCTCCACCCTGCTTGCTGAGTCCTTGCTTAGAGACCCTGGCTCCACACGGGTACATGCTCAGGTTTGGTTCTGGCCTTGGCTCCGAGCTGAGCATCACCAGTAGGCGGTATGGGAAGATGTCCCACTTGTCCCAGACCTTGTGTGAACCCGGGTCATTAGCCATTCCCTAGCACACACCCTGCACTGCCACATGGGGTCACCTCAAGCTAAGTTTCACCCCGTGGTATTACTGGCTTTTGTGTAGGGATGGGAATAGCCCTTTATTGGCAGCGTGTGACACCAAGCTGACACAGGATGCATGTTTAGGAACTGGGGGAAGGAAATGGGAGTAAAAGAAAGAATGAATAAGTGAATGAATGAATGAATGAGGTAGAAACATGCTCCAGCATAAAGGTTTATTAACTATGAGGTATTAAATGTTATGAAATGAATCTGTTAGCAAATTATGAAGTCAGTCTTTATAATCAGGATACTTCATGATGGTGCCAGTCCTGATTGCTTTTGCCCTGGGACCAGGACAATCTAGGCAGGTCCCTAGGATGCTGGTCACATGTTCACACATTCCTTCCAAGGGGAGGAAGCATGTTCTGGATTGTGTAACTGGTCATTATCAGTTCCAAGAGCCCCTCGGGTGTTTTTGAAGCCAGCTTAGAAATGGTTCTTCTTTCTCTTTCAGAGTGAAACATCTTTCAACCTAATATCAGAGAAATGTGACATTCTATCCATTCTTCGGGATCATCCTGAAAACAGGATTTACCAGAGGAAAATCCAGGTGAGGCAGAGGGTGGAGAGACCAAGAGCCTAAACAAAGGGGGTGGAGGTTGCCAGTAAAGAAGGGTCAGCTTTTGGAAGGCATGGAGTTCGGGCCAAGTTCCTGGGCAACCTGAGACGCTCTTAGACCATTCTGACATTGGGTATTTACCTCAGAGAGAGGTCCTTTCCTTGTGGGAAAATCATACATTTTAAAGCTAAGCGCTTGCTCTAAGTGCTGGATTTACTTGCCTGAGACTTTTTTATGATTCTGTGTGGCAAGTATTTGTTATCCCCACCTGACAACTAAGAAGACTGAGGTGTGGCCACATAGCTCATGAACTGCCCAGCAGGGCTGATCTCATCACCGCTCTACTAGGGGACCTCTCAGGACAGTGACATCACTGGGAGGCTGTAGGGTCACTCCCAGAGCCAGAGAGGATGGAGAGCGAGGCCCCCACTCCATGGTGCACATGGCAGATGGGCTCCGTCTTTGACGGCATTGCTATGCAGTCTTCCGGACTCCTCCTACGGACCTTGCAGATACAGCACAGTGCAGCACGGTGCTGGGGGATTCTCTTACTTGGAGAGACTCCTTGAAGCATTCAGCAGCTCAGGGTGACACTGGTGTCCTGAGGTCTGCATATGATCACAGAAAGCACTTCCAGCAGGACTCAGGGTTGAGGACAGTCTGCTCTGTGTTCCCTTAGCCTCTTGGGGGCTGAGAAGAGGGACACTGTCCCTGATCAGCCTGCTTCACACGATTCAGATAAGCCCTATGCCTTCTTGTTGCTGGGGCTTCCCAGACCCTTTAAACTAGGTAGCAGCTGCAAAACCCCAACTACTGTCCCACAAGACAGAGAGGGGGCTCTAGACCATTTCAGAGAGATGCTGGGAGTAGGCCAAAGGAATGGGTGGCATGCCACTCCTGACATGGCTGAGAGACATTTACAGGACTGCTGAGGCCGTGTAGTGTTCTCCAGCCCCCCTGCCACACACCACATTCAGATGCCAGCTTCCTCTAGGCAACCCTTCCTGACTATTGGAAGTCTGGCATGGATGTCTCTAACCCAGGGCACCCAGCTCTTGTCCTCATCCTCTGTCCCTACCATCTAACTCTGTGTCTCCTTCCCTGATGAAGGCTGCCTAGTGCCAGGAGCTGACTGACATCCTTGGGGTCTCACATCCTAGTCAGCGTATTTGTGAATCTGTGGGATGGATGAGGGTGGGGGGCCCTGAAGGGAGGAAGCGAGGGCCAGGCCAGTGGCTGACCCATGCCAATGTCATTGCTGCTGCTGAGGTTCATGTGCCCTCTTCTCCCCTTAGGAACTCAGCAAAAGATTTACCTCAATCCGAAAGACCAAAGGAGATGGGAACTGCTTCTACAGGGCCTTGGGCTATTCCTACCTGGAGTCTTTGCTGGGCAAGAGCAGAGAGATCCTCAAGTGAGTGGAACCTGAGCACTCCTCCGCCTCTCTGTGCTGCATCTCACCAGGCTGTAGCAGGGGTTCTGAGAAAAGCCTGGTAGAGGTGTGGCATGCCTGGAAACCTAGCTTCCCACTGTGATGGTGTGGATGGCAGCCCCTAGGCTGAGGAAGGTGTCAGTAACTTGTCTGGTAATCCGTTCAGCACTGCCTGAAGGCATGGCTCACCAATGCTGGGTGGGCACTTGATATTTACTGCAGAAAGGAAGGAAGGAAGGGAAGGAGGAAGGAAGGGAGAGAGGGAGGGGAAAAGAAAGAAAAACATGTGGAGGTACACAGTAAGATCCTGTTTCAAATACCAACAAGAGGAGGAGGAAGAGGAAGGAGGAAAGAAGAGAAAGAAAAAAGGAAGCTTGTCCAAGAAGGAAGAAGAGAAAAAAAAAAAAAGGAAGCTTGTCCAGGAAGGAAGAAGAGAAAAAAGGAGGAAGCTTGGCCCTTGGCCTTGGTCACATTCTTGTCTTGTGTGTGACAGTGAAGGCACATGCCTTCTCTTTCCTTCACTCCACTGATGGGCAGCCACTTTTACCAAGCCGTCTTGCTGGTCCTATATCCCGATAGCGAGTACAGACCAGTCCCAGGCTGCTCCTGAGGGTAACAGCAGTAGCTAGGACAGACTCCTCACTGTGCCCATAAGGGCCCTGTGACCCTGTGCATCAGCGTGGGAACAGAAGCCATGGGGCTGGGGTTAGGGGCGGGGAGGCCTGACCTGATTGGGAACAAGCTGGTGTTAGGACTGGTTTCCATCTACCCCACAGAGTAGCCAGAGCAGAGGTCTGAGGGATGCCAGGGTCCACGGAGTTCTCACCTCCCTTATGCAACATTCCCCAGCCACCTAGAAGCACAGTGAGAACTAAATAGGAAACTGAGCGTTGAGTGTCCTTTTATTTTTAAAATTAGATTTATTCATTTTATCGTATGCGTGTTTTGCCTGCACGTGTATATGTGTCCCACATGTGTCTTCGGTGCCAGAAAAGGTCAGAAGAGGATATTGGATCTCCTGGAACTGGAGTTACAGTTATGAACTTGTACTGGGACTCAAACCAGGATGTCTGCAAGAGTGTGTTCTTAACTCTGAGCCATCTCCCCAGCCCCGCTCTAGGTTTTTAGAATTATTTCCTTGTATCTTTACACCATTTGGGGCTTAGTACGGGGTGCTAGTTCTCGAACAGTTCATTAGCTTAAGGGAGGGGGAGAGAAGGGAAAGAGCTAGACAGGACCAGGACGGATGAAGAGACGTCACAGGGACCAAAGGGATAGGGAGCCTTTGAAAGGGAATTGCCGTATCTGGGGAGTATGCTGTGATTGCCTCAATTTCTTCATCTGAGAACCGGAGTCATCTTCAGCAGGGAAGGCAGTGGGCCAGCATGGCCATGCGGAGCGCTTCAGAAACAACGTATGGCACTTCTGTGAGGCTGGTGTGGACTGGGCAGTTGTCTGTCACAGCAACACCCTGTGTTCCCCGTGACCATCAGGTAAACCTCAGGTCTCCTCCCCTCTAGGTTTAAAGAGCGTGTACTACAGACTCCAAATGACCTTCTGGCTGCTGGCTTTGAGGAACACAAGTTCAGAAACCCCTTTAATGCCGTGAGTTCACCTGAGCCAACACTGGCTGGGGACCAAGGCCTCCCACATGGGCAGAGTAAACAGGAGCAGTCAGGCTGGAGGTCCTCAGCTCACCCATAGCTGTGCAGTTTTTTCCTTAGTCCTCCCACCTGGGTTGGGGGCAGGGCAGTCATGTACTGTTTGTGGTGACATGTGGGTCCAGGGGACCTCGCTTTGGAAGACTGCCGGCCTCCTGCCATTCTGAATGTATGGTGGAAGGAGACTTAATGACAGACCCCTAGATGTGCCTCTGGGCTTCAGCTTTTGCAATCCCAAAATGAGCTCTGAGGGTGTCCCATAAGGTGTGGGGGGCAGGTGCCTGCTAGGGTCTATTCTGATGGTGGCAGCGTGAAGTTTTACAGTGTGGTCGAGCTGGTAGAGAAGGACAGCTCAGTGTCCAGCCTGCTGAAGGTGTTCAACGACCAGAGCTCCTCGGATCAGATCGTGCAGTTCTTGCGCCTGCTCACATCAGCCTTCATCAGGAACCGAGCTGACTTCTTCCGACATTTCATAGACGAGGAGATGGACATCAAAGATTTCTGCACTCACGTAGGTCCCTAGCATCCTCCTCGGGGATGTGACCCCCAGCTTGGGCTTTGTCTGTCTGTCTCTTACACATCCTGGGACCACTGTTTCTGCCCAGAGGAACATCCTTGCAATGCCAACTAGTAAAGCTAGTACATGGAGACCTCGTTGTAAGTGGCCTGAGCCACTTGAGCAAGCTGCTTGCAGTCCCAGGGAATCTCAGGACTTGGGACAGCTCTACTGATAAACTGCAGTTGCAGCTCCTGCCACATTAGCCCGAAGATGGGCTTTCATTTAGATGCATTTATCTGAAGATGTATTTATATGGCCCGCATGAAAACAGTGGACAATTTTCATAAGGCCCTCTGGAATTTTTTTCTAATTAGGAGGTACTGGGCTCTAAGTTGGATGGCGACTACCAGTAGGCACAAGAGCAGCTGCCCTCTTTGGGGTGCCTGACACCCTCTCTGCCTCTCTTATTGTTTCTGCAGCATCAGGGCTCACCCACAGGTTCTAGCCTCTGCAAACCCTTGTTTAGAAGCCTTTGGTGGCAAGGTCCTTTTAGTTCTAAGTTTTGATGCTAGCCTGGAAGATTCCTCCACTTTTGCACAATCCCCTCATGTGCTTGAGAAGAGCACCCTCCCCGCCCTGCAGCACAGGCAGCCACGATTCTGAACGCCAGAGCTGCACTCACTCTCCTCCCCTGGTCTCCCTAACTGTCTGATTTTGGCCACGCAGGAGGTGGAGCCCATGGCCATGGAGTGTGACCACGTCCAGATCACAGCTCTGTCGCAGGCGCTGAACATCGCTCTGCAGGTGGAGTACGTGGACGAGATGGACACCGCTCTGAACCACCACGTGTTCCCCGAGGCTGCCATACCTTCCGTTTATCTGCTCTATAAAACATCCCACTACAACATCCTGTATGCAGCTGAGAAACACTAATTTTAGGCCATGCCGGAGCCTGTCATCTAATGGACTGCATTCTAAATGGAACCTCCTGACTTGGCAATTTTTTAATTGATTTAGACAACTAGAAAACGTACAGCCTTTTGGGTAAAGCCACTGAACTGAGACCTGTGCCCACTATGGACTGTCATGACTTTAATAGGAATTTTAGTATTTATTTTGCTAGATGATGTAATGCCTGCTAACTCTGGACCGGAAAGCCAGGAACCCTGTCTATGTATCCGTTTACTGTAAGAACCTCGTTGGACCTATTTATTTATCGGGAAGAGGTTCCTGGCAGTGTTGATGTGATGTTGTGTGAAAATGGGGATATATGGTTAGTTCTCACCAGGGGCAGTGGCACTCGTAGGGAAGAAAAGCTCAGGTTGGCTGCCACATTCAGGTGACGTACCGGACCTATGAACCTGTGTTGGGTGGCTAATGGTAGACAACTGTCTGAATGTGTAGTTCATTCATGATGGCTTGCTTTCCCATGAGAGCGAGCGAGAGAGAGAGAGAGAGAGAGAGAGAGAGAGAGAGAGAGAGAGAGAGAGAGTAGACTTTTATACCAAAGTCCACAAGAGGACTTTAGCCTTCAGCATGAAGCTCAGGTTGTGAGGCCCTTCTACCTCAGGACCAGAACTCCTGACTTTGGCGGACAGGCCCTTCAGGGTTCTACCTTCAATGCCACCTGGATAAGGCTTGACAAAGATGAAGGCCTGTACCTGAGTCAGTGTGTTCATGTCTGGGCCCAGGGAGCTGCAGCTGCCCACCATCCCCAGTGAATCCTAGAAGCGTCTAGGTAAGACAGCTGGGTAGGGTGTGGGCATGGAAACATGGGCAGCACAAGGCTCCTCAGTTTCCCTGGCCCGGCTTTGGAGGCAGCAAGGCAGGAAAATACAGACAAGCCATTGGCAGCAGGGGCATTTCCGGTGCTGGCAGCAGCCTCTTCCTCTGCACGTGCCCCTTAATAGCCCCTTTCCTCATTTGCTGCCTCAAGACCTTCAGCAGTGCCCCTGAGGACACTGTGGGAAAGTCAGCCTCCAGCTGGGCTGAGGCACTAGCTAGCCATGCCTTCTTCTGTAGGACAGCCATGGAACCACCCACTGGTACCTTCCTTGGGTGCAAAGCCCCGATCCCCCAACCATGTTTCATTCTGCAGGGATTAAGGCTGCTGGTGAGGGTCTGCCACAGTCTGCACACAAGACCAGAAGGATCCTGAGTCTTACATAAATCTCAGATCTCTGTCTTTTGCTTGGTGTAAGTCAAAAGGACCCAGGTGTCTGGGCAGGGTGGGAACCAAGGCCAACATTTAGATCCAAAGGCTCCAGCTAAGTGAGTTTGTCACTAACACAGGAGTGTAAATCTGGCCTTCGCCTTTTGATTTGTTAAGTGTCCTGCCCTGATCTGGGTATGAGCATTGGGGTCTATGACAAGTACTCCGGAAGAGCAGGGGCCCATTTCCGTGTCTTTCTTCAGCCAGACTATTCTTCACTTCCCGGATGAATGGTATGAACACAGGATGCCTGCCTGGGCTGCTCCAGCGAGTTCAGATGAGTCTAGGAACAGGCAATGGGGAGACTTGGGAACATGCTAAAACCTGGTTGCCCACAGCAGTTCCTAACTAGGCTATAGGAACGGGTCATGCCAGCATACCTACTTTCTGAATGACTCCTGCACCCCTACGGCCACCTCTTTCTAGACAAAACACTGGAAGCACAGGCGCTTTAAGAGGTCATCTTTGCAAATCTTTGCAAATGCTTGTGCATTCCTCACTTTCCCAGAGGCAACAACTAGTAGGGGCAATAACAGAGCAATGTGCCTGCTCTGGCTGTCTTCCCACAACAGGAGAAACTGTGCTAGGCTCAGCTGCCCAAGTTCAATTCTCAACTGTGCGACCTTGCCCAAGCCATTTGACCGCTGAGCTCTGGAAGCAGAGAAGCATGCCTCAGAAGTGAGTATGAGCCATAGCAGGGCAACAAGAGTCAAGTATACAGCTAGCCTGGGACAGCGGGGCTTGGGGTTCAGTGAGTGCCTGAGGCCAAGCCCTTCAGCTTCCTTCAGATGAAAACATCATTCATAGCATTAAAACAGTTTCTATCTTTCAATCTGGCTTCTTAATGTTAGATACTGGTTACGTAATGAACACCACCATCTTCCCACAGGCCACTCGTGAGTGGATCACACTGGAAGGGTGTGGGAAGCTGTGTACAGACTTGACCAAAGCCTTAGCACACTAGTGGACACAGATGGGTTTGGAACACTGACCCTATCTTATCAAGGGCGTGCGGGGCCCTGAGCCTGCTTATCAACTCCACGGACATCTCAGCATCATTTGGAAAGTGGAAGCTCCTAGGCGATCTCTTGATGTTTGCTTTGTCCCCGCAGTCAGGTCAGTAGACAGTGGGGTTACGGGAGGGGCACCTACCTGGAGATGTTGCTGTGTCCCTAACATCAGAACAGTAGAACTCACTCAGATGGAAGATGCCCCAGGTTACCAACATCTCACCTGGTCGTTGGGTGGCAATGGCTAAATCTTAACCACTAAAGGTTCACTTTTTCAACTACAGAAAAATAAGGGTATTAAGATACACCATGACCTCAGACTACCAAATGAGAATTTAAATCAATAAGTATCTAATAGCTATGACTGGTACAGTCCTATAATCCTTGCTTGTGAGGCTGCTGAGGCAAGCAGGTTCCCAGTTGATGGCTTGCCTAGACAATGAGACGATCCAAACTAAGAAGTAGTCAGCAGAAGGCTCAGTGGATACAAGCACTCACCATCCAAGCCTAACCTGAGCTAGATCCCCAGAACCAATTATCTCCATGGGTGAGCAGCCCCATCCTCCATCACATCGCATATATATGGTTCAGGGATACAGATAGCCCAGTACTTGCACAGCACATGAGGCCCTGGGCTCAATCTCTATTAGTTCAGGGGGTTAAAAGGTATCTTAATGCCAGGCAATCAGTCAACAGTGACATCAGAATCTGAGTTTAGGCTCAAGGCTAAAGGGAGTCCCCATGGCTACCTCTCAACCTTGCTACGATATAAAGGAAACTGTGCTTCTTACATATTAGGTTATTTAGGCATGCCTGTGTATTAAAATCCAGACTCCTCAAGCCAAACATCTGAACCACGCCTGTGAACATCTGTCTCAAAGTCCAGGCTGTACTGTGCTTCCCCCAAGTCAGCCAGACTGACCAGGGGCTGGGCAGCAGGTGTCACTGTTCCTACAGTGTATTTACACTAGGCCCTAATGCCAGCTCAACTATGGCCAGTACTGTGAGGCAAGCAGCCCAGAGCACTGAGTTCCTCACAGAGAACACAGTAATACACCAGGAACAACACATGACAATTCAGACTGAGGGGTCTGTTTTACAAAAAGGCTAAGACAAAGACAGTGCATGGAATCGTGACCAGGAGCTTGGGCCATATCCCGTGGTCTCTCTTGACCCTACAGATTAGTGACTGATACCCTTATGAGCTGAGGGCAGTCCAAGGACAGCAAGCTCTTCCCTGTCCACCTTCCAGGGTGGCTTACATAAGACAGCAGACAGTAGTATGACACATAAAAGGAGCTGGTATTAAACTACTGTGGAAAAGGACAGGGACATAGGCTGAAGACCTGGCAGTTTGTGATACAGTGACACCATTTCCCCTATGAAGGGACAGTGCTATGCTGGCCCAAGGGAATCTCAGAGTTAATGATAAAATACACTGCAACACCCTCAGGGCGATTCTCTACTCCCACTTGTTTTTTTTTAATTGGGAAACCAAGTTGTACACAAGAAGCCTGCATAAACTGGATGCAGAGACACAGCTGCTGGCTACTACACTTACTCCACAACACACGTGTGCACGAGGTCTTTTTGGCTAAAAGATGGAAGAGTGAGACATTTTCCCGGGTGGATGACAGAGTGAAGCGCAGGCTAGGAAGGCTTTCACAGACGGCTGGAGGAGAGGTACCACTGAGCGGTCACCACGCTGGGGGCAGTTAGCTTGTGCTCGAACTTGGCTCTGGCGGTGCCCGATGCTCTTTTGGCTTCCTCCTCCTCCTCTTCTGTCTGGAGAGGCAGCTCAGCGCAGACTCGGCATTCCTGGGGGCCACCACAAGCTGAGGCGGCCTGCCAGACTGTGTGGGGTACCTGGTCTTCAGGTTCTCCTGGAAGAGTGGCTGGGAGAGCAGACGGCGTAGCTCCTGCTTCAGGATCTTCATCTGCTTCTGTCGCCGACGCTCTTCCTGCTGGTCGGCTTTTCCTCCTTGAGACACACAAATATAGCATCATGTTTATGCAGAAACACTTTCTTTAGACTAATAAGCTGTGGTGCTTGAAGTTGAGAACCATAAACGAACTTTTGTTTAGGAGGGATGATGCAATGGGCCACCGTCCATCACTGTTCAGGGCCAGTAAAGACAGAAAGTCCTCAATTTACAGAGAAGGCAACTCAGGCTTAGGAGTCACGTCACTGGTGCAGAGCAAACCGTCAGAGATCAGAGCTCCCATCTGACTGAAGTCTGCTGCTCTGCCACTGCAGCTACACACTACCACCTCAAGTACAGCAACCACAAATTCCTCAGGAGAGAGCAAACACTTCTCTGCAGCCTGATTCTTCAGTACCTCCCCAACCAATGCTGCAACTGCACGCTGAGGTGGACGCAGCGCAAGTCCCCACCCAAGCAAGCCTGGCGTCAAGAAGGAAAGCCAGGGACTCACATCTCTATTTGAGCCCTAGGCCAGAGCCACAAGGAGGAGTGCACTGTTGGCAAACTCCGGGCTCCCACACGGAGCAGCAGTCTGCCTCTCAACTTGATGGCTGGGCACAGAAGCCAACACCCCAGCTGAGCTAAGCTGCTGTGTGGAAGAAGGAGCACAACCACTGTCATGAGCCCCAGATGTAATTCTCAGCTTCCCTACGCAAGGTCGTACAGCCTGGTCCCTTCCTTGGCTTCTGGCCCAAAGACAGAAGAGGGCTTAGGTAATACCTGGTGACAGAGCTGTTCTAATGTACAGATTCCTTCTCTTTGGGAGCCTTCCCCTGCATGTAAAAAAACACAGTTCCCTCTTGATTCAAGCCAAGAGGCTGGGGTATTAAGGGAGATATGGAGGTGCTTTGCTGCCTTGGGAGGCAGGTGTAGCACTAACCACAAGATAAATAAGGACTTAACAGTCTCCAGGACCTGTTTTTGAGCTTTGAGCACAGCTGTACCCAGTTTGCCTCCTTTACTCACTCTTGAGTTAGGAGACCTGACTTGAAGAAGAAAGAGGCATACCAAAAGGCTAACGACACAGTAAGAGATCAGGCTGCACGAACAAGGACGTCCTGTTTGTGTCTGCTCCTGGTCGGAGACTCCAAGGGCTGTCCATATGAGACAGAATCAGACACATAAGAAAGGTCGAGAGCAGGCCCACACGGGATGAGTAGGCATGAGACAAGAAAAGGGCACACTGCTGTTTCTGATGGGTCACAGAAGTGGCGATGGTTCCAACCACGTGCAAGTTAAGGGAAATCCAGTGCTGGAGGCAGCCTCCCATTCCCACCCAGCCTGGGCGCACCTTTGTACATGTCTTCTTCCAGCTCGATCTCGAGGGCTGCCGCCGCCTGCTCAATCCAGGAGTTGTGCAGACAAGCCTGGAAGTTCCGGTACTCAGCCTTTTCAATCTGCCGGGCTAGGCGGATCCGCTCCTGAGGGGACATGAGCACAAAATTCCCATCTGACAGAGGGCCTGGGCCTCTCAGCAAGTGAAGCTTCACTGAAACTGTCCTAAACTGCTCTGTGAGCAGTAAGCAGAGAGACTAACTCTGATCCCACTGAAACCCTTTGCCTGGGCTCACGACAGCACCTGGTCACCATTACCCACACAACCACAAAAGCCTGCTTGCACCTCACAGAGGACTGTCCCAGGCTGCCAACTTCCGGGTGGCCAGTCTGAGCTAGTCTCCCCAGGCGCCACATTTGGTCTCCTCAATTCTTCTCATGGCTTTGGGGTCAGAATGCAGTGATATAATGCCCCCTTCACCTGACATGGGAGATCACGTGCAGTGAGGAAAAGAAACCATGAAAATGGGGTACTCCCAGGCTCAATAGGAATTCTGTGTTCCCACCTCCCACCAGCCCCATCACAAATCCTCACACAACCAACATACCTTCCATGCCAGATGGCCCTCCAACTGCCCCTTGTTTCCACTTCCTCAATGGCTACAATTCCACCCCCTCAAAGATGAAAGTTCTTCTTTCCACAACATAACCACATGCCTGCTAACCTCAGGGCTCCACACTAACCTCACTGTGCTGTGGGCCTGGCCTAGACATACACTGGTGAGCCTCTGGGGGAAATACCCCACATTAGTCTGCTACACTGTGACCTAGGGCACACCTTCACAGTGAATGCTCTCAAGTTAATAGACATACAGAAAGCAAGCCTTACTGTCTCTGCTACAAGAGTACACCAAACCTTCAGCATTTACCTTGCTGCTCACAGCTCTGACAGCTGTCAATATGGCTGTGCTCACTGCACTGTCTAGCTGAAGTGGAAGCAGGTGGAGACTTCAAGATCACACACCAAAGTGGATGAGGGAGAAAATGTAGCGCAAATTCTTCAATAAGAACCCCGAGTCAGATAAAGGGGTAAATGCTGAAAGATCAGAGAAGCGGAGCAGCCAGCTCCTAGTTCTTACCTCTACCAAATCCTTAGACCGAATGGGTGATCCTGTCTCCAGGAATCCTCAGACTGAGACTGAATGCTATGCCTCCTGTCTTTTCCCGCTTTACATCCCTCTCTTTGCCCAGCTGTATCCCCTTCCTGTCTCCACCTTCCTAGTGCTGGGATTCAAGGTGTGAGTCATCACTGCCTGGCTCTGTTGCTCTCTTAGACTGATTAAATCTTGTGTAGCCCAGGCTGGCCTTGAATTCATAGAGATCTGTCTTGCCTCTGCCTCCCAAGTGCTGGGATTAAAGATATGCACTACCACTGCCTGGCCTCTATGGCTAACTAGTGGCTAGCTCCAAACTCTGATCTTCAGGCAAGCTTTATTTGTTAAAGCACAGAAAAATATCACCACAACCCTTTTCTGCCTTTCTCCCGGGTCTGGTGCTCCCAGCATTTTTACAAAAGCCACCATCCAGCCATCAGCAGAACCACTTCTCAGTTCTCTAGGGTAAGGCTTCTGGTCTCAGAGCAAGGTGCTCTGTGAGGGGGGTTTAACCACTTTACCTTGACCACATCCATGTACTTTGACTGCACTGGGAACAGTGGGATGTCCTCATCTTTCTTCAGAGTTTTATAAATCTTCTTGAAGTTCATCACATCCTCGGGCCCAATCAGCATCAAGCTGAGGCCTTCACTGGTAGCTCGGGCAGTCCGACCACTCCGGTGGATGTAAATCTCTGAGGTGCGGGGCACCTGCCAAAGCAGCAAGGAGGATCAGCACACAGACAATGCCCAACAGTGTTCTTTCCCTCAGAGCCACATCCCCAAACTGGCTCTGCTCTCCGAGGGACAGAAACCTCTCCAGCACTGTGACCAACATAGCCCTATTTCCAGAAACACAGACTATCCCTAAGTATCCCTAAGTTGACAGCCCACCCACCAGGCTCCCATGGCCTCCACACTGGCTCAGCTCTTTACAATCAACCTGGGTGTCTCTCCTACTCGCCACTCCCATGCCCCTTGTGACCAGTGCCATCTAGTCTACTTCAGTCTCAGCTTTGCCATGTCCCGACTCGGCATGGGTGACTGACGATAGAACATGAGTGACTGCCTGAGGCTTCGGAAGCCACATACCATTTCCAGTGTACTCTCTGCATCACATCTGCAGCTGAGCTCTCTGGTCCTGCTCCACCCGTCTCCCACCTGTTAGCTCTCCCCCCTCATTGTGGACTTATCACTCTGCAACCATAAGCCATTAACCATAAATAAACCCTTTCTTCTAAACTGCCTTGGTCACACTGTTTTAGCACAGCAATAGAAATGTAATGAAGGCCCGGCAGAGGTGGCACATGCCTTCGCCTTTATTCCCAGCACTTGAGAGGCAGAGGCAGGCAGATCTCTGTGCCAGCCTGATTTACAAAGAGAGTTCCAGGACAGTCAGAGCTGCAGAGAAAAACCCTGTTTGGAAAAATAAACAAAAAAAAAGAAAATGAAGGTAAAATTATCATAGTCTTATGAAATACTTGATCATTACTCACATATTGTAAACCAGGAAACTAAAATACAAAGTGGTCTGCTCACTTCCCCTAGTTACCCAACTAAATGAGTGTGGGAGCCAGGATTCAAAGACCTGCGAAGCCCAGGCCAACCTATGGCAGGTACACTGTCCACAGACAGCATGGCATGAGTATTCACACCCTGCCTCCCGGGGCGACTACCACTAATGAAGTACAGTGGCTCTTCAGTGGTCTGTAGTGGACCGCCAACTCCTGACCGTGACACTCTAGGCTTCAGCCACCCGCTCCTAGCTGACTCTGCTGGCCGCAACAACTATTCATCTACTCACATCCCAACAAGGTCCTCCTCTCGCTCACTCCTAGTAGTGACCCTGTGTTAGGTTTTCTCAAGTTGATACAAGTTAACTCATCTGGGAAGAGGGAGCCTCAGCTGAGGAAACACTGCAATCAGATCAATTGGCCTATGGACAAGTCTGTGGGGCATTTTATTGATTAATGATTGATGTGAGAGCCCCCTCCACAGGTGGTCTTGGGTTATATAAGCAAGCAAGCTGAGAAAACCAGCAGGAACAAGCAAGCAAGCAGCACTCCATGGCTGTCAGCTTCAATGCCTGCCTCTAGGCTCCTGCCCTGCCCTCCCTTCACTGTGGGCTGTAAACTGTAAAGCGAAACAAACCCTCTCCTCCCCAGGATGCTTTTGGGTCATGGTGTTTATCACAGCAGCAGAACCCTAACTAAGGCATACCCCAAACACAGCTACCCACACAGCCCTTTTTTCCCTCTTCCCTCTGCACACCCCAACCTCTCCATCCTGGAACGGTACCATCTTCTGGAAAGCACTCAGCACCTCTCAAACTGTGTACATGTGGTAATTTCCCGTCTTATGTTATAGTGGTGACCACATCTCATTTCTCCACTATGGAATGCAGTACTTCTTAGGGGCTGGGACTATGCTGTGTGGTCCTGGTATCGTCTACAAGCAACCCAGTACCTGTTCCAGAGATGTGCTAATCTGAAATTGGTACTCACAAAATATTTTTCAAAGCAAAAAAAAAAAAAAAAAAGAAAAATGAAAAATAATAAAAAAACTGCTGTGGAACAATCTTTTTGTACACTGTAAATATGTATTATTCTCACTGGTTAATAAAGAGCTGACTGGCCAATAGTTGGGCAGACAGAGGTTACACGAGAAGCAAGATGAGCATTCTGTGCTGAAAAAAGGTACTGCCAAGTGGTAGAATGTAGATAAGAAATATGGGCTAATCTGAGTTGCAAAAGCTAGTTTAGTAACAAGCCTAAGTTATCAGCTGAGCATTTATAATTCATATTAAGTCTCTGTGTAACTGGGGAACCAGTGATCCTAACGAAAAACCTGCTTACAAAAACTGTCCTAAGAGATGCCAGGCTTTCCACACTGTGATGGGTGCTTCATTATCTAGTCAGTTCTAAGAACCCTAAGGGGCAGGTGTGGTTGTTGCTGCCAGCTTATAGGTAACAGCACAAAAATGGATGGTGCCAAAGTCCTCGCCCAAAGGTGTCAACTCTGAGTTCTCAGAGTGGTGTTCTATTCCTGGCAGGAGGATATGGAGCCCATGCTCCCAGCTACAACTACCTGCTGCTGTTTGCTCTTCAAAATCACTGTTACTGCAGCTGCTGTTCCAGAACATGTAGTCAGTGTTTCCAACTGAGCAGCCCAAGATCTTTACACATGCCTTCCCAACCCAGCAACACACGACCCTGCCACCCACAAAATGAGAAAACTGTAGATGGAGACCAAAGAATTTGATGAAGGTCACACAGCTGGGATTTAGCCAAGGGAGGTCTTGAACTGCACACCAGACGAGCCATTTAACACATTGCTGTGAGGGTCCTATAGAAAACCCCAAACAACCCAGGATACTGCTCATGCTAACTGTTGCTCTCCACAAACTGAGGGTAAGACCCTACTGTTGAAGACAACACCTACATAACTCACTGAACATGAAGAAGCTGAGCTGATACCCCCCTAGAATTAGCCCTATGGGCTAATGAGTGCTTATGCAGACTAGTGTTCACAAACACAAACACTTAAGTGTGGTACACAAGCCACACGTAAGGGCAGGCCCCATGCCTAGAAGTAGATGGCCAACACAGAATGAACTCAATGGTATTTTTGGAGGGTTTTCATCTGGGCTTTTTTTTTTCTTTACAGGTCTTTTGTTTATATATCATGGTTTGTGATTTTGTGTTTTTATGGGATTTGTCTGTGGGAGTGTATCTATCTCTGCATCTGTATGTGTTTCTTATGCTTTCTCTTTGGCTCCTTTTTTCTGTTTGTTTTTGTCCTATTCTGTTTATCTTTGTATTGTTGCCTACTTTGTACTGAGAAAGAGAAAGAAAAGGTATAGATGTGTGGGAGTGGGAAGATGGGAGGATCTGGGATGACTTAGGGGAGGGGAACCATGATTAGAATATACTATATGAAAAAAATCTATTTTCAATAAAAATTAAAATTATAAAAACAAAAACGCTGCTGTGGTCTGTCCCCACCAAAACTCCTGCTGCAGCTTAATTCTTCAGAATTACAAGGGCAGCAGTGCTAGGCGGGCCTAGCAGGAAGTGTTTGTAGATGGCTTGGAAAGAGGAATGGAGTGAGTTCTTGCTCTCCAGGGCAGACTGGTTACCAAGAGATGTCACCCAATGCTGTCTCCTTCGTGTTGGCCACCGCTCTTGCACTGCACACTCCTCTACCTCAGGGCTCCCACCAGAAGCAGAGAGGAGTGGAGCAGACACTGGTAGCAGGCCCTTGAACTCTCCAGCCCCCAGAATCAACAGGCACACCCTTTTTACAAATCACCCAGCCTTAGTTATTGTTATAGTAACAAAAACACACTAAGATAAACGCTCAGCCATGCCACTGGAAGGTAAGGGGATGGGAGGGACTGACACTTTAATCTGTAGATAAAAGTGGCCTGAAGAGAATGGTTATTTGATAGGATGTTGCTGTTTCAAAAGCAGTCACAATGGGCACTAGATGCTAATGGGAACATGCTGCAGGGAAAAATACTCCTCCCCTCTGCTCCAACCTTTGCTTTAACACTTTCCCATTCACTGTAAGGAGCAGGATGGCAGGGAGGGGCTTTCATGCTAAGAGCCATACCTGGTAATGGATGACATGTTGAACTTTAGGAATATCCAGACCTCGAGCTGCCACATCTGTTGCCAAGAGAACACAGCTGTAATGGAAACAAACAACAACAAAAATGAGTAACAATTATTAGTCAGCTTAGCACCCACTAAGCACTCCACACTATAGCCCACAAGGTAATCTATCACCTCCCTTTTACAATTAAGCTGAGGCTGAGAAAAGCACATGTTATGTTCTGTCAGTGAATAAAATGAAGCCACATACATTCTGGGTCAGTGTCTTACCTCCTAATACCTTCTCACCTACTCTCTCCCATACTGACAGATTACCTCACTCTTCCCTAGACAGACAACCTGTACTCTGGTCCACAGGCAGAGGGACAAACATGAGGAGGTGTGGTGTAGGCTCTGGGGTTTGACAGATCCATCTGAGACCCAGCCCTGTCACTGCCACGTTGTGAAAACTTGGGCAAGCTGGTGACCTTTTCTAGACATCACTCTGTCACCTACAAAGTGAGAAGAGCGATGATAACAAGCAGTGGTGGGGGCTCGTGACTATCGAAGGTCACACTGGGCAGTAGTTCCAAGACTTTCCCTTCACGGTGCCAGTCACTATTCTTCTAGCAATCCCATCGGCACCTGTTACCCTAAGTATGAGACAATGAAGCACAGAGACACTGACTAACTTGACCAGCAAGGCAGTGAAGGGTTCGGGATTTGCTGTCAGAAACTCTGGTTATAGTCTCTGCTCTCAATCACAATGCATTCTGCCACTTCTCAAGGGTGTTAGAAGTAACCGGATGCCCAGGACTTCATCTGTAGTCTAACTACTTACTGGAAGTCTCTGAGAACGTTAATAGCAAACAAATACAATGAATGTGTGACACCGCCAAATACAGAAATAAAATTATGGGAAAGAGGGAAGAAGAAGAAAAAAGAGGGCTAGCATGTCTTCTGCTCCTAAGGAACTTATGACGGGGTGGGGTCCCTAGCTCCCTGGCCCCCTGGGTACAGTGGCTCGTGGCTCAAAGCCAGGCCTCTGGAGACAGGCTTCACTTACTCTTCCAGACGGGCAAACTGCTCCAGGTTTCTGAGCCTCTGTTTCTGGTGCATGCAGGCATGCAGAGTCAGCGGCATGATGTCCAGGACCTTGAGGAGCCCAGAGAGGCGTTTGATGCAGGAGATGCTGTTGGCAAACACCAGGCTGCGGCCTGGGTACTGCATGAGGAAATAGTAGAGATACAAGTCTTTCTCATCTGTCTCACAGTGGATCTTGGTCTCTGTCAGGGTCTCCACTGTACCCTCATTCCTCGTGAGGTCAATAACTTTTGGCTTGCCCCGCATACCAATCTTCTGCATGAGAAGGTCAAGTTTGGCGGTTTTATCTATTTTCTTCACATGCTTCTTATGAAGGATTCGAGCAGGAGCTTGGTGTACCAGGGTCAGCGTGGCAGAAAAAACAAGAGTTTGTCGATTGGGGTTGTACTGGGAGTCATTTAACATCTCTAGAAGCTGGGAGAGCTCAGCAAAATGGCCTTTCTCAACCATTCGATCAGCCTCATCTATCACGAGGCACCTGCAGACCAGACAGGCCACAACATTGGTCAGTGTAATGCAGGGAAGAAAAAACCTCTACATGATATCCCACTCCCACAGACACACAAGCACACTACCATCGCCATTAGGGCATCAGCCAACTTCTCTCGTGCATGCTTAGCTACAGGGATAGGGCGTGGATGGCCACAGTGTTTGTGGTAGTGAACAAGCACTGCCCAGGCCTTCCTGTGCACATCACACACCTCAGGCTCATGTCAGAGGGTGAGAGAAGGGGGAGGGGCCGCCTCACCTGAGCTGCCGAAGGTTGCTTAAATGAGGATGCTTTTCTTTAACTAACTCCCAGAGTCGACCAGGGGTGGCGATCACAATCTCTGGATGGCGATTCAGCATCCTCTGCTGCTTTTGTGTGGACATTCCACCAACTAAAATTGCTGTCTTAATCCCTACAGGACAGAAAACAGACAGACACTGCTAACCACCTGGCTGCTCATCCTCTGGACAAGCACAGTGCTGAAAGTCAGTCTGGCTTGACTCCTAGAGGTCTCAGCAGACAGCCTGTAGTTTGTGGTCTGGACCCTGTCTACTTTCCCATTTCCTTCCAATCCCAAGAGAAAGGCTGGATTTGACTTGGCTGCACAGCTCTGACCACGAGCAGTGGTGCACTACAGTGCTGGGCAGGATGTTTATGTGACGCGCAGTAAGGAGCCCTCTCCATTCCCTTCCATTAGAGTGAGCCTGAGCTCTTCCGGGGCCCGAGTTGTCGTCTCTCGGGAAGAGGACTGCTTCTGGGTCAAGGGATAGGAGTGAACACACAGGGTAACACAGCTGAGGTGCTCGGCAAGTGCCTTCACTTGATTGAGAACTCAGCCATGCAATGTGGCTTTCATTAGGATAAACACCATAGTGTGGAAACCCTTCCCAAAAGGTAGAGAATTAAGCTTTTACCTCAAGGCAATCAGCAAATTTGTTATTAAAAGGTTATGTTACTATAAACATTTTAGATATCTGGTCCCCTTAAGGGAATTCAACAATTCTAAAGGACTTAATTCTCCAGCAAATAAGAAAGCTCTCCTAGAGGACAGGAGCCACAGCTCTGGCTGCTGTCACCTGGCACTTGGAAACATTTATTCAGCGGAACTGAATCTCACCTGTAAACCTGGCCACAGCATCAATGTGTTGTCTGACCTGGATGGCCAGCTCTCGAGTGGGCGTCAGGACGAGTCCCAGGAGGGGGCGCCGTGGGTGAAGCTTATAGACAGCAATATGGCCACACAGCACCTGCCCTAACTTCCCAGGCTGCTCTTCATCAAGCTTCTCTCCTCCGTCCTCATTCTGCTTGGGGACAAGCTTGTCCTCAACCAAGGAAGAAGGTCCTTCACCAGCATCATTATCATCATCACAGGAGAGCAGTGCCCGGGCTGAAGGGGAGGCACTAGTCGTGGGTTCGGTCTTCGCCCCAGCCTCACTGGGCTGCGCTTCATTCTCAGTTCTGGCCTCGTCAAGCAACACTCCAGACTCAGTCCCATCCGTGCGAGGTGACCCCAGATCGGCAGCGGCTCCTACCCTGCTCTCCCTCGGTGGTATCCCAGTGCTATGTGGGATAGGTGGAGCCTTCATCTTATGCCACTGCAGCACTGCATGAATCATCGGGATGGCAAAAGCAAGAGTTTTCCCGCTTCCTTAGAAGTAAAGCAAACACAACAGGAATCCATGATGCAGCACGTCACTGTCTGAAGCTCCTGCCTTTGCATAGAAATAAGGGACCCTGAAGGCACTAAGGGTCAGCGTGACCTCCCAAAGCACCACCACTCTACACAGGCTCCTGAAGAGCACAGCAGCCGGGTATTTGGCATCAATCAAGGAAAGGCACAGACGCTGGCTCTAGACCTGACGTCACCAGTGACAATGCGCAAACACCCCAGTGATGAAACCATAAAAGAAAGAAAGGTAAGTGTGTTTTATTGCAGAAAAACCTGCGCATCACTTCAACCTTCTTCAGAGCAGGAATGCAACAGTTCTTTCAGGAATCCTAGCCAGTTTGTCTCTAGGCCCGTGTGTTTTAAACTGACCTGTGAAGGCACGTGGGGCCCACATCATCCAAGAGGTCAAAAAGGCCACTACAACCTGAAAATCCGAAGCACAGCTTTTCTCCTTAGTTGTCATTTTACCTTCTGCATTTCAGCTACTCATGGTCAATTATGGCCCCAAAAGTATTAAACTGACAAGTCCATAAATAAGCATTTCATAAACTTCAAGCTGCTTATCATTCCAAGCAGTACAGGGAACTCTCACACTGTCCGGCTCCATCTACACGAGTCTTCCTTCTGTCCAGTGTGTTCACAGCGTAATGTTACCCACCTGCTTGCTAGTCATGCGCAGATCTGCTATCAGACTGTGTGCCCCTGCTCGCTCTCCTAGCACCTGAGACGAGCTCTCCCAGAGCAGCTCAGACACGCTAAAGGGGAAGCTGTAAGGTGTTCTTTTATCGAAAGCTGTAAAGTCTCAACTTAGAGAAGAAAAAAAAGGCATGACTTGGTCGCTAAGATTCTTACTACAGTAAGAATGAATATTCCTTCCATGAAACTGTGAAGAAGAAGTGTTAGTTTTGCTGTTATATATCAATCTGCAGAAAGTATGACCACAGCGTATAAATTCTCAAGATATAAAAGGCATTCAATCTATATAAATGTGCAAAAAGAAAGTACAGGCAGCTCAGCAGCATCTCATCTGTGTTTGAGGATCTACTAGGAGACCTGAAAGGTACCCTTCCCAGATACTAAAGGTGACAAGCAAGAATGTCCCGAGGAGGGGAGGGATGGTCTCTAGAAGAAAAAAAGGCCTAATCCAAACCTGCAAGGAACTCTCACGGACTGGTGAAATGGTTCAATGGTTCAATGGATAAAGACACTTGCCACTAAGCCTGTCGATCTGCGACTGATCCCAAGACCCACATGGGGGAGGAGCAAACCTGCTCCCACAAGTTGTCTTAGAACCTCCACACACAGGCCTTGGCTTGTGCAAACCTATATTTAAATGCACATACGTATAGAAATGTTTTTTAAAAACTTGAAAAAAGAGAGAAAAAAACTTTTATGAATAGTTCCAAGTAAAAAAATAATCACAGCAAAGAAGCAAAAGCTTAAAACAAACAAAAAAGCTTCAAAAGTTTAAGAATGCCAAAATATATCACGGCAGCATCTGTAACTGACAGTCTGGGAAAAATAAAACTGACAATTCAGAACTACCCAGAAAACAAATACAAAACAAAGGCTGCATTAGCTTACAAAGCTGAGCCAATTCACTGGCAGATAGAGCTGTTACAAAGAACGCTAGCCAAAGCTTCCATGCAGAAGCAAGGATGGTGGTCAATGAGAATCTCCATCTACACAGGGAGTGAAGTGCATCGGAAATTACAGAAACAGAAACTGTTACTTTTAAAAAATAACTGCTTACAGTAAAACAGTTAAAGAATAGTTCTGATTTCCAACACAGATAGAAATACACAACCAAAAAACATACCACAAAAGTACAAAGGAGGGAGATATGGAAATACACCCTTGAGGCTGTTTATCACACATAAGGCACTGTATCACCTGAAGGCAAACTATGGTAAATATATGTGCACAAACCGTAACAGACTGTGAACCCTAAGGCAAACACTAAAAGACACCACAAAGGCCTGTGGCCAGCAAAACAAGAAAGGAGACAGCACAATGAATGTGTATCTGGTCTCATTCCCAGTCCTGGCACAGAACTTCTGTAAACAACTGTAACTTCTCAATAGGAGCATTTTTTGTTCTAATAGTTCATCTCCACCTTCCGTTCCTGGCCTCAGGAGTAACAGGGTCTTATGTAAACTAATGAGATGACAGAGAACTGAGACTAATTGCATCTAGAAAACTTCAGGACGCAGCTGGTGGCCACAGGCTGGAACTCTCATGCACATCCCTCACGAGTACCAGAGAGCAGGACTGAAGACCAAGGTCGATCTGCAACGACCAAGGCTTTACCAGATCACGCCTATATAATGGAAGGAAGCTCTATATGAACACTGCAAAGGATGGGATTGAAGAGCTCTCCAGGATGGGGAACTCACAAAAGCTGGTATGCCCAGACAGGCACAAGGAAGCCCTCTGTCCTCAACATTCTGTCGATCTCTCCAATCGAGCTGTTCCCGAGTTACACCCTTGAAGCCAGTGCACATGTCTCCCTGGGTTCTGGGGGCTTTTTAGAAAAGTATTAAACCAAGGAGGTTGCTATACACTCCTTCATGTGAACAAATCGGGAACGGGGCCCAAAAAGGAGACAGGCTTGTGCGACTGGACCAACTCCAAGTAGACAGAGCTGAACTGCAGAAAAGGACACATGGCTGGAGTTGAGAGATGAAGTACTTGGTTTGGTAAAACCCCACAGCACCTGTGGTATCACAGGGGCTTTGTGGGTACAAACATCTTGTTTTCTGTTGTCTCCTTTTGAAATGAAGGTCTGTCTATGCAGCTCTGGCTGGCTTGGAACTTGCTCTGTAGACCAGGCTGAACCCACAGACCTTCCTGCTTCTTAAAGGCATGTACTGTCAGTTTCTGTTTGTTCCTAAAAACATCCTAAATACAAGCTGAGGATCCCAATCCAAAAATCTGAATTCCCAAATACTAAAAATTTTTAAACATTCTGAGTTGCCAACATGGCCTAGAGGCTATATGTTTAAGAAGCGTATGAAATATAAGTGAATTTCATACATAGTCTGGATCCTATTCCTAAGATATTCCACTATGTAGATGCAAATATCAATTTAAAAAACAAATCTAAAACAGTGTCTCAAATATTTCAAATAAATATTTAATCTGTAATATCACCAAAAAATTCAATCTCAAGTAAGATAACAAACAACAAAGAACATCTTGGACAACGAGGGAAAATCAGAACAGACTTAAACACAGCTGTTTTCCGTAACCACATTAAGTATAAATGGCCTGAATAATTCAGTTAAAGAACAAAAATTATGTACCACACACAAGAAACGCGTATTACATAGAAAAGCAGTTTGTCAAACTAAATCTACAGAACAGTATGGAAAGGACAGACCATGCTACCATCTGAACAAAGCCACAAGGAACAGCTGCAGATGAACACAGACGTCACACAAAGCCCCCTACAGGATACAGATGGTTGCTCTGTCAGGAAAAGGAGCCAGCTAACCTAGAGAACTGACAAGAATGTCTCAATATACAAAACATTTATGAGCCTGCTAACAGACCATCAGCTACATGAAACAGAAAACTGGACAGAATTTTAAGTTGAAAACTATCACACAGGGAAAAAATGAATTAAAACAAAAAACTCTTAATGTTTTAAAATTTTAAATCTGTACTTAAAAACCTCCTTAAAAGGGAAGAGCAAGCCCAGATGAATTCTACCAAATATTTAAAGGTGAAAAAAAAATCAATTATTTAAAACTCTTTCAGATAACTGACAAGAGAACACATCACAAGTTATCAAGGCCAATGTTACTATCAGCTCTAACACCAGATAAGAACATCACAATAAAACTAGAGATGAATATTTTCATTTCATCTTCACACTTGACCAAATCCAATATATAAACAGCACATTGTGATCAAGTTCACTGTTTCTCAGGAATGTTTTGTTTCCATTTCTAAAAACCAATATAACTGACCATTATCAACAGAATAAAAACAAAATCCCACAAACCTAAATACATGCACGAAGAACACGTGTAAGAAAGAAAGAAAGAAAGAAAGAAAGAAAGAAAGAAAGAAAGAAAGAAAGATAGATAGATCTAACACTCAATCTTGATGGACTGTAAGAGAAGCCTCTCAGCCTGACGGCAAGGCATTAGGTGGTGCTGTCACCCCCATCCCACAGGCTCTACAGAGATAAAGCAAGGGCACCAAAGTCAGCAGGCGCAGATTTCAGCCCAGAGCTGGATGCTTTCTCAACACGGCTTTTGTGGTCATGCTCTCAACATTCCCCTCCTCCAGTTTTCCAGCCTATGAGCAACCAAAGCATGGATCTAAACGCTCCAGAAAGAACAGCCCTTACCTGTCTCAGCAGCTCCAAGGATGTCCAGCTTGTCCCGGATGGCAGGGGCCAAGGTCAGAGCCTGGATCGGAGTGGGTGCAGAGAAGCCCAGAAAACTGAGTGCTCGGAGAACAGCCTTGGGCACAAACAGGTCCCTCCAGGCGGACACGTCTACCTTCTGGTCGTGCATTTCCGGCATCCAGGTCTTTGTTTTTTTGGGCACTTTAGAGACGGTGCTCTGGGAAAGATCTAATTTCTTTTTCCCTTTGTTTTTCTTCTTTTTTGGAACAGCCTGTGCCAGGCTTTCCGAGGCTGCTTCCCCTACCTTTTGATCCAAACAAACAGTCTCTGGCTCAGAATCTTTGACTTCATCCTGGGCAGTACTTCCTCTGGCAGCCACTGATACATCTTTCCGTTTCTTCAACTTGGTCTTTTTCTTCGGGGAGCTAGACTCTTCTTCTTCATCCTCCTCCTCCTCTTCTGAAACAGCCTGGGCCTTTCTCTTCTTGGGCTCCTCGTTTGAGAAGAAACCAGAGGGGTTTTTGGCAGGGGAGACTAAACGGTAATCTGTCAGTTCCTCAAAGCACACCAAGTCATCCATTTGTCCATCTGCAAACAGATTGGGGTCGATCTTCACCTGCTTCCACTTCCCCACCACTTTGATGCCCTTCGTCTGAAATGCACCACGACTCAGTGGCTTTGGCCTTGATTTGGTCTCCTTTAACTTCATGATTGCTGGAAAAAAAAAAAAAAAAACACGTTCTTTTAGGTTAGCGACTGTGAAGCATGGGGTCTAAGGCTACACACGTTCCAACGAACCTAAAACATACTTGACCCTGCAAACAACCAAGAACCCAAAGATGGTTTAACATACACAGAGTAGATGCTCCCAGCCAGAAAATGAAGCACACCCACAGAATAGGGAGTTGGTCTTGGAGCAGACGGAATACAGGCGATGTAGTAACATGAGCTAACTCGAGTCAGGATCCTAGCCCCAACACTTAATTGTATACAACCTTCAACAATACTACCGATCTTCTCAGAATTTAGTGTTTTAATCCTGCTAAAAAAAAAAAAAAGAGAGGGCCAGGATAATCTCTACTTTTATGCTATCCACAAATAGTTGAAATTACAACAGAGGTGACAGAATAATGCCTGACCTACAGAGGCCATGTTTAAGATGGAGTAAGGATTGGAGACGGATTTTCATTTCTGGCTTTAGGGGGTGGAGTATGCTTTATTACAAGTGCGCCGAGCTCTCTTCCCTATTAGAACAAGGCAGTGCCATCTCCACCCTGTGCAGCTTTCTAATTACATTTTAAGTAACTGAGAGCTAGCAGGAGTTGTAGCTCAGAGTGTTAGCCTAGTATGAATGAAGCCCTAGGTTCCACCCCCAGCACTGCCTAAAACCATGCTTAGTAGGTATCAAGCCTTCCAGGAGTTCAAAGCCAGCCATGACCACATGAGACCATGTCTTTAAAAGGGGTAATGGGTTATGTGTGACTCATCTGAGTCTAAGTGGCTCCATAGTGAGCCTCTTTACATAAGAAAGAACAGAATTTGTTGAAGCAAAAGATAAAACTCGATTCCTATCTGGATTCAACACTTGCCACTCGGTCTTTGGTAAAACCTCTCTGTGGCTCAGTTTCCTCGTCTACTATTTAAGGATAATGAGGTATTTAACCCACTAGGTCTTCATTTGAATACGACATGGTGACGCATGTCAAAACCCGCTTAGCATGGCGCCTGTTGTTGAGAGCAGCACACGGACTCGCAGGCAAGGCTCATGCAGCGGTCCCAGACACTGACTACACAACGACCCCACCGCACCTCGGCCCCACTTGACAAACCGAAGGGAATGTTACTAAAACTGGGACCTGGGAAGTGCCCTGCACCGCCTTCAAGAGCTCCTCTGACACTGTGATCGCACGAGACCTTCAAGGGAGGTTCCCGGGCCTGGATGCGTGGTTACCGGCCTCAGGCGTGGGCCGCCCGGGAACCAAGGCTGAGGGTGCACCCGTGACCCACTATGCTTTGGGGACACCGGGAGCCGGCCGCGGAGGGGCTATGCGCACCGCACTCACCAGGATAATCACCGCCAGATTTCTCTCCTGCACCGGGACGTCTGCGCCAACCTGACCCGGAACTGCAGCAGCGTCTGAAACTGCAGTTCCGGAGCGGGACTTCACGCACGCGTGCACGCTGAAGAAGGAAGTACCGCCTCCATGCGGAAGCATCCGTCTGATTGGCACTGTCTAGGACGTGGGCGGGAACGAAAAGGCTTGGGTGTGGTACCCCGCTTGGCCCTCGCTCTCTGCTTGTTTTATCACTTAGGCTGCCTGTCGAAGCTCTTTCACGGACGCTAGAGAGCGCAAGTGATCACATAATCTTGATCTAGTTTGGGTGCAGTACTTACTGTTAGTCTTGAAGCGTTTTCTTACCTGACCTACACTAAGCCTGTACTGAAAATGCTGGGTTCTGCAGTTCCGTAGTGACTTCCTACTGCACAGGGCTGGTGAAGATAGAGAGGCCAGTCTCGGACGCAAGTTTTTAGACCTTGGTACAATAGACTGTAACATTAATGAAATATAATTAACAAACTTCCTTAGGGAATACTAGGATACATAGGAAAAAGAAAACAGAATAGGAGTCAGACATGGGGGTGTGTGCCTTTCATCAATCCCAACACTCGGGAGGCAGAGGCAGGTGGATCTTGGAACTCAAAGCCAGCCCAGTCCTCAGAGCAGAGTTCCTGGATAGCCAGGGCTATACAGAGAAACCCTGTCTCAAAAAACAAAACAAAAACAAACAAACAAAAAAACCAATAAACGAATGAGAAAGGAAGGAAAGGGAAGCAAAGAAATGAAAGGAATGATACTGGCTCAGAACACCCCAAGACCAAGTTGTCATTACAAAGATTTATTATCCCCAGAGTGACTACAGGCAGGAAATAAGAGACAAAAATAGGAGACAGAATACTAGAAAGAAGGGGAAGGAAAAATGGGAGACGGGGAGGGATATTTGGGGAGAGGAGATTGCTTCTGGATAGAGAGGAAACAGACTTGGTTCAGAGGCAAATTGTAGTTTATACAGGTAAAAGGGGGAATCCCATATTAGGATGAAGTTACATATTTAACTTTAATTGGGCATGTTAATTAGGTGAGTCAAAGGGGGCTTTTGATTGCTGGACTTTCATAGTTAGACCTTGTTGGTCAGCCTCAGGAGGAGGAAGTGGCCTAATAAGGGATCTTAATAGTTAGCTTTAGAAATGTAATCTGTTTTTTGTTTGCATGCTTGTTTGTTTGAAATCAAGACAGAGGTGTTGTGATTGCAGCAGGTCCCATGGCAGGTGGGTCCAAACCACTACAGGTGAAAGAATACTCTGTGCAGACAGAGTTTGTGTGTGGAGTTTATTAAGATAAAGGGAAGGAGGAGGGGAGAGAAAGAGAGAGAGAAAGAAAAGGTGGTGGGGAGAGGGAGAGAGGCAGAGACCTACTTGCCTCTTCTGAAAAGTGAAAGAGATCAGGAGTGAGCTGTGCTTGTCTCTTAAAGGGACCTCTGCACATGCATACAGTCGGGCAGCTGCTTGCGCTGTGCAGAGGGTTGGCACACTGTGTCAGGTTCCAAAGGGGCACAGCCAAAGTGTGCCTGGATACTAACGAGAGAGAAAGAGAAGGGAAAGGCCTGCTGGAGCCATGTTTGCCAGCCCTGGCTGCCTACAGTCCCTTCAAGAAAAATAAAACAGAAGAGGAACCCACCTCCATCTGAGACAGCAAAAGTAACACTGAACTGCTGACTACTTTGCAAACATGCCTAGCCCATCCTGTTTTTCTAGAAAGCACACATCTTCTCTTCCTTCCAAGTGACCATCACCAATATCAACGACAGCAATTCTGTTTGTTAAAGACAGAACTGGCTTAATCAGAAATGTGCATATCTCAGTTGCTGTAAAACTTGCTTAAGTCTGAAAAAATATTTCGCTTGGGGCAGGGAATGAAAGAACACCCTAAGGTTATGGCACTGCCTAACCCTCTATAAGCCAGGAGTTTTTTCTGTTCTAGTCTGCATCCTTTGAAGCACTGCACACCACTTAAGTAGTTTTTCCTTTATCTCTGAGTGCTGAGAGTTTCTCACTGGGGAAGGCTGAAGTCCTCACCCTCAACAATAATGCAGAGAAACCAGGTCCCACAGTGTACAGTGTGATGCTTTCCAAAAGCTATAAAAACCAAAAAAGACAGCATCCTAGAAGCCTGCCCTCCAGTTCATCTGTAACCAAAGGTTATACAGGTGTTAGGTCTCACAGCCAGGACAAATGGCTCTGGTGGCCATTTAGCATTTCAAAGCAGACCTGGCAGCCAGGATCTCCCTCCCTGCCCATTACAGGCTATGACTGGCATACTCAACCCTCTACCATGAACTCTCAGCCCGGTGTGTGTGTGTGTGTGTGTGTGTGTGTGTGTGTGTGTGTGTGTGTGTGTGTGTGTGAAGGAGGGAGGCTATGCTGCCCTTCCCTCAGAAGCACTTTTCTGTACAATACAGACATTTTCATTACCCACTCCTTTTGTACCTTTGACTTCCTGAATGGTGCACCTGGCTCCTCTCTTTTCATTCTCCCTCCCCTGTGGCTTCTCCCCATAAGTCCGGCTCAGTCTGGTCACGTCCACCCTGGACTCCCCCAGATATCCATAGCTCTGACTATGCTCTCAGCCATATCTGTAGCGAGCGTTCTCCTCCACCACACTTAGGAGCAGCCATGGCCTTTCCTTTCCCTTTTATGTCTTTCTCTGTTCACCGGCCACTTTAATATGTTGAAGAAGAAAAACACATCTGAAGCCAGGCATGGTGGTACATACCTTTAACCCAGCACTAGAAAAGAAAAGGCAGGCAGATTTCTGAGTTCGAAGCCAGACTATTATGGAGATTTATTTCCAGGACGGCCAGTGCTATACAGAGAAACCAGTCTCAAAAACCAAAACAACAGAACACATTGTGTCCCATATTATAAAATAGGTGTTTTGCTATTACCCTGACAGATGCACACTGTTGCTGGCTACTTGTCTTATGCTAATCGCTCCCAGCACCCATGCCCCTTGAAAAGCACAAAGGTGACACCACTAGACACTAGAGAACTTACCATTTCAAAGTCATACTGATGGGGTAGCTGACCAATCCCTTGTCTGAGGGGCATGACCCCTCCAGGGCACAAAATACCTTTAAAAGATCCTTGTTTTGGTGATTTGTTATCTTGGTTCCCTGCTCTTCACTGGAACTCTGGCTCTGTAAGTTTCTCCCATTTTCTCCTTTTATTAAAGGTGAATATTTCATATAAGGCTAGTTTGGTTATTTCCCATTGCCGGCCGACCACGTCCGCTACAGTCATACCAAAACACACACGAATGGGGCTAGAACACAAGGGATACAGAGGAGGGAAGAAGAAACACTGGACATCACAAGCCTCAGACTGTGGCTGACCCTCTGATCAGAGGGGTAATATTGATCTCCAATATAACTTCGTGTGTCATCATCCTGACCCCCACACACCCCTTCCCAACTCCCCATCACTGTAAAGCTACGGGGCTGTTGTGCGCTGGAGATAAAAAGGTAAAGAGTAAGGTGGGCAGGGCAGGGGGGGTTGAGTGTGTGTCTGTGTGTGTGTGTGTGTGTGTGTCTGTGTGTGTGTTTTAAACATCAGTCAGGATTGAAACAAATCTAAGTAAAGCCATCTACTCAGAAGTAGGCAGATGGGTGGAGCAGGTGGCTACTTCCCCTATTGCTTTAAAACGCCACCAGGGAGCTGACTCATTGCAAGGGGCAGGCCTTGTCTCTATTGGTTCAGAAGCAAGGGTCTGCCCCTCTCTTCTCAGATTTAAGTCACTTCCTAAACTTAGCAGCTAACAAGACATCTCACCATGTTGGGTTAGTAGACCTCAGTGCTGGCATGGGCTGGGAACTGGGCTCCCTGACCCAAACCTGCCAAGAACTCACTGATCTCAACCAACTCTAACCTTCTCTACCCACCCCATCTCTCCCTAGGAACACTCATAGGTGCTGAAGTAGGAGCAGGTATGTTTCTTGTGCCTGCTGTGAGGCGGTGGGGCTTTGTGCTTTGTGGTGGGCTCTACTCCAGGTCCTGCCTTCTGCTGGATTCTGGAGCTGCCTGGGGAAGAGCCAGGGCTAGAGCTGTGCTCACTCACTCTGGGGATGAGCTTCAAATTTCCTGCCTAGTTTCTCCTCCAGGTTTTATATATAATGAACAGCAAGGAAAAATATGTTGAGCAGGGGGACAGGCGGCTAGTTAAAACTGCAGTAGCTAATCAACCTTTCATAGACATACGGCTCAGTGAGGGATGCTGAATTCTACAAGATCAGACAACTTGGTAAGACCCTGGCTCTGTCAGATCCTGCACTGACCTCTTGGCCTCCACATGGCACCCTGCCCTATCCTTCTTTACTTTGGAACTCTTTCCCTGCTGTTCGTAAAAGATAGACCCACAAAAGGTTCAGGAATTCTTGAGTGGGTCTTTCCTCTGAGCCCACACCACACAACTCCTCTCCCTACAGCCGTGGGTGTGGGAGCTGCACCTGTAGCCCTGACTGCCATGGGCTTCACAGGGACAGGAATAGCAGCAGCATCCATAGCAGCCAAGATGATGTCAGCAGCAGCCATCGCCAATGGGGGTGGAGTTGCAGCAGGAAGCCTGGTGGCCACACTGCAGTCAGTGGGTAAGTGTCCCTCCAGGCAAGATGACTGGAGAGACAGCCAAGGATGGCATCTCCCTGCCTCTCCCTCCTTTTCCACCTTATATATCACCTGTGTCTTCTAGTTCTGTCCCTGCTATCTGGTTCATTATGAGTGAGGCTGGGGTGTGGTGCAGGGTAAGGGATGCTGGAGAGCAGAGCAGGAAGGTGTCCTGGTCCAACATTCATGCTACCTAGGCTCTGAATCTTCCGTAACTGGGCATTCTTCTCCAAGGTATCCCTTTTATACTGCAATATAGAGGGGGCATCCTCTCTGGAGAGCTCTTTCTCCTGTGTCTCAGTTTACCCAAATCTGTCTTCTCTTTCTGGTCTACTTTGAATATTTCTGTCTAAAGCAGAGCCCTACGGTTCATACCAAAAGACAGTTGGGCATTTCTAAGCCCCAGGCCACTGACTGTCACTGCACTGTCCCTTCCCAGGTGTCGTTGGACTCTCTACATCAACCAACATGATCCTGGGTACTGTTGGGGCAGCTGCTGCAGTCTTGCTTTGAACTTAAAAGAAAACACATCTACCAGTGGACCCCCAAAGGAATATACGGAGTATCTAGGAGACAGTGTACCCCAAGATGATCTTCCAAGTCTCTCACTGACATCAGAGAAAAAACTGAAAAATAAAGACCTTTTGCTGGTGTCCCTATCTTTGCTTGCTGTTGCTCTTTGAAGGGAGTTTGCCACTGGGAGTTTCAGCCTTCAGGTTTCCACAGCCAGACTCAGGCTGGAGATCAAATAGATGTTGGTCAGCACACAGGAAAAAGGGAGGAGGCTTTAGGTGGCCCGTGTCTTAGTTGTGATGGTCTGTGTGTCATGGGGGCTTTCTTTGATTTGGGTCTTTATGGACCTCACTGTGTTCCTTATTAAAGGATGGGCTACTAGAGGCTCTCGTTCTATGGCAAAGATGAGAGGTAGCCACGAACATTGACCTGAAAGCTGTTGGTCATTTGCCATCAATGGTTCTGGATATGCAGGCCGATGAGCAGTACAGACCTAACCCACTGTACTGCTGAAAGACTGACAGAGAGCTAACAGGGATGCACTGGGCTGAGCTAATGCATGGGGACCTCAGGAAGGAGATAGAATCAGAAATGCTCACCTCCGCACTATGTCTATAAAGTTGAAAAGGAGGCTGAAATTCCAGCCTTATTTCTTGGGACGCTGACCCCACCCCCACCCAAGGTTGGTAGTCATCACCCACAAGATGCATAAGGCAGTGCTGGAAAAGGTCCACACTGATGTCCTGAGGCAGAAAGATTCTGCCCTTTGTCAAACCATTGGGACACAGTATACCTTTCACAGTAATGGTAGTCACAACCTTGGAACTCTGAGACCCAAGGACTTGATCTTCAGGGAAAGATCCGGAAGACTTCCAGGAGGAGGGACAAATAGATGCCCCAAGAGAGGCATGCAGAAGTCTCTCAGGGGGAGCGCATAGAAGACATAAGGTTGTGTGAGGGCATCAGTTAGGTCAGGTCTGATGGGTTGCCCTGCATCAATCACTTCCAGGCAATCATGGAGAACATCTGTCGGGTCATTGTCTATCAGCAGGACAGCTGGGATGGTGGCTGAAGTTTTCCAGAAGCAGGTGTGGGGCTCGTCCAGGAGAAGTGGTTGATAATGCATCATTCAGGCATTTGATACCTACCTCTCTGGAGCGGACACTCTAGAGGGCCTCCATAAAGCATATGGGGTTAGGAATTGTTCCTGATCCAAAGTCAGTTTCTCAGCTTCCTTATTAGCATAGCAGTAGTGGCCAACAGACAGAAACAGGATCAAGACAGTTGGACATATAGGCCTCTAGCCTCTTCCAGGGTCCCAATACCTGAGCTAGGAGGTCCCCCACCTTTGAAATCCTTTGCACAGGGCAGGATGCCCTTGTTGACCCTTCCTTATTGGTTTCTCTGATTGTCCATCCGGGATCTCTTTTATAGGTCTTTGGAAGTCTTGCTAATACTTCTGAGGTCAATCTTTGGTTTTGAATTTTCTCCTACACAGTAAAAGGTTATTGTTAACCTTTTCATTTTTATCATTTTCTCCAACCAAAAAAAGTTTATTGTTACCCTTTTCAGCAATCTCCAGTAATTAGGGACCCTTCGTGTCTAACTTCGGAAGTTCCTCTCGTATCTAACTTCGGAAGTTCCTCTCTATTTACTTGGGCTGACAAAACCAATACTATAGCTGGCTGCATTTCTGGTCTTTCTGTGTCTATGGCAGTGGACGTCAGTGAGGGTCACAGAAGTGCCTAGGTAACCCAGTGGGTGATTCCTGACTCTTGTGTTAAGTCTCTCACCTAGACACACTGGTCATTTTTCTAGAAGCGTTCTTCAATCCTTGTAAAAAGGACCTGGGAAAAACTGCTCAGAACCTGCTTTCCTTGGGCAATGCTGGAGTCCCAGTCAGGTCAGGCAGAAGAGAAACCCACTCTAGGAGAGCTTCACTGTCTGGCAGTGATCCTTGGCCAGGACCCAGGGTGGTTTTTCTGCTCCCATGCCTGAGTCTGTCCCAAGTAGAAAACTCTACAACTTCCCTAGACCAAGTGCAATCGGTGAAGCATTTTCCGCATAACAAGCATGGTCAAGGTCTGTGCTGGACACAGAAAGGGGAAGACAGTTCCCTCCAGTGAGGCTGTGCAACTCAGAGGACAGGCAGAGGTTTGAGGTTTCTGTGGTAACTGAGCTGAGACAAAAGGTTGGAGTGAAGGCCACCAGGAACAATCACTGAATACATAGTGCAAGGGCAGTAGGAATACAAACCAAGGTCTGATGATGAGACCAGTGGGCTCAAAGCAGGAAGCCATGCTGAATTCCTCATAGGGACCTAACCAACCCACACCTGCCTGGTCGATTTAGGTCAGTCCCCCCTGCAGGGAGGAGCCACTGAGGAGGTGACCTGCTCAGAGTTCTCAGGGCAAAGGGCAACATCTCTTTGTGTGCTGAGATTATTCTACCTGAGCACTCACCTACACCTGTGTCTCTGTGAGAAGATGGTAGGAGAAAGAGGTGAGCCTAACCCACCCAAGCCTAGGGAACATAGGCGACAGTCGCTGCTCAACATTCATTGCACAAACAGCACATATGATGATAAAGAAAAGGCTGTCAACAACTTGGTTTTATTTCTTATTTCCAATTAGGCATCTGCCACTGGAAGATCATCTCCTGGGGTTAACTGATCCCTCTCTAGGTTGACCAAGCAAGGAGGTGTTACCTCTTTTTCCCTGTTCTCTAAACAGAGAAGAACTGGATCTCACATAGATGCCATTACACTATCCAGAAGAGAAGATCCTGTAGATCCCAAGAGGACAGGTCATTCCCTGAGGTTAAGTGATCACTCTCTGGGTTGGAGAAGCTTGGGATGTCTCCTCTGTTTCCCTGTCCTCTTCTGTGAGGAGTGAAAGGACAGAACTCTTAGAGATGCCATTATGATGTCCCAAGGGTAGATCCTGTACATTCCAGGATGGCAGATTGTCCCCTGGGGTTAACTGACCATTCTCTAGGTTGGACAAGCTGGCACCGGTCCCCTCTCTTTTCATGTCCTCTTCTCTGAGGAGAGAAGGTCTGGAACTCTGAGAGATGCCCATCACACTGGCCACCAGGGCAGATGCTGCAGAGCCTAAGAGGACTTTAGATGACACGGAGAGTCCTGCAGCTCCTGCAGAAGAATGAAATGATGAAAAACGTGAGATGGGATCAAACTGGGTCCCAGAGGTCATCAGTGCCAGCATCATTCAGATGGCCTAAGGCACCAAACTTTCCATAGCATTGCTACGTCTAAAGTCTCTGGGATCTGTGTCTAGCACACAATTTTTGCAAGAAACAAAAGGAAGTCCATAATTGAACTCTAGCGAATATCAATCCAACTGGATAACATCCTCCTCTGTTAAGGAAGAAGGCTGGACCAAAGGTGGATCTATAAACTCCAGCTAATCCTTTCCTCCCTCCTCCACCTCCCCTGCTAAAACCCCAGAAGAAGATAAAACAGGAACTGAGAAGCTGGACTGTGTTGCCCTCCCTCTAGTTCTCCTGCCATGACACTTACCCACTGACTGCAGAGTGGCCACCAGGCTACCAGCCGCGACTCCACCCCCATTAGCAATAGCTGACAAGGACATCATCTTAGCTGCTAGAGAGGAGGCAGCAATTCCTGTCCCAGTGAAGCCCACAGCACCCAGCACGGGGGGCACAGCAGCTACGGTCATGGCTGTGGGAAGAGGCTGGTTTCAGGTGAATTTGGGGAAAGGGACCCACAACACACTGGGTCAAAACGGGAATGGACTGCTGGGGTCTGGAGCAGGAAAGCATGAGCAGAGCAGACTGGGCCAGGTCTTTTCCTCTTCCTCTAAGGCCTCCTTGGTGAAGCTCAAAGCACAGGTGGAACATTTGGCAAGAGGCAGGCTCTGAACCAGAGAGCCAGACTCAGGAATCAGGGAGCATAGGATAGATGTTTGTCACTGCAGGTGGAGACCTGGGCTGGCTCTGATGGTTAGCAAGACCTTTATCAGAAAAGTTGCTGTTGAGGCCTCAGTTACTGCCTTGAAATAATACTTGGGTGAGAGATATGTGTTTGCAGAAGATAATATGTTTTCCAGGAGACATATGATCACAACCTTTTAGGCTGGAGGAGGCGTCAAGAGTCCTGCTGTGTCTCCAGTGAGCAAGTCAGGAGCCACCAAGCTGATGGGGTCTGCATAGCATGTCTAGTATGTTCTAACTCTCTGCTCATCTCAGCCATACAGCACCCTAGCAATCTCTAAGTTAGCTCGACAAGGTCATTTTTATAGAGGAAAAGTAGGAGCTCAAAGGAGTTTAAAATCTTTCACCAGGCATCAAGGTGACTATTCTTAAACAAGGAGGTGGGTACCTGCTAGAGATGCGGCCTGTGACTACAATTCACTTCACCCTGTGTCAGGTCCTTCTTTCTAGCTACTTCCTTCCTCCCCATCTACAGCCTTGCCCAGCACCTGCAGCGAAGCCTCCTGGGGCAACATGGGCTGCTTCCTGGCTCCCTGTTTACAGGGAGGGTGGGAGCAGACGTGCACCCCTTCCCTGAAGATACTTACCTCCCCCGAGCACAGCAGCAGCAGCCTTGGCTAGAAAGGAAAAGAAGATCCCGTGAGAGGATCAGCACTCTCTCCTACCCCACCTTGCTTACAGGAAGGAGAGAGCCCTGTCTGTTCCTCCCTGAGAGAGAGGACCCAAGTACATCTGTCTGCCCTCAGGAGGCCCAGGCTGCTTGGCTCTGGGGAACTCAGACATCTCAGATGGATTTGCTCTGTTCTTCTATTATGTGCCTACTTGCTGTTTGCCTGTTGTGGGGAAGGAAGTCTGATGTGGTTACCTTTTCTCTTCTCTGTAGCCCCCAAAGCAGGTTAGGTTCAAACTAAACAAAACCAAAACCAGCTGGGGATACAGGCTGATAAGGAAATGACTGTCCTGGCTCCATGTAAAAAGAGAAAAAGAACACAATTCTTGTGGGTATCACTAGAAACCATGTGGTAGTCTCTCTCAGTGACTACAGAGTACTCGGACTGTAATTGGCAATCCTGGCTTGACTGATGGAGGGCTTAGCCACCATCATGGTCAGGAGCACAACAGCAGGCAGGCAGTCACAGGAGGATTTTGAAACTTCAAAATCTAAACCTAGTGACACATCCCCTCCAACAAGGCTGCACCTCCTAAATGTTCCCAAAATCTTCCACCAACTAGTGAGGAAGTAGGGTATTATGTGAGTCTTTGGGTTCTGTTCTCATCCAAACACAATAGCGATCATGGTGGGTTCTTCCCTTCACATAGTGCTGCTGGTTGATAGGACGCAGTTTCAGTGTTTGCCAGTGTGGATTAATAGACACTTTTCTTGGCCCTGTGGGAAGCAGAAAATCTCCATGGTACAGAATGAGGTACGTCATTGTAGGGTCTAACTGGATCGAGACAGCGCATCTGTGATGCAAACTTGTTAACTGAATGTTAATTTTTTTTTAAGTGACAGGGTTTCTCTGTGTAGCCTTGGCTTTCCTGGAACTCATTGTCTAGACCAGGCTGGTCTTGAACTCAGAGATCTACCTGCCTCTCATTTCCAAGTGATGGGATTACAGGCATGCACTTCCATCACGCAGCTGAAGGCTACTTAAGAGACTTGTTTGGATGAACTGAGGTACCAGTTCATTGTTCACTTCTCCAGGAAGCCTTCCCAGATCCCTTTGAACAGAATTCATTAATCTAGATATTAAGCTACCATATTAGCCTATTTGGGTACATCTGAGTTCAGTGCCCAACACTGTGAGCCCCCCAGGCAGCATGCAGGATCCTGGTCCCAAGCAGACACTTGGGCCAGGATTGAAATAGCTGAAGTTGGTAGTGGCAGGAGGTCAAAGGTAACCCAGAGAGCTTAGGCAGCTCTCTAGTGGCCTATGGGTTAAGCTAGGGGAGTGGAAGCCAGGTTTGTACAAGGCAGGTATTGAGTTGCCAGGAGCGCTATCTGGAGGGCATGTGGACCCAGGGGTTCATTAGCATGGTTGGAAAGCTTCTGCTGTTCACTGGTACTGGCAAGCAGGGGAGGTTGTTACCAGGCTGCCCTGGCCATGAACATGAAGGCCTTTGCTCCAAAAGAAGTGCTATCTGTCACAATCCCAGCATGCTGGGCTCTGCTGAAGGCCATAGAACTAGCCAAGTTTTTTGGAGATATTTAGAACTTTAGTCTTGGGCCTCTTCCCACCATCACCTGCCCAACTCTGAATTTCCTTTTTATTTACTGGCCCTGACAGAAGGAGAAGCCCTACAATTCCTCCTGCCCAGGGCCTTCAGCAATGGTCCCTCTGGTTAATGAGGAATAATAATGACAGACATGGTGGCTGTGCCAACAGTTTCAGTATTGAGACAAGAGACAGGAAAACTGTCACAGGCTAATTAATTTTACTGGGCTACATGCACAGTGACTCCTAAGCTAGCCTGGGCTATAGATTCAGCCCCCTCTCCAAAAAGGGAGGGCAACAATGTTATCTTCCTCTGAGGCTATTAGAACACTTTAAGGAATTTATCAATGTAATAGGCTAAAAATTGAGGCATGAATACATGCAATAATATCCTACTGATCCTATATTATCTACTTCTGTGGATTCCCTAACCATCTGCATTTGTGACAAGCAGAAAGGAGAACAAACTGTTGCCTCTCATAGTCCTTGTTGAGTCTTGAGCTTTGCCAATGACCCTGGCATACATCCCAGCCCCCTGGCATGGAAGTTGCATTGAAATCAGTCTGAACTCCAAATCCCAGCATGCTAGTTCCTGAGAGGTCACGACCACTCCCACAGGGTATTTAAGTGGGCTCCCAGAGGAGAAACACATGGTTTCAGGTTTACGTGCCCTCCCTGCTTTCCTGTCCTCCTGCCATGAGCTCTGCCTCCCAAGAGCATCGTACTTAATAAATGATGGGCATTTTAATTTGGTTTGATCTGACCTAATTGGATTTCTTTGCCCTCTTCATATTTTTTTTCTTAACAATTCTCCGTGCCAATTCGGGGCTCAAGGGGGCTGTCTGAAATGCAGGGCCACTTACCTCCAGTGGGACAAACAGCCAAGACATAGGCAGGGCCCCCTGACAGGATGCTTCCAGCCTTCAGTGCTCCGAATGCAGATCCAAGCACAGGTGCTCCAGAGCCCAGGGCAGTCTGGGCTAACAGGGTGAGCCCTGGAGGGAAAATGTTACAGTTTGTGAAGTGTCAGAAGCACATCCTCCATGAATTACCTGCTGTGTGGTCTAGAGAAATCCTCAAGTGCATCTGCCCTGGGGATAGAAAGGAAAAGAACACTACCTGTACAGAAGACTGTGTGTGCTTTCGGAAGTCCATGTCCCTAGGTTCTTCTAGGGACACAGGTGGAGAGCTGTGCAAAAAACCAAAATCTCTCTGCATAAACACACACACACACACACACACACACACACACACACACGTTGACACCAAAACCCTGACATTTGGGTGTGAAAGAGAAGATATCTGGGAGGAAAATAAATAAATAAAAATGAAGAGGGGGCCACACAAACCAGAAGAAGGACTGAAGTGTAGAACTTTGTAGAATTTGACACCCTGGCTTGTAGAGTCAGAAGGTCAAAAGTTTGGAAAAGAAAAGATGTGAATTCTTCTAGTAAATCAAAGAGACACGAGATAGAATATAGAACCCAGATGTAGACCCCAGGAACCAAGTTCTCTGAGTAGGACCTTATGAAGCATGTAGGTCTGTGCTGTTAAGGGAATGAAAGCCTAGGTGATGCTAGGGTCTGGTCTCCTCCAGGGCTTTCTCAGAGACGAGGCCATGTGTATGAGAGTGGGCAGCAAAGGGCAGGATGCTGGATTCTGCATCACTAGCTCCTCACTCCCCACCCTCGAGCCTCCTTGGTCACTTACCCTGGGAGCCAGCTAGAATGGTCCCCGAGACTCCACCTCCAGCCTTGGCCATAGCTGTTGAAGCTGTTATCTTACAGACAAGGGAAGTCACAAATGTGCCTGTTCCAGACAATGCCATGTGGTCCAACAGAGGTTCCAAACACAACCCGAATCTGTTAATGGAATTGGAGTTTTGTTGAAGAGACTGGGGACCCAGTGGTGGATTCCCACCATCCAACCTGGAAATCCCTGAGACTCCAGGGTGGATAGAGCACCTGGTCAGAGTTGGTGGTAACAGTGCAAGGTCCTGCACCTGTTTAATAGACAGGGGCTCAGGAACCATTTCAGCCACTGCAAGTGATTTGCTCAGGGCGAACGGCTCCATTCATGGCAAAGACATGCACAATTAGCTGCTGACAATGGCAAGCTCTCGCGATGTTGCTCTAACTCTTGGAGCTCATCTCACCTACTCTCTAGCCTCCAGGGGCAGCTGAAGCCTTGGGTCCCTTCCACCTAGGTAGGCACTCTTGATGGTGCTTACAAAAGATGGGTCAGAGAGTGGGGGTACACTGGCCTCCTCTCAACCTTGAAGGGACTTAGCCACCAAGGCTAGGGGCTCCAGGAAAGAGCAATCTGTCTCCTGTCCTTACCCAGTATTGATTTTCTGATTATCCTGAAATGACACCACCAGCAACTACGGCCCCACCCTTGCATCTATCCACCCCTCCACCTCTGGATCTTGAATGTGTTTCTGTTAAATTCAGTACTTTTCAGAGTGGAAAATCCACCCTTGCTTTAAGACATACCTAGAGATGCACGGCCGTCAATTATATAAGTTTCCTTTTTCTCTGTTCTTTCCAGTCCTGAAAAAAAAATCCACTCTTGTTGAAGACACACCCAGTGGTCCAAGGCTGCTGATGAGACAGGTTTCGTTTTCCCTGTTCTCTCCAGTCCTGAAACAAAATCCAGTCTTTTTGAAGACACACCCAGTGATCCAGGCAGCCAATGAGATAGGTTTCCTTTTCCCTGTTCTCCAGGCCTGAAAAAAAAAAAAAAAATCCACTCTGATTGATGACAAACCCAGTGATCCAAAGCAGCCAATGAGATAGGTTTTGTTTTCCCTGCTCTCTCCAGGTCCTTCTGGGTTGGAAAGAATATGCTATTATTCTATAACTGAGGCCTTCTGAGGGTTACTGTGTTTACAGTGTATTGTAACATATTACTTCTTTGCTAGGGCTGTTTTTACCCCAGCCCATGACAGTGTCCTGTAGGAACTAGAAGTAATAAAATTGATGTTATGATGATTTATTAAATAATCTTGATTAGGAACTATTATGTCACATTAAGTGGAATTTATCTAAAGGATTGCTGCTTCCAATATGACTAGAAAGTTCAAGTTATATAAAGATGTTTGTTGTAGATTGTCATAAAGGAAAGTGTGTAATATAGTGTGGAACCCTCACCCCTTATTCTCAACGGCGTGAGAAGAAATTTCCTAGCAGAATGTTTTCCCAGGAAGGGAGTGTCCTTCCCCTCCCCCACCGGGGAGATTCTGAGCACAAGGACACTGGCTTAGCCCAGCCAGCCACCTGGTACAGGCTGATAAAGATGGCCTAACTCAGGAACAGTGGCCTTGCTCTAAGAACAAGGAAAAAGGTGACTTAGCAGGATGGGAGGGAGCAAAAGTCCTTGCACCAGTGCCAAAGCAACTTCACAAAGCCTTTTTGTAATTATGCCTTTAAAAGCTTACCCCACAGAGGAGATACAACTCCTCTCTCTACCTTGCTGTACCGGGGTCAGGAGACAGGGGTTCCAAACATGTTTGTATTATGCTGATTAAAACTTGCTTATTACAGTCTGGGCCTCTCTGGTGGTCTCTCTCTGGGGGGTCATAATCTGGGCACAACAATAGTTGAAGTTTCAGGTTGTTGAGAAAGTTTCTGCTATTGTTCACCATGATTGACCCCCACACCCCCAATTAGGCCCCATTCCCATGGCAACAGGAGACAACCCTGACTCTCAATCAACCATTAGTTCCCTCCTCAGGGAGCATTGTAAGGTCACAACTACCACTGGTCCTGGTCTGCCATCAAGTCCCCTGACCTCAGATCAGAAAAGGATTAATTATTACACAGGTGGGCAAGGTGGACCTGTATCATAGCCCAGGAAAGGAAGTGTCAGCTTCTGGACTGTGGGCAGGGTTCAGAGGAAGATTCACAGCATTGCGAAGCTAAGACTTTTTGCTATCTGAGGGGGTTAGGGAAAAGAAAAAAGCACACACTTTCCTGATGATTTCACTCTATTTTCTCATGTTGAATTCTGGCAACTCTGTTTGTTCTTCACAGCTTATAAAGACCCATAAAATCTTTCAGGCATTATATCTGAAGGTCACATGCCATTTCTTAAGTAACTGATAAGAACTAGAGTCATAATAAATCCAGATCAACTGTCAGAGGAAGGCGCACTTTCTCTCAGTCAGCTCCCTAATTAGTGGGCTGCAAGCCTCAACTGCAAAATGAGAAGTCTTTTCTTATCTTATCTACAGAGGTAGACTTATAGAAGTAAGCTCCTAAGGATACTAGGCATCATGAGGAAAGTGTGTGCTAGATTCTGTACTACTAAGTGTATGAACATTTTAAACATTTTGTGGTGAGTGGCCTTAAAAGCAGGACTTTCCCAGACTGGAGACTGTTTCCAAAGGGCGATCGTTGTCAGAGAGAGAGCAAAGCTGAGTCAGTGTTCCACCCAGAGGACCTTGCAGTGTGAGCTGAGCTGCAGGGCAGGGGTGGGGCCTGGAGGGCAGATGAGTTCATACAGGCATTCTCCAAGGTACAGCGACAGTAAAAATGTTTGAAATCTTACAACATATCTTCTCTCCTGCATGTAACCCTTGACCATAAAAAAGGAAACTTGTAATGCTTTCTTGGGGCTCTGAAGTTAGTTTATTTTTCGTAGCCCTGGCCTGTTAGAGAACCTGTTGGGGACCAGCCCCAACCAAAAACAGTTCTTACCAGTGTAGAGGCGTGGGAAAAACAAAGACACCATCCACACAACAGTATCAAGAGGGAGTTTCAGGGATTATTCAGATCCCGAAATCACCCACGTTTATATTTTCCAAAAGCTTTTATACCAAAGGTAATCTGGGGGAGAAGGTAACAACAAGCTTTATTAACGTTCTGTTGCCTAGGTAACGGGAATGATTCAAGTCACGTTTCACCTATGTCCACTTGGTCACGTAGACTAAAAACACCTTTTCAGCAGATGACCTCATAGTTACAACGGAAGGAGCAGAATCACATTAGCATATCCTGGCACCTCAGGATGACACCGAGTTTTCTTTACTTCATAAGAGCCAGGCGACAACCTCCTGTGTGGAAGGTGCAGATTGTGCCTGTAAGTCTCTCAGATTCTCTGACCGCCAGACAATGTGGGAATGGGCCTGTATTTCTCAGCCCCTACAATTTCTCCCTTCTTATTTTTTTTTTAATAATGACTGTTCTTTTCAACAGGACAGACGAGCACGTCTGTCTTAGGTGAAGGCTCTCTCATTTGCCCAGACTTATCTGTTGTTGTCGGAAAAGGCATTCTTAATTACGCGTGTCCCTGTCTTAGGCTTCTGGGGCAAAGAAGACTCAAATCCATCTCTGACTGCTGACCTCTGTGAACAAAAGAGATTAAGGGAGACAACTAGCTTTGGACTCTGTTTCTCAGAGCCAAACTTTTTTTGCCATAATGTTTTATGAATAATCGTGCTCCTAAAGGCGATAGTCTCCTACAGTTAAAGGAGAGGAGAATCACCTGGGTTGGAGATGTTTTCTTTAGCTGGTCTAGAGCACCTCTTAACAATTTTATATGGTATCAAAATCCAATCTAAAATTCTTAACAAATGTGTTAAATTCAAGCTTTTCAGGGTATGTCAAACTTTTCCTAACATCTTACAAGCAATTACAAACATTACCAGGTTGCTGGGTGGATCTGGTACAAACTTTTCTTTTTTACAGTCTGTAACAAACTTGGTTATATACCATTCACCTTCTAGTCATATTGGAGGCAGTACTCCTTTAGATAAATTAGTGTGACTTAATATTTCTTAGGTGTTGTGATGAGGCGAGCAGGCCTGCTTTCCATCCCACCTGGTTCCTGCGTGGCTAGCTTAGCCCCAGAATAATTACACGGAAGCTGTATTCATTTAAACACTGCCTGGCCCATTAGCTCTAGCCTCTTACTGGCTAATTCTCACATCTTGATTAACCCATTTCTAATAATCTGTGTAGCACCACTAGGTGGTGGCTTACCGGGAAAGATTCTAGCCTACATCCATCTCGGGTCAAAGAATCATGTGTCTGACTCACTTCCCTTCTTCCCAGCATTCTGTTCTGTCTACTCCACCCACCTATGTTCTGACCTATCAGGCCAAGCAGTTTCTTTATTAATTAACCAATGAAAGCAACACATAGAAAGAAGACCCACCTACATCACCTACGCAAGATTATTAGTAAACCTTTCATAGCATCAATTTTATATCTTCAAGTTTCTACAGCATCACTGTCATGGGTGAGGAGGGGTAAAAAACTGTTATGCCTGAGTCCCAAGACCCCCCAGCAAGACCACCACAGAGTCGACTTGCGATGCAATTATACAAGTTTCTTTTCTTTTCTTTTTTTTTTTTGGTTTTTCGAGACAGGGTTTCCCTGTAGTTTCTAGAGCCTGTCCTGGAACTAGCTCTTGTAGTCCAGGCTGGCCTTGCTGGGATTAAAGGCGTGCGCCACCACCGCCCGGCACAAGTTTCTTTATTGTACCGACTTGCAAGCCCTTGTCCCACATACCCGATGCAGCTGGTGAGGGAGAAAGGCCCCAAACTCACAGTGCAGGGGATCTTTAAAGAAAAAAAAAAAACCAAGTAGGGAGTTACATACCTTAGCATTAACAGATTGAGTAGGGGGATAGTTGGCTCTAAGTCAGTCAGGAGGAGATTTTTGTAACTTTCTACAAAACCACCAGGTAACTGTAAAAAAAAAATCTTGTTTGTTCTAGCTTCTGATTGGCTGTCCTCAAGTCTCTGGGCAGCCAGGCAGTTTTTGGGCCAGTTGTGATTTTCTCTGAATTCCCAGCTACATGGGTGGGGTTCCTGCTAGGTTAGACTCCCGCAAAGATCGGCCTGGGTTTAAAATGGCTTTAGTCTTGTCTCTTCAAAACAACCCTGGCAAAGAAGTAATATGTTACAATACATTGCAAACACAGTAACACTCAGAAGGCCTCAGTTATGGAATAAGAAAGCCCTACCGAGAGCAAGAGAAACAAAACCACCTCATTGGCTGCCTTCCATCATTGTGTGAGTTTTCAGCCACAGTGGATGTTTTCCAGGATTGGAGAGAACAGGAAAAAAATGAAAACTGTCTCATTGGCCGCCTTGGACCACACTGGGTGTGTCTTCAGCAAGAATGGGTTTCTCAGGCCTAGGGAGAGCAGGGAAAAAGAAAACCAGCTCACTGGCTGCTTGCATCTCTAGGTATGTGTTCAACCACAGTGGACTTTCCACTCTAAGAAGAACTGGATTTTCCAGAAACATATCCAAGATCCAGCAGGGACCGGCGGAGGGTAGGGATGTTGTGGTTGTTGTTGGTGGGTGTCATTTCAGCTTCCTCAGGAAATCTCCCTTGGGTGAGGTCAGGAGACAGGTGGCTCCCTCCTGAAGCCCTAGCTTGGTTCCTAGATCTGGGTTCTATATTCTGTTCTCATGTCCCTTGGATTTATCACAAGAATTCACCTTGTTTCTTTTCTTTTTTCTTTTGCTAAATGCTTGTCCTTCTGGATCTACGAGCCCAGATGTTGATTCCAACAAAGTTCTACACTTCAGTTCTTCCTCCGGTTTGTGTGGCCCTCGCCATTTCTATTTATTTATTCTCCTCACAAGTATCTTCTCTCTCACCCCAAGTTTCAGTCTGCTGTGTCAATCTCTCTCTCTCTCTCTCTCTCTCTCTCTCTCTCTCTCTCTCTCTCTCTCTCTCTGTGTGTGTGTGTGTGTGTGTGTATGTGTGTTTCTGGAAACATTTTTTAATCATTTGCATAGTTCTTAGTTCTCAATGGATAACATTGTTTTATTCCTTTGCTTTTCTTGCACTAAGAATGAGGCTGTAGAATCCCCCAGTGTCCCTAGTATAAAAAAACCTAGAAGACATGGACTGTTAAATCCACACACAATCTTCTGGGCAGCCAGTGCTCTTTTCCTTTCTGTCCCCAGGGCAGACATACTCAGGTGTTTCCCTAGACTCTACAGCACACATTTCATGGGGATGGGCTTCTGTTCCCCCCATGACCTGTGTCCTTTGCCCTTCAGGGCTCACCCTGTTAGCCCAGACTGCCCTGGGCTCTGGAGCACCTGTATTTGGATCTGCTTTGGGAGCCCTGAAGGTTGGAAGCAGGGTGCCCTGCTTGGCTGTTTGTCCTACTGGAGGTAAGTGGCCCTGCTTATCAGACAGTCTTCCTTGGACCCCAGTTCTGCACGGAGAACTATGAAAAACCACAGCTTGCTTTCCTATCTTCTTGTTAGAAATGCAGATTGTTAGGGAATCCACAGGAGCAGTAGAATTTTAGTGCACACATTGAGGCCTCAATTGCTAGCCTATTACATTGATAAATACCTTGAATTGTTCTAGTGGCCTCAGAGGAAGATAACAATGTTGCCCTCATTTTTTTTTTGGAGAGGGGGCTGACTCTATAGCCCAGGCTAGCTCAGGAGAAACTGTGTAGGTAGTCCAGGATGGTTGCCCTTAAACCTGTGACATTTTTCCTGCCAGATTCCCGAGTGCTAGGATTATTGGCACAGCCACCATGCCTGTCAATATTATTCCTCACTGACTAGTAGGGACCATTGTTCCAAGGCTCTGGGCAGGAGGAATTGTAGGAGTTTCCCTTCTGCCAGGGGCAGTAAGTAGAAAGGAAATCCAAAGCTGTACAAACAGTAGGGATGTGGGGGTGACGGTGGCAGGAGGCCAAGAGCTGGAGTTCTAAACACCTTTAAAAGGCTTGGCTAATTCCGTGGCCATCAGTTGAGCCCAGCATGTTGGCAACCAGACAGACAGCGCCCCTTTTTTGTGGGCGGGTCTTGCTGTCTCATGGCCCAGGACCAACAAGTTTCCAGGCAGCCTGGTAACCATCTCCCCTGCTGGACATTACAGCTGCACAGCCAATGCCTTCCAAAAATATACTTGAGGTCCTGGGTCCGCATCCCTGCAGGTATCCCCTAAGGCCTCTCATACATGCCTTGTACAAACCTGCCTTCCATTCCCTCACCTTCACGCCAAGGTTGATGGAGAGATGGCTAAACCTCATGGTTACCTTTGACCTCATGGCCCTACCATCTTCAGAGTTTTTAAATCCTGGCCCCTGTGCCTAGATAGGACCAGGATCCTGGAGCCTATGTTGGGAGCTGAGCTCATATGTACTTAAATAAGGCTCAGTACAGTAGCTCCATGCCTAGAGTAATGAATTCTGTTCAAAGGAATCTGGGAAAACTTCCTGGAGGAGGGACCACTGTCGTGGAGCCTTAGTTCATCCGAGCATGTTTCTCAAGTAACATTCAGATTAACATGTTTGCATCACAGGTGCTTGACCTGGATGCAATGAGACCCTGCCATGCTTACCCTGAGAATTTCCTACCTTCTGTGGGATAAAGAGAGTGTCTGATAACTGACACTGGCAAATGCTGACCCTGCTTCTAATTAACTAGTAGCCCTATGGTGGAGGGAGGTGCCGTGGAAGCTCCTTTTGCTCCTTCAGCCAATAGCTTTTAAGATATCAGCCCACTTGGGCGTGGTCTCCTTTGCTTTAAAATGCAGCAGTAGCTCTGCTCTCTCTCTCCTGCTTCCAGCTTCGCTTCCCGCTACTAGACTCTGTTCCTGGTCGCGCAGAGGGCTGTTGTCTAGGACAGTGATCTGTAAGTTTTCTCTGTAAATAAATAACCCTTTTATTAATCATAATTCCAAACTGGAGTGGGATTGTTTTGTGACTTACATCCACACCTTGCGCCCACATTGGATTTAAACTCCACGCCTCCTGGGCTCCACGAGCCTGGACAGTTTCTACCCGCCTGGTTTGCTCTTTTCTGAGCGGTTTTTAAATCCCTGTCAGAGTGCAGCACAAGTCAGAGCACAAGCGGTTGCCAAATGCTGCAACACCTCAGTCCTGCTCTTTTGTTACATAGTGGCGTATGCAGCTTTCTGGTTGCTGTTCTCTGTGCCTGGATTCTAGGTTTCTGGCTCCATGTATGGAACTGATTTAATTACATTTACTTTGTTGAGCAACTCATATTTTCCAGTCTTTAACAAATACCAAGGTGGACACTGAAACAGGACCCCTTTTCTGTCGTCTTTGCATTGATTCTAGTCACGACTTGGCAACAGTGCCACCTGCTGGATAACAGGTAATATGGCGGTTTTCATTTCCAATGCAACTTTTACTGCTTCTTTTGCTAATACAATGGATTATATCCTGTCTCTGCCTCCCAAGTGCTGTCATTAAAGGCATGTGCCAGCACTGCCTGGCACTGGGTTTAGATTTTGAGGTTTCAAAAGCATCATATGGCCTCCTGCCTGCTATCATGTTCTGGACCACGATGGCGGTTAAGCCCTCCATCAATCAAGCCAGGAAAGCCAATTACAGTCCCAGTACTCTGTGTTCACTGAGAAGGACACCCAAAGGATGGAGCCAGGACAGTCATTTCCTTATCAGCCTGTATCCCCAGGTTTTAGTTTTGTTTAGTTTGAACCTAACCTGCTTTGGGGGCTACAGAGAAGAGAAAAGGTAACCACATCAGACTTCCTTCCCCACAACAGGCAAACAGCAAGCAGGCACATAATGGAAGAACAGAGCAAAATCCATCTGAGATGTCTGAGTTCCCCAGAGCCAAGCAGCCTGGGCCTCCTGAGGGCACGTGGGTCCTCTCTCTCAGGAAGGAACAGACAGGGCTCTCTCCTTCCTGTAAGCAGGGTGGGGTGGGGGAGAGTGCTGATCCTCTCACGGGATCTTCTTTTCCTTTCTAGCCAAGGCTGCTGCTGCTGTGCTTGGGGGAGGTAAGTATCTTCAGGGAAGGGGTGCACGTCTGCTTCCACCCTCCCTGTAAACAGGGAGCCAGGAAGCAGCCCATGTTGCCCCAGGAGGCTTCGCTGCACGTGCTGGACAAGGCTGTAGATGGGAGGAAGGAAGTGGCTAGAAAGAAGGACCTGGGACTGGAGAGATGGCTCAGAGGTTAAGAACACTTACTGGCCTCTTCCAGAGGTCCTGAGTTCAATTTCCAGCACCCACATGGCAGTGTACAACTGCCTGAAAGTCTACCTCTAAGTGAGCCAACACCCTCACACAGACATACATCAGGCAAAAATACCAATGTACATAAAATAAAAATAACCATTAAAAATTAAATAAAATGCTTTTTTTTCTATAAGCTGCCTTGGTCATGTTATTTCATCAGAGCAATAGAGCAGTAATAATGATATTAACTTAGTCTAGAGAGAGAGAGAGAGAGAGAGAGAGAGAGAGAGAGAGAGAGAGAGAGAGAGAGAGAACTGAAACAAGGAGTCTCAGGGTCCCGCCCGACTTGTTGGTCTATGCTTGGCGGGAGGAAGGAGGATTAAGATATAGTTGATAGAAGCAGGAGGGCATCCACTGCATACTCTGATCTGCCAAATTTATTTACCATATCTCTTATCTACCCCAATCCAAAAGGGGGGAGGGCAAAAGACTTCTTAATTATGATATAAAGATCATGTAAATGTGGTTACCGTCTCACATCTCAAAACATCAAGTAACCACAACCTAGAACACAATATCCTTTCGTCTAAGCAAAACATTTTAAACCGCACCTTAGCTCAAAATATCCTGTCTTACAACCTTGATGGAGCAAGAACAGATCTGAACTCTCTGACCACTTGTGGACGTGGAAGGGATTCACTTCCGTGGGCCTCCACAAGGAGGCAGTGTAGTGCAGTCAGAGGCACCTGCCACCCTCTGTGAGAATAGTCACCATGGGGCCAAGTGAATATATTTAAACTCTTTTGACCTCCTGTTTCCTTGAAAAAAAAATGTGCTTGTCGAGTTCATTTAGAGATGCCTAGGGTGCTGTATGGCTGAGATGAGCAGAGAGTTAGAATGTACTAGATATGCAATGCAGGCCCCATCAGCGTGGTGGCTCCTGACTTGCTCACTGGAGACACAGCAGGGCTCTTGACGCCTCCTCCTGCCTCAACAGTTGTGTCCCATGAATCTCCTGTCTCCCGGGCAAGATGTGATCCTCTGGAAACACGTTCTTTGGGCTTTTTGCTTTGGGCATACTTTGCTCTTATCCCAGCATTAGACCAGGACAGACACCGAGGCACCAGCAGCACCTTGCGGCGAGCGAGCCCCGACCAGCGGGGAAAGATCACCACCGACACAGGACACAGGATTCTTCTCTGATCACACTTTATTGAAGCGCTGCTTGGTTGAGGGAGAGCTGGAAGCAGGGGGCTCCGAGCCGGGCTGGGTGGCGGCTTATATAGAGGAGGACGGGGCGTGTCTACTGATTAGGTGACGTGGCAGAAAAGGATTGGTGGAAACCTGTTGCTAGGCAGATGTGGCGCGAAAAGTTCGCGCCACATACTTGTTTACTTTAGCCCTCGGCGCCATCTTGTAATGGCGAAATGTAAGTGCGGCAGCCACAGTTCCCCCCTTTTAATTTTATGACATTTAAAAGACAGTCAAGGCTGAGGTCAGAGGACCTTACCCTGAAAATGTAGACATGTCCCGTTTTTCTCAGGGATGGGAAAAATAAGCGGGACTACCCATATGCATAAGGTCATGATCTCCTGAGTGGATCTACTCAGTGCACTCTTAGGTGCAAAACCTCCTGTCCAGGACAACACATCCCCAGATTCAGGGGAACCTCATCGATCCCTCTTTCCGAGTGCAATGGCTCAATGGCCTTCGGGTGCAAAAGCAGGGATTAGGGTCAGGAGTCCTGTAAGATGCTGATCCAAGCTTGGGGGGAGTTACCGGCCTCCAAGGCTGCGAGGGCACGTGCAATGGCCACCTTTTCCCGTTTCCTTACCCGAATCAGCCTTAGAATCAGAAACAACGCCAATATCACTCCCGAAGTTAATATTAATCCTAGCACGCCTACCCCTGCCCATTCCTTAATATATGAAAAAGTATCTACCAGCCAATCTGTAAATTCCCCCAGCGAAACCATAGTCGCCTGGGTTTGATTCAAAGCCAAAATCTTCAAACTAAAATTGGCTTGCAATTGTTCCAATTCCCTTGTCCAATTGCCATTTAGATATTGAGTGTGGACTCATTGTGAACAGGAATTGGAATGGGCCATGTACGGGCCACAGCCCAGAAATAAGATTCTTCAGATTCAACTGGAACCGGCAGGTTCACCAACAGGATCAGGAGCAGCAACATCTCCTTGCTCTTCGTCAGGCTGTTCCAGTGTTGTCACGATTCTTGTCAGTCTGGTAGGGATCCACACCGGATCTGGCCGATTCTGAGGAAAGACACAAACAGCTCCCCTTCGGGGAATCGAACCCCGGTCTCCCGCGATTAAAGCAGGTACCTGATCTTCCCTGCCCCCTGGAGACTGCTAGCATAGCAGCCGCTAGACCAGCATTAGTTAGAGGGCCGCCTATCTCTCGGCAGGCCTTAAGCCAAGCATCCAGTCCTTTATTTTTCCACGGCATGATGGCTCTCTTACATTCTTTAGTAGCCTGTTCAAACACTAACTGCTGAACCAAAGGCATGGCCTCTTCGGCTTCACCAAACACCTTCCCTGCGGCTTCCATCATGCGAGCTACGAACTCCGAAAATGGTTCAGTAGGGCCTTGAATAATCTTCGTAAGATTGCCCGTTACTTCACCTCTTTTTGGTATCATTTTCCATGCTCTTGTATAGATTTCATTAATTTGTTGATAAACCTCCACTGGATAGGCTGTTTGATTAGCCGTCCATTGCCCTTGCCCTAATAACATGTCTGCATTCCAGGGAGCTCGATTTGGCGTTTGCGCATTTACTCGAGCCTGAGTGTGAGCAGCTTCTACCACTATAGATCTATAATCTAGATATTGACCTGTAGAAAGGCATGCTCTAGCAATTTCCCACCAATCTGTTGGTGTCATAGCTCTGGTGGTCAACCGAGTCAGTAATGTGCGAGTATACTGCGCATTAGCTCCATAAGTCTTTGCCGCTTCCACTAAATCTTTTAACTCTTTATAAGGGACTGGCTCATGATATCTTTGTTGATTTTGATCCTCAAAAACAGGAAATACCACCACTGAAGGTGGATAATGCACAGCTAACTGCGCAAGAGTGCCCCTGTCAATGAAATGGCAGCTACTCTTGGGCTGCACGTAAGGAGGGGGAAACTCTCTAGTGGGCACTTTTAGAGCTGGCCCATATCTCTCCTCCTCATAATGTGCATCTTCCTCCTCTAAGCTCTCCTCCTCTGCCTCTACCAGCTCCTCTTCAGCCAGCCGCAAGGCTGCGAATTCATCCAGCACCGGATATAGGGGAGGTGCTGAAGGTTTATTTATCTTAGGATCCTCCTTTTCTTTTATATCTTTCTTTTTCCCTTTTTTGTTCCTTATTACCGTGCACTTTTCTTCAGTATCCTCCTCTGTCTTTGAACCTGCTTCTGAAAGGCTGTCCTGGTGTCTTGCCAGCATTTTCCTTCCTTCTCTTAACTCCTCTACATTTTTTCCGTCTTTCAAACAGGAGTGTACTAATCTCCAAAAAGGATAAGTTCCCTTCTTTAATTGCCCCTGTTCCTTTGCTGCCTCCAAATCTTTGCCTAGCTTTCTCCAGCAATGCAAATTTAGATCCCCAGACACCGCAAACCACGGCGCCATGCGATCAATATCCCCGACAATCACCTTTATGGTGGATTTCGAGATTTTCAATCCTCTCTCCTGGAGTAACCGCTGTATAGGTTCTACAAAATCGCATGCACCGGAGACAGACTGATCGTTGCCCATCTTTGCTCACTTTTCTACAAGAGGCTTACAAAAGGGCAGAAAAATCGCCTTATCTGCCACGGATTTACTTTCGCTTTAGATGTTGCAGCAGAGACACTCCTCTCCTGGTCTATGACAACGGATAAAAATGCAAAAGGCATAAACCACTACAGCAAAAACAACCACTGCTAATGCAAACCACAAAGGACTAATTCCTCCAAGAAGCATACCTGAGGATACTTACCGGCGCCGACCGCTTCGTGTGTAGAGTTCTGAATCCTCTTCGGCCCCCTGTGTGTGTCCGCCGAAGTTCCCGGGTTTCGGCACCAGCTGCGGCGAGCGAGCCCCGACCAGCGGGGAAAGATCACCACCGACACAGGACACAGGATTCTTCTCTGATCACACTTTATTGAAGCGCTGCTTGGTTGAGGGAGAGCTGGAAGCAGGGGGCTCCGAGCCGGGCTGGGTGGCGGCTTATATAGAGGAGGACGGGGCGTGTCTACTGATTAGGTGACGTGGCAGAAAAGGATTGGTGGAAACCTGTTGCTAGGCAGATGTGGCGCGAAAAGTTCGCGCCACATACTTGTTTACTTTAGCCCTCGGCGCCATCTTGTAATGGCGAAATGTAAGTGCGGCCGCCACAGCACCTCTCTTGATGAAGGCCTTGCTACCTGTCAGAGCCAGCCCAGGATTCTATCTTCAGTGACAAACGTCTACTCTTTGCCTATGCTTTCTGGCTCTGACTTCCGATTCTCTGGTTCAGAGCCCGCCTCTGGCCCCACTTTCTACCTGTGCTTTGGGCTTCTCCAAGAAGGCCTCAGAGGAAGAGGAAAAGACCTGGCCTAGTCTGCTCTGCTCATTCTTTTTTTTTCCAGACCCCAGCAGCCCCTCGCCATTTTGACCCAGTGTGTTGGGAGTCCCTTTTTACAAATCCACCTGACACTGCCCCTTTTCCCACAGCCATGACCGTAGCTGCTGTGCCCCCCCGTGCTGGGTGCTGTGGTCTTCACTGGGACAGGAATTGCTGCCTCCTCTCTAGCAGTTAAGGTGATGTCATTGTCAGCTATTGCTAATGGGGGTGGAGTCGTAACTGGTAGCCCGGTGGCCACTCTGCAGTCAATGGGTAAGTGTAGTGTATGACCCCTTGTTTGTTCCTGGCTGCTCAGCCCCAAAATAATCACACAGAAACCATATTATTTGCAATACTTTGGGGTCCAGAGCATAAGCGTAATTCTGGCTAACTCATATCTTAAATTAACCCATCTGTATTAATCTGTGTATCACCACAAGGTTGTGGCATACCGGGTAAAGTTCAGGCATCTGTCTCTGGCAGAGCTACATGGCTTCTCACTGGCTCCACCTTCTTTCTTCCAGCATTTAGTTTAGTTTTTCCCACCTAGCTAAGTTCTGCCTTGATATAGGCCAAAGCAGTTTCTTTATTCATTAACCCATAAAAGCAATACACAGACAGAAAACCTCCCCCACCATTTCCCTTTTTCTGTTTAAATAAAAAAAAGAAAGTTTTAACTTTAGCATAGTAAAATTACATATAACAAAACAGGTATTAAACAAGATTACAGTTACAATATTTATATCTACTTTATCTTTTATCATAGCTAAGGAAAATTGTAACTATAACTATCCATCAAAGACTCCAGAAGGATATATTACCTAACTAAACAGGAAGTACATTGTAAGCAACTTCTAAAACTCTAGTGTAGTATCAAGCCAATTGTTTGTTCCGGCCACCCAGAACCTAAATAATCACACAGAAACCATATTAATTAAATTACTGCTTGACCCATTAGCTCCATCTTCTTATTGGCTGACTCTTACATATTAATTTAACCCATTTCTATTAATCTGTGTATTGCCATGTGGCTTTGGCTTACCAGTTAAAGTTCCGGCATCTGTTTCTGATGGGGCTCCATGGCTTCTCTCTAACTCTGCTCTTCTTTCTCCCAGCATATAGCTTAGTTTTCCTGGCCTAGTTCTGTTCTTCCCTGCCATAGGCTCAAAGCAGTTCTTTATTCATTAACCAATAAAAGCAACACATAGACAGAAGGACCTCTAACACTGTGTTAGAAATGACAGAGACATCTTGCTGCCTGGACAGTCACCCAAAGTTCTCAAAGTTCTTCTGTAACATTGCAGCATCTAGTCCTCAGCCTACAGGCCCATAGTGTCTGGCAGACTTTTCCACAAAGCAGGAAGTTTCAAAGACAGTTCTGCCTATATTGGCAGTTTGTCAGTCACTTTTTTCTGTGTCCTGCAGAATGTTTGCAGATTCTTTCATGTAGCAGGAACCTTGAAGGTCCATCTCACCTTTAGGCTAGTTCAGCAGTCTTTTCTCTGTGGGTCCTGCATGTCTGGTTCATACAGCATAGCATCAAGCAGTCCAGGCAAGAGTAGTTTCTTGCTCAAATGGCTAAAAAACTTCATAAGGAGCCTCTTTGATGTCCATCTTCCTCTTGAAGTAATTGGTGCTGCCAGGATCACATGTGTCTCACTGTCATAAAAAGTACTAAGTTCTTAAGCATTTTAAATGCCATATTCTGAAGGTCTCTGAAAGATTTGAAGAATACCTATCTGACTGAAATATATCTTCTATATATCTAGAAAACGTAACCAACATGACTACAAACTTGACTATTATAGGTGATTTTCAATTAACCTATATTTCTTAATTATACATTACATTTTTAAATGAGCTGCACAAACACAACACTTTAACCAAGAACAGAAATATATATATATAATATATATTGTCATATATATATTATATATAATATCCTCTTTTATTATAGAATATAATAGAATATCCCCCTTTAAATATAAATAAACATCTATAAACAATATTTGGGAATTGAGGCATAATTCTCTCCAAACTGCTTCCTGTTTTTTGTTGAGCGAAGTAATTTTTGGGGGTGTTCACAGCAACTTTTCGGGGGATCTTGGTCCATCAAACTACATTAGCCTGGATTCAAAGCAACAAAACCTTAGACCCAAATTCTGAAGTCATAATACCTTCAGAATATATATATGCTGGTTTATCTTAGCAGCTGATACAATAAAATGTCTCTCTGCACTTAGCTCCTTCACAGTAAAAAAATTCAAAGAAAACACAATAATATACAAAATCCAAACTCTTTTATGTATATTCCATCTTTATGTGGCTTATTTTTTTACTCTATTACTTTTTCTACAAGTTTCATATTTATTTTATTATCTTTACTCCTTTACTCTGTTACTGTCTGTACTCTTTTATATTACATTTACTGTCTCTTTACTCTTTTTCTTCTCTCTCCCAAGCCTATGTACATTTATCCAACACTGTGTCTTGTTTAGAGGTCTTTTATGTCTGAATCTGTCCTATTGTGTATCTGTAATCCTTTTCTGTCCTAAAAGCTTTTAAAATGGTAAGCATCTTGGGCACAAAAAAACCTGGGTTCTGGCTCTGCTTCTCTCTGCATTTCAAAGTGGCAGACATACCATTACCATCAGCTCTGGGACCGCCAGGTAGAAGCCGTGCTCACCACTTTAATTCTGAAAAGGGGGGTGCAGCACATAAACCTTCCTTATCTGAGTAATAGCTAAATCTGCCATGTAGCACAATGCATGGCTTGGAAATATCTCTGTGTATGGCACAGGAATCTGCCATGCTTTGCTGCTTGTGCATGCCCAACAGACTCCTGTCGCCTGCCCAGGCAGGGAGCCCTGAGCTATGGTCATGTTCTCAGCTACTTTCCTCCTAACTCTGAGTGGGCACACAAGCATCTGTGCCCACAAACACCATTCAAGTACTCGGCCTCCTGAAAGAGCCAGTGCGGTTTGTTCTGCTGTTTTGTAACCATGTGGATTTTTTTTGTTTTTTTTGCTGTTGTTTTTTTTTTTTTTTTTGCTACTATCACTGAATCAGGAAGACCTGTTTTAAAGGAGCTGCAGCATGCCGCCAGCAAGCAGAGCACATCCGGTAAAAAAAAAAAAAAAAAATGCAGCTAAACTTTGTTTTTTAGTGTCTAGAATTCCTTTCCAAGCCCTCTCAGGTTTTATGTGGATTTAGCTAGCACACGTTGGGTGCCAATTTGTTGTATGAGACTGCTTGTTTGTTCCTGGCTACTCAGCCCCTAAATAACCACACAGAAACTGTATTAATTAAATCACTGCTTGGTCCATTAGCTCTAGCTTCTTATTGGCTAACTCTTACCTCTTAATTTAACCCATTTTTATTAATCTATGTACCACCACATGGCTGTGGCTTACCCGAAGGTTCAGGCTCATCTGTTCCCAGCAGTGATTGTATGGAGTCTCTGACTCTGCCTTCTTTCTCCCAGAATTCAGTTTAGTTTTCCCTGCCTAGCTCTACTATGCCCACAGGACAATGTAGATTCTTTATTCATTAACCAATTGTATTCACAGCATTCAGAAGGGAATCCCACATGAGGTGAATGTCATGCCAGGAAGACTAGAGAGAGGGCAAGACACAGTCCAGGTTTTCAGTTCCTGCTTTACCTTCTTTCTGGGTTTTAGCAGGGGAGGGAGAGGAGGGAGAAAAGGATCCCTGATCAGCTTGTCTGAGTTTCAAAGCTCTACCTTGGTCCAACCTTCTTCCCTACAGAGGGGATGTTATCCAGATGGATTATTATCCCCTGGAGTTTCTGCATTGAGACATTCTTTGTAAAGTAACTGTGCTACACACTGATCCTGAGAATTTGGAAATAAGGAGTATTCTGTGGAGACTCAGTGCTTCGTGCCATCCTGAATGACCTGGTAACTATGACCTTTTGTGACCCACAGTTTCATCTCATCTCACATTTTTCATCCTTTGTTTCTTCCGCAGGAGCTGCAGGACTTTCCGTGTCATCTAAGTTCCTCTTGCGTTCTGCAGGATCTGCCCTCATGGCTCGTGTCGTGGGTATCTGAGTATTCTAGCCCCTCTCTGCTCTGAAAAGGGGACATGGAGGCAGAGGTGACACCCCCAGCTTGTCTAATCCAGAGAGCAATCAGTTAACCCCAGGGTACAATCAGTCAACTCAAATACCCAGTTCGAAATAAGAAATGAAATGGGGTTGTTGCCAGCATTTTTCTTTATCATGTGCGCTGTTTGTGTGGTGAAGGTTGAGCAGGGACTGTTGCCTCTGTTCCCTGGGCTCGGGTGGGTTAGGCTCACCTCTTTCTCCCACCATCTTCTCCCAGGGACAGGGGTAGGTGAGTGCTCAGGTAGAATAATCTCAGTGTGCAAACAGAAGTTGCCCTTTGCCCTGCTACTGATACCATTGCTCTGAGCAGGTCACCTCCTCAGTGGCTCCTTCCTACATGGGGAGTTGACCTAAATGTCTTCCCAGATCCCAGGCAGGTGCAAGTTAGCTCAATCTCTATGAGAAGTTTAGCATGACATTCTGCTTTGAACCATTCATCTCAAAGCCAGAGCCTGGTTTGTATTCCTACCATCGTCTGCACAACATATTCAATGATTGTTACTCGTGTCCTGCATTTAAACCTTTTGTCTCTGCTAGGTCACCAGGAAACCCAAAACCTCTGCCTGTTCTCTCAGTTCCACAGCCTCACTGGAAAAAACTGACTTCCCCCTTGTGTGCCCAGCACAGCCCTTGGCCATGCGTGTGGAGGGGAAAATAGTTCACTGGTCACACTAGGTCTGGGGACGTGGTAGTGTTGGGGCAGCTGGCCCAATCCCTGCGTTCAGGGGCGTGGCTGCTCCAGCGGGGTAGCCATGCCCCTTAAATAGGATTGGGGAGCCGGAAGGCGCCCCGTTCGTTTGCCCCGCGGTCACTCCGCTGGACCCTTGGTTCTGTAAGTTTCCTTATCTCCCTTTGTATTAAACTTGAATAATTATAAAAGGACTATTTTTGGTTATTTCCAATCTTCGCCGCATCATCTGGCGCTCCAACGTGGTGCTAAATCCACTTAAAAACCTCGTGGGTCAAACCGCGACTCGCTTTGGCCCCGCGGCCCGGCCGGAGCCCGCGCTCCCCCCTCCCTCCCAGACGAAACCGCGCCTGAAACCAGGCCTGCTGCCCGGGAGCTGTTTGCCCGGTCTCACGGGCTGCTCCGCGCGCTGCGGGCGGGTGGATCCGGCTCAACTTTAATTAAGCTGATTGAGCCGGAGAACGCATTTTTTTTTTAATTATTATTATTCCCACGCCTCCATTCGGAGCAACGCAGTATCCTTTACTGTGCCGGGCCGGCTGCTTTGCTCGGTCCAGAAGCTGTTTGCCCGTCCTCACTAGTCGCTCCGCTCCGCGCAGCGGGGACCAGAATCCGCAGCTCCCTCCTGCGCTTAGCGTCGTCCCAGTAGCCAGGTACAGACACCCGCCATTGAAAGCCGTCCGCGGGCGCCCGCGCGCGATCCGCCCCCTCGGCTTCCCTCGGCTCTGCGCCCTGCGCCGCGCGCCGCTCTCGCGCCCCGCTGCACTCCCCCTCCCCACACCTCAGGGCCAAGTCGCCCGCCAAATCGTTTGTGAAGTTCTTGCAGGGAACCGAAGCCCCGCCCCGCCACTTCGCCGCTGCTTCCACAGCTACGGTGCTCTGCTCGGAACGCCATCTTTGGTTTCCTACACACGTGAAACTCGGGGCCCTACGCCATCTAGTGGCAGACAACGGTAATTACAGGTAATTTTTCATTTGATTAAAAATCAACCGTTCGGATTGACAATGTCCGACAATATCACTATTAACGGATTCTATAACTTGTTCAACTACACGATGACTGAATTTTTGAGCGATACAGATGTGGTTTCCCTTGGCTGGATATTTACAGGGTTTGGTATCTTCTTTATTTTTGTTTGTTTCATTACAACGTGGTTGGGAAATAAAAAGGAGATAGAGTCCTTACAGGCAGGAGCTAAAAAACTAAACAAGGACATAAATGGTTTGGAAAACACTAATAAACAGCTTGAAAAGATGGTTGCAGCTCTCGAGGAAAGGGATAAGAGACTTTCCTCTGAGATGGCTTTGTTACTTGAGAAATTTGGAACTTTCGAGGAGAAGTTTGAATTTCATGAGGAAAGGAATAACAGATCTCTCTCGGAGATGACTTTATCGCTTGAGAGAAAAATGCAAGGTATGGAGTCAGGAACAACGGATCTGAATCATAAGTTACAATCTCTGTCGGTAGGAACTGAAACATTATCTGAGGAGATTCGAACCGTTAAATGTATTAACAAGACTTTATCAAAGAGCTATGAAAGATTGCTGGACAGAATTTCAATACAAGATGGCACCATTCATGCCATGAAAATTCTGTCCAAGGATGAGACGTTATCGGTATTGGACAAACTTCATACCCTTGAATCCTCTATGAAAGCCTTGGAACATAATACTGGGCAAGAGATTGAGGCATTGCAGAAGGCAATGGTAAATAGATTTGAAAAGATCGAGGAACTTATGGACTCTCATGAACAGGAGCGAATAGTACAAAAGAAAGTCCCAACCCCATCGAATAGAACTCTCCGGGATAGCTTCAATAGAACTCTACCTATTTTCCCAGTAATAACTACAGAAAAGGTGACTGGTTCTAAAAACCCTAAGATCACCAAGGAATATACATGGGAACCTATCCGTATGAATGATCTGAAAGAAATTAAACAAGCTGTTATGAATTTTGGGATGCATAGCTCCTTTGTTAAGGAGATGCTAAAGTCTTGGTCCCTTACAATTAACCCAACCCCTAGGGACTGGTTGGACCTAGTCTCAGCTGTGTTAGAGAACGGTCATCAGTTGAGCTGGAAGTGCATGTTCAGACAAGAGGCCAGGCTTTTAGAACAGCAGGAAAGATCAAAGGGAGTTGACATCACCCTAGATCAAATTATGGGTGAAGGACTTTATTCTGATCCTCTAGAACAAGCTAATTATGATGAACACACTCTATCCATATGTACTACCGCAGCCTTGAAGGCTTGGGACAGGGTTCAAGACCCAAGACAGAGAACGGAATCATATATCAGAGTTAAACAAGATCCGAGAGAACCATTTGTGGACTTTTTACATAGACTAACTAAAGCTGTACACATAGGGATATCTGACCCAGAGGCAAGGCAGGTAATAATTGAGTCCTTGGCTTATGAGAATGCCAATGTAGAGTGCAAAAGGGTATTGACGCCCCTAAAGATCAGATCAGCACCCCTGGAGGAATGGGTCTTACATACAATGAATATTGAATCGAATGAGCTTCACGCCCATCACGCCCATCACGCCCATCACGCCGATAAGTGGGTAGAAGATGCCATTGCCAACGGTACAAGAAGATATCAGAATACCAAATGTTTTAATTGTGGCAGAATAGGACATATGAAACGGAATTGCAGACAAAGGACTTACAGGAATAATAATAATAATAATGCCTTTGCCAGGAATAACAGGAATAGAAGGCCTCAGCCTTCAGGGTTATGTAGGAGATGTGGGAAAGGCAGACATTGGGACAGCGAATGCAAATCATCAAGAGATAGGCAAGGAAATCCGTTGCAGGCGGGAAACGCCATGGGGGGCCTCTCGCAGGCCCCCATGGCGAATGTGGTCCAGTCATTTCCCGTTACAACGGAGAACATGCCTTGTCAGGACAATTAGAAATCCCCATGTCTGCTGTTGGAAGCGAAAATAGCCCAAGAGATGAATTACGTGTATTTTGGCAAACTTCTATAAGTGATCAAAGACCAAAGTTAAGAGTGTGTGTAAATGGCATTTTCATTACTGGCCTGCTGGACACAGGAGCGGATGTTAGTATCATTACTCCAGAATCTTGGCATCCGTATTGGCCACTACAGGATGTAAATGTTCGACTTTTGGGAATTGGGACCCTATCTCGAGTAAGGCAAAGCACTAGATGGGTCGAATGCATCGGTCCTGAGGGACAGATAGGAAAATTAAGGCCATATGTAGCTAATATTGCAGTAAATTTATGGGGTCGTGACCTATTGCAGCAATGGAATACTCAAATTAACATTCCTGCTGCCTCTAGAGCATATATTTCTGAGGAAAACATCAAAAGGTATTACAGATGGCGAAAACCAGCCATTCGGGCTGTACAAGAACACAAACCAATGGATGCCCCTCCAGAACCACCAACGGCCCTACCTCTAAAATGGTTGACTGAGAAACCGATATGGACAAAACAATGGCCTTTATCTGAGGAAAAGTTGCAAGCTTTAGAACAGCTAGTACAAGAGCAATTGGATGCTCGACATATAGAAGAATCTACCAGCCCTTGGAATTCTCCTGTATTTGTGGTTAAGAAAAAATCTGGTAAATGGAGAATGGTGACGGATCTCAGAGCTATAAACAGGATTATTCAACCTATGGGCTCTCTGCAATCTGGACTTCCTTTGCCTTCTCTATTACCAAAAGGATGGCCTCTCATAGTTATTGATTTGAAGGACTGTTTCTTCACAATACCTTTACAAGAAAAGGATAGAGAAAAGTTTGCCTTCACTGTACCTACTTATAATAACTCTCAACCTACCAAGAGATACCAGTGGACCGTCCTCCCACAGGGCATGTTGAACTCTCCTACCCTGTGCCAATACTTTGTGAATCAACCATTACAAATAATACGCAAGATGTTTCCCAAATCCGTTGTTTATCATTATGTCGACGACATATTATTGTCTGACTCAGACATGGATACCTTAGAGAAACTGTTTGAAGTGGTAAAAACAGTTCTACCTAAATGGGGATTACAGATTGCTCCCGAGAAAATTCAGAGAGGAGATTCTGTTGATTATCTAGGTTATAGAATAGGTTTGCAAAAAATTAAGACACAAAAGGCACAAATTAGGAGAGATCAGCTGCATACTCTTAATGACTTTCAAAGGTTGTTGGGAGACATTTCCAGCCTTCGACCGGCTGTTGGGATAACACCTGATATGATAGTTCACTTAAACAAAACCTTAGATGGAGAAAGAGACCTAAACAGTCCCAGAGAATTAACAGCTGAAGCAGAAAAAGAACTGACAATGATTGAAGAAAGATTGCAAGAAGCACATGTGGATAGGGTGAATCCAGAACTCAGTAGTATTCTCGTTATATTGCCTTCAAAAATTTCTCCTACAGGAATTCTAATGCAAAGAGATGATATTATTTTAGAGTGGCTCTTTCTACCTCATAAGCCAAGTAAGAAATTAAAAACCTATGTGGAAAAGGTTTCTGAACTAATCATAAAAGGTAAATTGAGACTTCGCCAACTAGCGGGCATAGACCCAGCAGAAATCATAGTGCCTTTCACCGCTGATGAGATACGAAAATTGTGGGAAGATAATGAACCATGGCAAAGAGCTTGTGCTAATTTTTTAGGAGAAATTAATAACAACTATCCAAAAAGCAAAAGGCTTAACTTTATAAAGAGAACTTCTTGGATTCTTCCTCGAATTGTCCGTGATGCTCCGATAACTGGAGCCCGCACGTTTTATACTGATGCTAATAAATCAGGGAAGGCAGGCTACAAATCAGAAGACTTGAGTAAGGTGGAACAAAGTCCTTATGATTCTGTCCAAAAGGCAGAGTTATTTGCCATTCTTATGGTGCTAAGGGATTTTAAGGAACCTCTTAACATTGTTACTGACTCACAATATGCAGAAAGAGTTATTTTACATATTGAAACTGCCGAATTCATACCTGATGATACTGAGCTAACCTCATTGTTTATCCAGGTACAAGAAATGATCAGGAACAGACTTTGCCCTATGTATATAACACACATCCGATCCCATACGGGTCTGCCAGGTCCTTTAGCACGTGGCAATGCAGATATTGATCAGCTATTGATTGGTAGTGTGCTGCAGGCTTCCGAATTTCATGAAAAGCATCATGTCAATAGCAAAGGCTTGAAAAAAGAGTTTTCTATTACATGGCAACAAGCTAAGGAGATTGTAAAGAAATGCCCTACTTGCTCTTTCTATAACCAAGCACCACTGCCTGCAGGGACTAATCCAAAGGGCACCAAAAGGAATGAAATTTGGCAGATGGATGTGTTCCATTTTGCAGAATTTGGAAAATTAAAATATGTACATCATACCATTGACACTTATTCAGGATTCCAATGGGCAACTGCTTTAAGCTCAGAAAAGGCCGATTCAGTAATCACTCACTTATTAGAAGTCATGGCCATCATGGGTATACCTGCGCAAATAAAGACGGATAATGGTCCAGCTTATGTCTCTAGAAAAATGAAACGGTTTTTTGCCTATTACAATATTAAGCATGTTACAGGCATACCCTACAATCCTACAGGTCAAGCAGTCATTGAAAGATCAAATAGGACGATAAAGGAAATGTTAAACAAGCAAAAGGGGGTGGAGAATACCCCCAGAAATAGATTACATAATGCTTTACTAACTTTGAATTTTCTCAACGCTAATGAAAAGGGGACAACGGCTGCAGAGAGACATTGGATAATGGAAAAGTCTGTTGAATTAAATCAACCAGTTTATTTCAAGGATGTGCTAACCTCACAATGGAAGCCAGGGGATGTGCTGCGTTGGGGAAGGGGTTTTGCTCTTGTCTCCACAGGAGAAGAAAAATCGTGGATACCATCAAAATTAATAAAGGTTCGGTTTGAAGAGGAGAACCCCCTTGGAAAAAAAAAATAACAATTCATGCACAAGGATGGTGACCATACTGATGGTAAGAAACATATAGTACGGGGGCAGGGTTTTTTTCTTATCCCCACAGGAAGACACTCACCTTCAAAGGACCTGAGGGACCCTGCATACCTTGAATATTGATGAATTGGAGCCAATTGCAACCCAACAAGGATCAGCATTAACATTGGGTAAGCTCGGTGAGTATAGAAAACAATTTTTGTATGTGTGTCAATATGCATTTCTTCATAGATATTCAGAGCTGGTTTCTTGGAGTTGGACTCTGGCCCAGTCCCTCTCCAATTCCAAGCTTGTTTATAAGAGATTTCTCAGAGTTTCTGTCTCAGGTTAGGAGTAATATTATGAGACAGAATATTAATAACAATAATGTTGATAATGGTACCAATATATTTGCCTTCTTTGCCTTCATTCATATCTATGGTTGTTTTTAATGCACCTTTCATTGAAGATATGCACGTATACGTCTGTATGTGTCCTTGTAGATAATGCTTATCTCTCTCACAACAAACGACAAAAATTTTTTTTCTTCAGTAATCTTTGCAGTTTCCAGGATGAAGACGGGGCCCCGCAACATCAACTCCAACTAGTTATTATGACGTCATGTTTTAGTAGCGCTAATATTTGGCCTGTTTTTTGGTACCAATTGCACAGAACACTTTTGAATGGTGCACATTTTTGACAACGTTCTGGCCTCATTTTTCAAAAAAAAAAAAAAAAATTCAGAGGCTGGACACATTTTTCCTAGACGAAATGTTACCCTGGGTATTCTACCATCATTTGCTTTCACAGGAACCCCTGGGAAGAAAAGTCGCCCCTATGTCAGCTGGAAGCAATCTTGGATGACGACGCCCCCCCCTCCCAATAAAGTTTACCCTCAGATTTAGGGACACTAATTGGCGGCTGGTATAGGGTGGTCGGGTTGTGGAAGGCTTTATATGGACTCAGGGGTATAATTTATGTGTATATCTATATGTATTAAAAAAAAAAAAGGGGGGGGGGAGGGAGGGATTAACTGGTGATCTGAAGGAATAATCGATTTTTGTGAGTTATTGTTTTTCTTTTTTTTAAAAAAAAAAAACTATATGAGTGTTGATTCTTGTATATTGATATATTGAACATTATATGAGAGTATGATACCACCTCTGTTTGAAACAATTGTTATATTGACATTGTTTACTATATTGCAATGTACATCTCTACCTCTGATATTATTTATGTAATGACATTGTTTACCATATTGCACTGTACATTTCTACCTCAGATATTATTTATGTAAGGACCCTGTTTACATTTGGAAATCATTGTCTTCATTTTTTGCACAGTCGTCTATTCTATTAGTCATACAGTTACATAAGTGTTGAGAATTATATGTTGGTCATATTTATATTTAGGACAATCAGGTTTTTTAGACACATAGAGGTTGTATTTAGTATAGATAGCATAATCTTCAACCTCTTTGAAGAACTGTAGAACATGGCCTTTAATCTAACCTACAGTTTTGTATTTTTGAGACACAATCACTCCTGGCAACAATGCTCTACTCCCGAGAGAACGTTGAGCACCAAAGACACTCCACTGGGAGTTTGTCTTCTACTTGGCAGAACTGGCCTTGGGGCAAAGAAAAGCCCATACCTCCATTACTGACTAAAGTACAAAATATCCATAAGTGGATAAAACAGAATTGTCTTATCTTGCCAAGACAGGATAGGATAGTTCTACTAAAGGTTCCTTGCCATTGTATAATGGTATGTCAGGTTTTTTCAGGCCTCAGCCAAAGTTGGTTGCCTCAACATTGCTATCAAGACTTCGTGTGGTTGCCCAGGTAGTCAATTGTCTCTGTCTTCTGTTGCACATTTTGGAAGTTTCTCGTTTGTGCTTCCTGGTTGCTTTGGTAATTTTACTCTCCTTCTCAGATCTTTGATGGGGTTGAAGATTAGATAATGGTAGCTACCTTCTAGATTATTTAGACTTCTCAAAGTAGAGTGATTAGAAAAATTCTTCGTTATATACTTCTCGCCTGATATTGTTTACTTTTTGTAATTTTATATGATCAGTTCCCATTGTATATAGTTGTATTTGGTTTCTGAATCTGTCTTATTTAGACAAAAAAGGGGAGATGTTGGGGCAGCTGGCCCAATCCCTGCGTTCAGGGGCGTGGCTGCTCCAGCGGGGTAGCCATGCCCCTTAAATAGGATTGGGGAGCCGGAAGGCGCCCCGTTCGTTTGCCCCGCGGTCACTCCGCTGGACCCTTGGTTCTGTAAGTTTCCTTATCTCCCTTTGTATTAAACTTGAATAATTATAAAAGGACTATTTTTGGTTATTTCCAATCTTCGCCGCATCATGGTAGTATCTTCTACTTGGGCCCCCACCCCCTTCCACAGAGGCAGAGTGGCTCTAGCTACGGGAGCTCTAGGAGGAATTTCCCTGGGGCAGAGGCAGTCCTCATCCTACCTCTATGGGAGCACCCCTTGGTGTGCCCAGAGTCAAAGGCTCTCCCCTCTCTGCCTTTCAACATTCATGTCTCCTTTTCAAGCAGCGATCTGTAGAATTGGAAGATTCCAAATCCACCATCCCCTGAAAAACCTCAAGTCTTCTTTAGTCTCCTAGAGACAGTTTTTATGCCCAGCAGCAACCTGGAATGACAGCTTGCAACTCCTTGTCACCCTCTTCATTGCAGAAGGGACAGGCTCAGGCATGGGAGTAGAAAATCCACCTTTGAGCCTGGCAGTGGATGATTGCCAGACAGCCAACCCATCTTAGAGTGGCTTTTCTCTTCTTCCTGACCTGACTCAAATTCCAATACTGCCCAAGGCAAGGAGTTTTTCCCAGGTCCTGTTTACAAGGAATGAAGGCCGCTGCTAGAAAAGTTACCAGTGTGTCTAGGTGAGAGAAGTAACACAAGAGTCCCAGGAATCACCTACAGGGTCCCAAGGTGCTTCTGTGACCCTCACCTGACGTCCACTGCCAGAGACACAGAAAGACCAGAAATGCAGCCAGCTATAGTATTGGTTTTTGTCATGCAGTCAGCACCATGTACTAGAAAGAAACTTCTGAAGTTAGATACGATTATGCCAAATTATTGAAGATCACTTAAAGGGTTAAAAATAACTATGGCTGTGTGGGGGGAAAAATGCAAAACAAAAGATTCAACTGAGCAATGGTGGCACCCCTCAGGGAGATCTGTAGAAGAGATCCCAGAAGGGAAGTTGGAGAAATCAGGAAAGGAAGAGGAGATAAGCGCATCCCCTCCTATGTAAACGGTTTCAAATAGGGGAGGCGTCATAGCACAGGTATTGGGACCCTGGAAGAGACAAGTGGCTCATCTGTCTAACAGAGTTGATCCTGCTTCTGTCGGTTGGTCACTATTGGTCACTACAGCCATGCTAAGAAAAGAAGCTGGCAAGCTGGCTTTGGGCCTGGACATATTCCCAACACCACACACTCGATTTAGGCATTCTTGAGGGGGACCCTAGAGAGGTGGGATCTAATGTCGGAATGATGCATTATCAAGCACTTCTCCTGAACCAGCCGCACACCTGTTTCTTTCGTTCTTAAAGGCGTGTACCACAACCTCCCGGCTGCCCCACGCCTTTTTCTGTAAAACTTCAGCCATCAACCCAGCCAGCCTGTTGGCAGACAGTTAAGTCACAGAGCCTTTCTCCTTGGTTGCCTGCAGGTGACTGCAGTCCAGTTCATGAGACCAGACCTCACCGATGCCTGAGCACAACTTCATCTCACTCTGTATGCTCCCCTCATAGACTTCTGCATGCCTTCCCATGCCCCATATTTCCAGACCTTGCATGAGATTAGATCCCAACCTCTTGTTGTATTCTATGAATGTGCCTAGTACCTGTCACCACAGTGAACAGTGTCCTATGTCATAATTGTTTTACAAATACCAGACTCCTCCTGCCTCCAAGTCCTTTGTGTGTCAGTGTGGACCCTGTTCAACGCTGCTGCATCATGCATCACAAGGGTGATGACTACCGACCTTGGGTGAGGGTGTGGTCAGGGTCCCAGCACATAAGGCAGGAATTTAAGCCTCCTTTTCATTTTTATAGACATTTGGTGACCAGTTTTGATTCTATCTCCTTCCTGAGGCACCAATGTATTAGCAAAGCCCAGTGCATCCCTGTTAGCTCTCTGCCAGTCTTTCAGCAGTACAGTGGGTTAGGTCTGTACTGCTCATAGCCCTGGATTTCCAGAACCTTGATTAGGAAGGATCAAAAGCTCTGGGGTCAATGTTCTTGGCTACCTCTCACCTTTGGCCCAGGACAGGAACCTCTGTTAGGCCAATCTTTAATGAGGAAAAAGTGAGGTTCATGAAGTCCCCAAAGCGCTCCCATGCCACACAACCTATCTTCACTAAGACGGGGACCATGTAAAGCCTTCTACCTACTGACTGTGTACTGGCCAATCTGTCACCTCCCTTTTATCTCTTGCCTGAGTCTGGCTTAGAAAACCTAAAGACTTGAAACTCCCAGTCCACAATTCCCTTTAAAGAACCACCACAAGCAAAGATAGGGACACCAGGATAAGGCCTTTATTTTTGATCATTTTTTGACAACATTGAGGGATTTAGAGGATCATCTTGGGATAGATCTGCTGTCTCCTGATGAGTCCTTATAGGCTTTGGGGTCAACTGGTAGAGGTGTCATCTCCTAAGTTCAAAACAAGGCTCCAATAGCTGCCCCAACACCACCCAGGATCATGTTAGTTGGTGTAGAAAGTCCAAGGACCCCTGAGAAGGAGACAGTGCAGTGACAGTCAGTGGCCTGGGGCTCAGAAATGCCCCCACTGTCTTTTTGTATGAACCGTAGGGCTCTGCTTTAGACAGAGATATTCAAAGTAGACCAGAAGGAGAAGACAGATTTGGGTAAACTTAGATACAGGAGAAAGAGCTCTCCAGAGAGGAATGTCCTCTCTACGTACAGTACAGAGGGGGACACACTGGAGAAGGACACCCAGTTAGGGAAGATTCAGAGCCCAGGTAGCATGCATCTTGGACCGGGGCTCCTTACTGCTCTCCCATCCAGAATCCCTTACCCTGCACCACACCCCGGCCTCACTTATAATGAACCAGATAGCAGGGACAGAACTAGAAGACACAGGTGATATATAAGGTGGAAAAGGAGGGAGAGGCAGGGAGATGCCATCCTTGGCTGTCTCTCCAGTCATCTTGCCTGGAGGGACACTTACCCACTGACTGCAGTGTGGCCACCAGGCTTCCTGCTGCAACTCCACCCCCATTGGCGATGGCTGCTGCTGACATCATCTTGGCTGCTATGGATGCTGCTGCTATTCCTGTCCCCGTGAAGCCCATGGCAGTCAGGGCTACAGGTGCAGCTGCCACAGCCACAGCTGTGGGGAGAGGAGCTGGGTGGTACGGGCTCAGGGGAAAAACCCATTCAAGAATTCCTAGACTGTATCTGGGGTCTTTCTATTCTGAGCAGCAAGGGAAGGGTCCCAAGGTAAAGAAGGATAGGGCAGGGAGCCAGGTGGAAGCCAAGAGGTCAGTGGAAGACCTGACAGAGCTGTGGTCTTGCCAAGTTATGTGACCCTGGAGAAGTTGTCATCCTTCAGGGTTGTATTAGGTAAAATTAACTACTGCAGTTTAAAGTAGCTGTCCCTTCCCTCCCCAGTGAATTCTCCACTTGTTGCTTATCATATATGAGGCCTGAAGGAGAAGTTGGGCAAGAAACCTTAAGCTGGGCAGGAAATGTAAATCTCGTCCCAGGCATAAGCACTGCTCTGGCCCTGGCTCTTCACCCAGGCAGCTCCATAATCCCGCAGAAGTTAGGAGCTGGAGTGGCACCTGCTGCAACACACAAAGCCCCCACCACCTCAGAGCAGCTGCAAGAAACATACCTCCTCCTATCACAGCAGTAACCGCTTCTGCAAGAAAGAGATGGGGTGGATAGGAAAGGTTAGAGTTGGCTGACATCTGTGAGTTCTTGGCAGGTTTGGGTAAGGGAGCCCAGTTCCCAGCCCACGCCAGCACTGAGGACTACTAACTCCGCATGGTGAGATGTCTTGTTAGCTGGTAAGCTTAGGAAGTGACTTAAATCTGAGGAGAGAAGGACTCCTGAACCAATAGAGACATGGCCCGCCCCTTGCAATGAGTCAGCTCCCTGGTGTAGGTTTGAAAGCAATAGGGAAGTAGAACCTGCTTCATCTATCTGCTTACCTCTGAGTAGATGGCTTCCCCTAGATTTGTTTCTATCCTGACTGATTTTTAACACACACACACACACACACACACACACAGAGAGAGAGAGAGAGAGAGAGAGAGAGAGAGAGAGAGAGAGAGAGAGAGAGAGAGAGAAACAGCTGTTTGCCGCTAAATCAAAACTGAAACTAACAACACTCACATACAGACACAAACTTAGCAAGAAAAATGTGGGCACAAAGTTCACGTCTCTCACCTGCAAGAGGATGAGAGTTTATTGTGGAGTTATGCTTGAGTATCCAGATAAGGCTACCCAAAATGTCATCTTCGCACACAGCAACGGTTTGATGAGGTTTCTGCAGTAAGAGAGCAAAGAAAGCCATAGATCAAAGCATTTCAAAATCCATGTATTAGTAAAGACATGAAGTGGGAGGGTCAGAGACAATGGGGAGCCTCTGCCATAGGCCTCAGGTACTAACTGATGGTGCTCCTCCCTTTGTGGTTGGTAGGAGCCAGGTGTTTGTGTATTACAAAGGATTTGCCTAATGGTCACAAAGATGCCAGGTTAGGTACAGATGGGGACAATGAATGGCTAGTAGAAGGACTAAAGATGTCCCAAGAGAATCTGACTCTGGACTTGCAACATTTGAAATTCTCTGCAGTCATTAATCTTCTAAAGAGTTCATCAGGGGCTGCAGAGATGGTTCAGCAGTTAAGAGCATTGGTTGTTCTTCTAGAAGACCCAGGTTCAGTTCCCAACACCCACCACAAAGCGGCTCACAACTGCCTGTAACTCTGCTGCCAGGGGCTCTGACACCCTCACAGACATGTGTGCAGGCAAAATACCAGTGCACATAAAAATAAAAATAAATTATTAAAAAAACCAGTTAATCACCTTTGCCAAGAGCTCAGACAAAGTTCCAGCTTCTTTTCTAGAACTCTGATCCACAAAAATGTATCTAATCTTATCAGTGTCCTGCAGAGGGAACTCTTTGCATGTCTCTGTGGAATTTCCTTCCATCTCTGTCCCTGCTAAGACGTACCAACCCATTCTGACTACACTGTGCCTGCTGCTTTACAAATGGCTCCTTCTATTGAACTAGCTCTTTAGATCTATGTGGGCTATTATCTGGGCATCAAGTTATTCAAGATATAATTTAGACAAGATATCACACTTTTAGTACAAGCTTTTGTAACTTTGGATGAAATTTAGTTACTTATGCAAATACCAACTCAGATCTAGAAACCTCCATCACTTCTCTTACCCCCTAAATTGTCTCATCTTTCCTTTTAAACATCCCCTCCCCACCGACCACTGATACCCACTCAGTCTCCACACACGTGCCCTTCTAGAATGCCCATGTTAACACCTGAAATTCTGCTACATGGACCTGTGCTAGCTTGCTGTTCCATCCTCTCCTTTAAGGGTGTTAATTCTAATCCTGGCTTTTGCAAATTACCTAAAATGAAATGCTGACCTTGTGGTGCACCGGTATTTCCTGGTCATATATCCCTATAGGAGAATGTGCATCTCAGCATTCTTGTTCTCCAGAAACAGGGCAGATTTCTGGCTTAGTCGGGGTTCCTATTGCCGTGATGAAACACATGACCAAAAGCAACTTGGAGAGGAAAGGTTTTACCTGCCTTATGCTTCCCCATTACTGTTTACAATCAAAAGAAGTCAGGACAGGGACTCAAACAGGGCAGGAACTTTAAGGCAGGAGCTGATGCAGAGGCCATGGCGGGGTGCTGCTTACTGGCTTGCTTCTTCAATGTAGACGTGCAGTAGAATGTTCACTAACGACCACGCAACAGAACCAATATTAGGCTGTCTTGAAATCTACTCTACCAATGAGATTTGCTCAAGACTCTTTGGTTTTGGCCTCAGGAATACCCTTAGGACAAGAGGGGAATGCAGTTACATTCTGCCAAAATAGCACACGAATCTAGCCTAGTTCTTCATATTTCCCCCCACATGAGCCCTCTTGAGCTCTCTCTCCACAATCCACATTGCTCTCAGCACTCCTGTCTTCTAAGCACCTCCTCGAATAGCCCACTAGTCCCATTTAAATCATTAAAGACCTTTCCTAGTCCAAAGTACCAAAGTTTTCCACATTCCTTCCAAGACAGCATGGTCAGGCCTGTCATAGCAATGGCCTGCTTTCTGGCACCAGCTTCTTTATTCGTTACTTTTCTATTGCTGCGAAGAAACACTATTACCGAGGCAATTTATAGAAGAGAGTTTATTGAGATTATAGTTTCAGAGACGAGTCCATGACTATCATGGCTGGGAGCGTAACAACAGGCAGGTAGACAAGTATGCGGGCAGGCATGCAGGCAGTTATACATGTAAGCATTGAAGAAAGTATGCAGGAAAGCATGCAGGAAGGCAGGTATCCAGGCAGATATGCAGGCAAGCATGCAGGCAGGCATCGCACTAGAGCAGCAGCTGACAGCCTAAGTCTGATTCACAAGCAGAAGGCAGAGAAAGAGAAATAACTTGGCTAGCCATGGGCTTTTGAAACTTCAAAGTCTACCCCTGTGACATGACCTCCTCCAACAAGACCACACCTCCTAAGACTTCCCAAACAGTTCCACCATCTGGGAACCAAACACTTAAAAAGATCAGGAATTCACAGAGGTCCTCCTACCTTTGCCTACAGAGTGCTGGGATTAAAGGCATGTGCCACCACTGCTTGGCTATTATTCTTTTCTAATGTGTATAAATATGTTTTTTGTATGTACTCAAGGAAATGAGACAGGTGTCAGCTCCCTGAAGCTGGAGTTCTAGGCAGCTGTGAGCTGTCTGATGTGGGAATTGAAGTAATATCTTCTGCAAGAAGGACCTTAACATGTGCTCTTAACCATGGGGCCTTTTCTCCAGCCCATCTTTCTTTTTCTTGTACCTGTTTTCTACTGACATGGTTTTCACTGGGGGCTTGAGAGATGGTTAGTGTGTAGCAGCACTTGTTTATGAGGAGACACTGAGCTGGGCTCCTGCCCATGGCAGGAAGTTCACAACTGCCTATAACTCCTGCTGCAGGGGATCTAGCAATCACTTTTGTCCCCCAGCCATTGGCACACACGTGGCATATACATACATGTACATGGAAATAAAGATTTTAAAACTGAAATATTTCTGTACATTAATGACCTTAGTCCATTCACATGTGTGCTACAAATTTATTTTCCAGTTGTCATTGTGTAATGGGTTAAGTAAAATTGCTGCAGATCCCCAAGTGGCTACAGTGGCAGAAACACTACAGGTCATCAAGTGGTAGCAGTGGCCAGCAGGTACAGAAAGCAGCCAGTCCCATGCAGGAATACTGCAGTTCCCCAAGTGGCTGCAGTGGGCCACGAGGGGCAGTGAGTCCCACATCAGGGAGCTGCATGGTGGGTGAGAGACCTTGATGGGGCAGCCAGTCCCATGAGGAGAGACAGACAGATGGGCACACCATGAGACCATGCCACAGGTCTCTGAAGGTGGCTGGTCCCTGACAGGGAGCCACATGGCAGGTGAGAGACAGAGACATGGATAGGCATGCTATGCAGACTGAGGATGGATATTTATTTAGTGTGTTATGGAGGAGAAAAGGAAAAAGGGAGAAGATCAGAGAGGGAGGGAGAGAGAGAGAGAGAGAGAGAGAGAGAGAGAGAGAGAGAGAGAGAGAGAGAGAGAGAGAGAGAAAGGGAGAGATGGAAGCTGCCTCTTCAATAGGGAGACAGAAAAAGGGGAAGGACTCAGGCTGGAAGCTGAAGATCAGCTTGCCTCAGTGGATGGGGCAGTGGGGGGAAGAGGGAATGAGCGTGGCTTGTCTCTTAAAGGGACAGAGCAGACCATTATACATTGCCTGTTTTTGTTAGGGTGATTTTGTTTTGTTTTGGGCTACTATGTAGCCCAGGCTAACCTAAAACTTGAGCTCATCCTATATTAACCTTGTGTGTGCTGAGATTACAGGTGTGTGCCACAATGCCCAACCTAAGCTATTTTTGTTGTTATGTTGGTGTTTTTATTTATTTATTTATTTATTTGCCCAGAAAAGTTTATAATACCCATGCAAAATGACCAAGATTTTACTTTTGTTTCTTTCTTTCTCTCTCTCTCTCTCTTTTTTTTTTTTTTTTAAGAAAAAGCCCTGTTGGATACCATCTTACCAGGGTAAGGGCATGGGGATTAGAAGAATAAGTAAAGAGAATGAAGATGCAAGTGAAAATATCAAACAGAAGCAATAGTACCAGGAGGATGACTCAGCAGATCCTGAATGCTGAATTCTGAAATCTGAGTACTGAGTCCCTGAGTCTGCCCATGTTTAATTTTTTATACACATTTATATCCCAGTACTAAAGGGGAAAAGAAGGTAAAAGACTGCTTTAATGTGTTACAAAGGACAATCAGAATAGTTACTTACTTCAATACTTTGAGACATCAAGCCATTAATTCATGAGAAAATCCTTCTGTTGTTTATGCAGGGAACCCACCCTAGACCAGGCATCCTAAAGGCAGTCACTCCCTAGGTCAAACCTCCTAGTTCAAAATAAGGATCAGAAGTATGCTTGAATTTCTAACCTTTGGTCAGGGTGGAGTGGATCTATCTCCCCGGGCCATCCACGAGTCTCCAAAATACCAAGTAACCACACCCTAGGTCAGAGTGTGTAGCTATAGTTGTTGTCAACAACTTTGAACAACTTAAAACTCTCTGAGTTTCAGACAAGGTGGGACAGACACACACTTTTGGCTTCCATACTGCCCCTGTAGCAACCTAAAACTCTGTGACCTTCAGACAAGGTAGAATAGGCACACATTTTTGGGCCTCTACATAGCCTCCGCTACCTATAATAACATACAGCATCACTTGTATTTCCTTTAAAGTCTTCCAAGAGGCACTCTTAAACATTAACTTAGTCACCTGACATTTAGTTTGGCACGTATAGAATGTTTTACATAGATATTTATGCCTTAGAATATTGTTCCAACATTATTTATTAAATATTTATTTTATCGTTGATTATATGTTCCATTTTTCTGCTCAAAACTCATGTACTGGTCTCTCTCTCTCTCTCTCTCTCTCTGTATACATATATATGTGTGTATATATATATGTATATATAACACATGTGTATGTGTGTGTGTGTGTGTGTGTGTGTACCATGATACTAGTTCTGAAATTTCCTGTGATGTTCCAAGGATTCGTCTCTTGTGGCAACAATATCACATTGCTTTGATGCTTATAAATTTATTATTGATTTAAAGTTTAATTGAAAAGCAATATAATTATTAATTCAAAGTCACATAAAAACACATTTTTTTTTTGACAGAGTTTCTCTATAGCTTTGGAACCTATCCTGGAACTAGGTCTTGTAGACCAGGCTGGCCTCAAACTCACAGAAAACCACCTGCCTCTGTCTCCCAAGTGCTGGGATTAAACATGCCTCACCACAGTCCAGCAAGAACACACTTTAAAAAAATAAAGTTAAAAGATACTTTGTAAGGGGCTGGAGTTAAGAACTCTGGCTGCTCTTCCAGAAGACCTGGGTTCAGTTCCCAGCACCCACATGGCAACTCACAATCTGTCAAGTTCAGCTGGGTGGGAAGTTCAGGCTACTGAGTTACCTACAGGAGCATGGGCAACTCAAAAGGACCACTCCCAGGCAATGCTCTGCCTCATGATCCCTTAGTACGGCTAGGATTACACACAGCTGAAGCATGGTGGGTGGAGCTGGCTGCTGGAGTCACAGCTTCGTTACCATAGACATACCTATCACCAGTGTTGGTTTATCTCCTTGATTAAATCATAAACCAGCGGTTCTGTAGGCCCACCCTGTTTCAGCAGAGCCAAGGTCATGTCAAGCCTGGAGGAAAGACCTATAGCACATTCTTCTACTTGCACTGTGTGTTGCTCAAACTATCATCCAAAAGGGAAATGGCAAAACACTGAAACAGCCCACATTATAAAATGCACATGATGACATGTGGGGCTGGAGACATGGTTCAGTGGTTAAGAGCACTGGTTGCTCTCTCCGCAGGACCCAGGTTCGGTTCCTAGAACCCACACCCCAGCTCACAATTGTCTGTATCTCCAGTTCCTTGGGATCTGACACCTTCACACCAATGAACATAAAATAAAGTTAAATAAATTATAAAATAGTAATAGTAATAATATGCACATCCTCAAAAAAACCCATTTTGATAACATAATGAATCAGTTACTTGTATCCATACTAGTTTGGATTTCAGATAAATTATCGATCAGGGAATTGTGATCACTTTTCAAACATTGTTTTGAAACAAGACCTTAACACACAGACACACACACACACAAACACACACATATGTGCAAGAGAAACGGTTGTGAATCACACTCTGGGTACCACCTGTAAAACATGGCTCCTAGGTTTGGATACGTGTGTGTTTTACTGCCTAGAAATAGCTTTAAGTGTTCTATAAGTCACATCTGGACTGGGTAGTATATGTGCGTGGGTCTTTAGCACTGAACTAAAAAAATGTGTAAATTTAATGGTTGGAGAAGTTAGAAACTTCTGAAGTGTGAATATTATAATAACACCATCTTGCCCTGACTCATTTTGTGTTTGTTTACATGCTTCTCAACTGTCTATCCCCTAACAGACACGTCTGTCATGGGAACACATTAGGACTCTGACCACAGTCCAGATGTCTTAACCAGAATAATTAATGTTTATACAAACTAAACATAAACCAAGATTCCCGGGTGGTGGTGGTGTACACCTTTAGTTCCAGCACTCGGGAGGCAGAGGCAGGCAAATCTCTGTGAGTTCGAGGCCAGCCTGGTCTACAAGAGCTAGTTCCAGGACAGACTCCAAAGCTACAGAGAAAGCCTGTCTCAAAAAAACCAAAGTGGGGAAAAATATAAACCAAGATAACTGAAAAAGGCATAAATCAAAATTGTCATGTTGTGTCTGAAATAACTATGTTCTGTCAAAACAAATGCTACAAAGTTACTCTGACCTCCTCTAACACTGATGTGGTCGTGGTGTTTGCCTTTTAAAATGTTGTGCCCCTAAGCTTCAGCACCAAGAGACTCTTGAGGCACGAATCCATTCTCGTTTGTGGACCAAAATAAAGGACTCGTATGCTTTTAATCGGCTTCATCAGCATGGGTTTCTGTATCTTTCTCAAGTTGGATTATTTCATATAGAAATGAGGAACCTGAAAACCCCAGTAGACAAGATTCAGCTAAATCAGAGGAGAAGACATGGGCACAAGTAAGAAAAACAGAAACAATATAATAGAAAAAGTATGTTAAGTATTGAGAGCATAGTTATGAAGTAAACAGGGGAAACAAAATACCCCACCAAGAATAAACAGAGTCACAACAACATTAAACAGAATGAGAAGGGGGTGGCATAAGCAAGTTTATCCTATAAATTTGATGATATAAATAAAATGGAAAAAGTCATTGAGAAGTTAACGTGACTTAAGAAGCCAGAGAACCTGAGGTCAGAGGCTACACAACCTGGAGGCACAGGATGCCCATGATGTCTCCCCACTGTGTAGAAGCTAGATTTGATTTGTGATTAAATTGGGTACCACAGAGGTCCTTCCAAGCCCAGGGAGAAGCACTGTGAAATGTACCAGCTAAGGAAGAACTCTACTTACTTTCTGGGAGCTCTTCCAGAAAACGAGAGAGAATGTTTCTAATTTGTATCCTCGTAGCAGTAATCAGTCTGATCCCCAGATGTGACAGCTGGATTTCAGAAAAAAAAAAAAAAAAAAACTATGTTCTAAGATCTCTTATACCCAGGTGGTGGTGGTGCACGCCTTTAATCCCAGCCCTTGGGAGGCAGAGGCAGGTGGATCTCTAAGTCTGAGGCCAGCCTGGTCTACAGAGCAAGTTCCAGGACAGCCAAGGCTACACAGAGAAACCCTGTCTCAAAGAAACCAAAGCAAAGCAAAACAACAAACAAAACAAAAGATCTTTCACAAACACACATGTAGCCAAGCAAATACCACGGACCCACAATTAGCAGATAAAACCTAAGACATGACTCAGAGAGAAGGGCCACCCAGAATCTGCAGGCAGGCTATGTGAGGTGACATTTAGGTCAAGGGTCGAGGGGGGTCTCAGAGTTCAGGAGGATGGAGGGTGGCTATAGGTAGGGTCTGGGTGCTGGGATGCCCCAGGGTTATCCACACATCTCCCTAGCCACTTGTAACTCTGCTTCCCACCTGCCTCTAGCCATGCCCAGCCTTGTGCCTCAAACAGGTTTTGCCCCTTTAGCCAGAAGCTCTTCCAGCTGTTGGCCTTCCCACCCTTGCACCTTCCCAGCTGTGTGTACTCTAGCTAAGAGGCAAAACCATTCCCACTTGGGTCCATTCATGGCCTAGGCATGGTATAAGAAACCTCAGGCCACGTATCCAAACCCTCCCTAACTGTCGGAATTCCCTCCATATGCCTACGTTGACTCATGTCCCCCGTCTGGTGGGGGACAGTTCTGGGAAGGAGCAGTCTCGGGAGGGAGGACATTTCCTGGTGGGGGTAGTCCTAGGGGCTCTTCTCATACAGTGAACCTGGTCTAGACCTTGCCTGGACCTCACCTTCCTTGAGACTCCCATAAAACCCAGAGCTTGGGATTTGAAGTCCTCAGAAGCCATAGGATTCATAGCTGCAATGCCACTTTGTAACTGGTTTCTGTCTCTGCGCTGATCGCTACCCAGGCTTCTCTATGTTCCCACCTTTGAAGTTTCTGTGTGGCCCAAGGGAAGAGGTCTTTCTGTCCCATTCAGGTTTCTCCCTTCTCTGGACCTTGAACTCAGCAGCCCACGTATCCAAGATGCGGGTGAGAGAGGACTGGAGCACCTGTCATGCCATCCACACCCACCCCCACACTGTAGTGAAGGCAGCGCTGGTGGGGAGTTGACCCTGGGCAGCTGGTTTCTCCTGCCTTGCCCAGTTGCTGTTGTTCTCCATGGTTAGGAATAACTCTTTAAAAAAATTATTGATTTTTGTTGAGCTCTACATTTTTTCCTGCTCTCCTCCCCTCCCCTTCTACCCTCTCCCAATTTACTCAGGAGATCTTGCCTTTTTCTACGTCCCATGTAAATTAGATCCACGTATGTCTCTCTCAGGTCCTCTTTGTTGTCTAGGTTCTCTGGGATTGTGATTTGTGGGCTGGTTTTCTTTGCTTTATGTTTAAAAACCACTTATAAGTGAGTATATGTGATAATCGTCTTTCTGGGTCTGGTTTACCTCACTCAATATGATGTTTTCAAGCTCCATCCATTTACCTGCAAAATTCAAGATGTTTTTTTCTGCTGTATAGTACTCCATTGTGTAAATGCACCACATTTTCCTTATAGAAATGAACTCTTTATTTATTTATTTATTATGTATACAATATTCTGTCTTGTGCGTATGCCTGCAGGCCAGAAGAGGGCACCAGACCCCATTACAGATGGTTGTGAGCCACCACGTGGTTGCTGGGAATTGAACTCAGGACCTTTGGAAGAGCAGGCAATGCTCTTAACTTCTGAGCCATCTCTCCAGCCCCAGAAATGAACTCTTAAGAGTCAGAGGTTTCTCTGCAGACAGTGGGTTGGGTGCGGGTATAGCACTGAGACCTGGGTCTTTGAAGTCGTTCTACGATCCAGGTAAATGCCACTTACTGAGGCCAACCTTTCCCTCCTGGTCTAAGTCCCTCAGTTGGTGTCAGCCTTCCTGTCCAGTTCCTACAAATCCCATTCCCTGGTTACTGGTCCTGTCCCTCCAGGGTTCTCTCCATCCTACATCAAAGCCCGGTCCAGAATGAAGGAGCCTCCTGTGCTCTGTGTGAGCTGTGTCGGCATCTTCCAGCCGAAGCCCCTGGTCCTGTTGCCATCTCTCTCTTCTCTCATGATGCGCTTGTGTGCTGAGAAAGGATCTGGAGCAGCTGTCCCCGACTTGGGGAGCAAAGGGGACTCCTGCCTCCTCCACCTCACACCCGGCTGCCTGAATTCCTATCCTCCTGGAGTGGGACACACTACAGGGATTTGACAGTGACTCCCTGTGTGAGTCACAACATAGGTCCTTGGATGCAGATATCCACTTTATTAGAGTCTTTCTGTAGGGCCCATGTCTGTGGATGTGTGGGAGCTGGGCCCTGGCTGGAACTTCTCAGTCTAGGTGTTTAGGTTGGCGCTGGTCACAGGCCTCGGCAGCTCACCAGAATGTAATCTAGTTGCTGGAATACTTAACTCTCTGAGTACTGCCCTCTCCTCTCCTCCCTGGGCTTCCAGCCCCCCATAAGGACATGCCCCAGGTTCTTGCAGGTTTTTGCCCGCTCATCTACCGGGGGCTCTAGGCTTCCCTCCCCTGCGTGCTCCCATCAATATCCTCCAGGCTGACTCGGTAGACAGGCCACATCCTTGGTTTCCTTTGTGGTCTAAAGCAGGCGAGGAATATCTAGCAGGAACACCTGACTGGAGTCGGACTCCAGCCCAACAGGTTCTCTACAGGCTGGGGACCCACCCATCAGTCCCAGCGAAGGGACAAATCCATTCAGCCTTGGCTGTGGTTGAGACCCGGGGTCGCAGCATAGCCAGTGGTAGCAGGTGGGCAGGCGGGCCCGCTTCAGAGGAGCTAAGGAATACTGCCTTTCAGGTTCCCCACCCAGTGGTCGCTGACTCACCTGGAGTAGGCTGGATCTAGGAAGGACATTCCTGCTTCTCTCACCAGCTTGTGTGCTCAGTTTCTGGTTGGCTGTGACCTTGAGCAAACCTCTCCCCTCTCCCAGCCTCAGTTTCCCCATCTGAAGGGATAGGTAGACTAGATGTTTCTGGGACTGTTTCCAGGAATCCCCTTAGGTGCTCAGAGCTCTGCTCACTCTTTCGCCCCATTGCCATTTATGATTAACTTGTGATTCGGTGTCAGGGCTGGATTCATCACAGCGATGATAGGAGACTCCTTGGACTACCCTGGGCTCCTCATCCAGGCCTCAGAGCCCCCAAGTCTTCAGCTTGATCTGGCTCATTCTTTCTAAACTACCGGTTCTGCTAAAATAATCCAGTGGCTTACCTCTGCAGAACAGCAGTTCATGACAGCCTCGCATGTCCCATGCCCCTTGCCCCTGAGACCACTTGGCCTCCCTACCCCTGCACCCTGCAGAAGGTCTCCCTCCCTTCCCAGTAGGACTCAATGCCACCCCTTCTAAGATCAGTTGAGCCCTTTAAAGCAAGAACCAGCCTGAGACTGTTAGGCCAGTATTTTAGTTTGCTAATTGTGCGCCTTGTCCCTGCCCAGGGAGCCACAAGGTTCCCCTGCCCTGGCATCCCATACGATTCCCCACCCATCTTGTTAGGGCCCCACTCCATCCTTCTTGATGCTAAGTGCTTGTCATCTGTTGACTCAAAGCTCTCTGTCCGGCTCCTTCTACCTTTCCCCTACACTGAGGGCAGGGCCCTGGTTGTTTCTAGTAGACCTAGAGCCCTCAAGGCCGCCTCACCTCCTATGGGAACACTGAGGCTCAGGAACTGCGGCGAACCCCCCTGGCCAGCAGGGAAGAACAACCACCGAGTCGAGGATCCTTCTCAAATCACGCTTTATTGGAGCCTCTTGGTTGTAGGGAGAGCAGGAAGCGAAGGGCCCAGAGCACTAAACGGCAGCCGCTTATATAGGGAGAGTGGACACGGGTTGTGCCTGGATTGGCTACTCGCTCATCTTTCGATGCTCCCCGGCCACGGGATTGGCCAAGATTACTGCGCACTACTGCGCATGCGAGAGGTTCCGTCTACAGCCTTGCCATATATGGAGTTGTTTACTTGGTGGTGCAGGGGCTCGGTGCCATCTTGTAATGGCGGCCAGCAAATCGGCTCCCTGCAAGGAACAAAGGTCTTGCTCAAGGTCACATCATGGGGTCTCGTTGCCCTTTCTCCTTCCTATCTTATTGATCTTCCCTCAGCCTTCTCTCCTCTCTCTGCCCTTCCCTTCTTCCTGTCCATCCTTCTAGCCCCACCATACTTCCCACTCCTCTCCCACAGTTCTCTGTGGGATGCTCTGAATTTCAAGGTGTTGGGTTGGGGAGGGGGGGGAATGACTGCTTTGCCAGTTCTCAGCCTTTCCTCAGTGCACATCTGTATTCCAGAGGCAGGAAGCTATGGTTTGGAGTAGCAGCAGTGGATACCGGGGTTGACTGACTTCACGGCTGTATCAGGCCAAGCTGCACCTTGAGCCCGGGGCAGTTAGAGAACCCCTGTTTGGAGGCTGAGAGGCTCCCACCCTGAGCCATTCCCTGTGAACGCTGGCTCTGCCCCGCTAGTACCCATTCTGCAACCAGGTTCTCACCACTCTCACTCACAGTGTCGCTGCTGATCGTGGCCGTTTGGCAAAGCGGTGGACTTGGGACCTTTCTTTCTATGCTCACTCCCTCTGAGTCCTGCCTGGTGGCAGTAGAGACCGGGGACAGGGCATATCCAGGAGGGCTTTCTGTGAGATAGGGACTCCTGCTGTTCGGGCATCCACCCTGGCATCCACCCTGGCATTCAGGTCTCTATTCCTGAAGCTCTGAGTGCCTGCCTCCCCTGTGTCCTTTGTGGAGGAAACCCTGACCCAGTAACTCTTGTCTCACCTGAGGCTGCTCCACATCAGTACTTTTATTGGGAGGCCCAAACTGATCTGCTTGGAGGAGAAAAGGCACTGGTGCTCAGAGTATGTCTATGACATCATGTATTTCCTCTCCAGCCATCTGTGGCCTCATAGCACTTTCAGGTAGTGGCCCTTTCCGAGGACTCCACGGAGCAGCCCTACTCCTGGGTTCCATCCAAAGAGGCCTCCAGGTCCACAGAGCTGAACCACTTGTGTATCTATTGAGCCTACCCCTCCCCAAGGGTCATGGAGTATCTAGAGGGGCCCAGGACTGCAGTTGGGAATCTCTGGGTGGGAGTGGGAGTAAGTAGGTGGGAGGGGGCTCTCCCTTTCAGAAGGCCTAGAGTAATAGCTGTCCCAGATCTGGTTTTGAAGGATGCTGGCTGCTCTTGAGTCTTTTTTCAGGTAGGAGAAGGAAGTAATTATTTTACCAGGTGTGTGACAGATACCACCCCAAAACCATGGACCTATACCGTACAGGAGCATAGGTAACCCTTTTCCTTTAATCACCCCCAGAAGACCCTGAAATGAAAACAAGAATCTGCAGTGGTACTAGGCCTGCTGGGTAACATGAGGTCTAACGGAAATGTCTGATGCTCCCGGGTAGGCCAGCTTTCCCCAAGTGGCAGAACTAGGGCTGGGAAGAGGAGGGGGTCAGGCTAGCCTCAGGCCTGAGCAACTTCTAAATCCCCATTGCCTAGATGTCTGGGCTAGTCCTTAACCAGCTTTAAGGACAATCATTAGGTACCTTGGAACATGTACTTGGCAAGAGTCTGACTTACCAACACATGGAATGCTGCTGCCCATCCCTGTTTGAACTTCAGCACAGAGGCTGTGCTTTAATCTAGTTCACACAGCAATTGCAACTCCACGGGTTCGGGCTTCTCGTAGCGGCCTGACCACTCAGGCCACAGCCTGGCAGAAATTGCTCCTGCAGGCACTGGCCCTGTCACTGTCTCTAAAGGTAGCCTTAACTAAATCTCTATTCTATTTATGAGTAAGACTAAAGATACAAAAGCTGGGGAGGAAATCTGTGAGCTCAGAGTCTGAGTAGCAGCTAGCTAACCCTCTCTCCTTATGGGTGTCCATGGAGGAGGACCTGTGCTTCCATTTGGCCAAACCAGAAAAGCCTGTGTCACTCCAAACCCCACCCTATACTTCCTCTGTCTCCATATCTCTCCCATGCCCTCTGATGCTCTGATTACTTTCTGTTGTCTAGTTGCTGACACAGCCTCCTGACCCAAGGTTAATTTTATCCAATTAACACAAATGCAAACTCAGGGTTCACAGTGTGATCAATATCCCCCAGTATGCCTCTTCCCATAGCGGCCAGGATGCTAAAGGGTGTGCTATGTGTTTTTATCAACAGTATGTCAGTGTTTACCAAGTGGGAGAGCTGACTATAAATGGCTTATATAAACGCTCAACAAGGCACTTCGGTTATTGCCTTCCTCAATTTTATCTTTCAGGCTTGGCCTTAATGGAAAAGTGGAAGCAGGCAGAACAGGGTGGCGGGAATGTCTGTGGGAAAGGATGGAGGGAGCTGACTCACGTGCTTGGACCGCCTCCTGGAGGAAGTCTTGACAGGACCAGATGGAGTGACTTGAACCCATTGGCTCAAAAGGTGATGATTGGAAGCTTAAATGTGACGAACTTCAGAGTGCCATATAGCAAGGCATTATTAGGTTAGGGACTAGGAAAACAGTTTCATGAATTGTTTAAGGTTTGTTATAATAAAACCAAATATTGATTTTGAGAGGGGGAAGTTATTTTTCTTGTCTAGGGATAAATAAAATTTCTTGGGCTGTAGATTCACAAGATTTGGGCTCCAACTCCTTCCCATCACTGCCCTGAATTTATTTAGCATGGTCAAAATCCCAGCGAAGGCTCCCGTGTATCAACTTTCTGTGCTGCCCCACGCAGCAGGCAGAGTTACATGGGTCTCATTTGACTAGCAGGCTGGCTTCAGTTATGTGAGCCAGGTCATCATGGGAACTTCCTACTTACTGTAATTGTGCATGGGGGAGGGAGCAGGGAGCACTCAGATTTGAGTAATCAAGTATTCCATGTGATGACTTTGGGGTCCTCTTCAGTAGAGCCCACATTCTGGTGTAAGTATGCAGGAAATGCTATATTCCCCAGTTTTAGATCAAAGAACTCTTAGAGGGAAACCTTTGGCAAACTAAAAGTCTTTATCATAACGCCAGACCTGCTCACTCCCCACGGGAAGGGAAGAGCAGCAGGAATATTGGAATACAGACAATTTATAGGGAATGTAGAAAATGTTAGATGTAGCCATAGGTTGACCAATTAGAACAGACAAAATGCCCACAGACCGCAAGAGCAGAACAGCATGTTTACAGAAGAGGTTAAGGGTCAGCCAGTCTCTTAAGATCACGGCACATTTGGTGTCACGTGTTCAACACCAGTGTGACGGGTTTTACACACCTCACGCTTTGTCATCTCCAAGGTTATAACCCCACCATGGCAGGCTTTCTACATCCCTGTTCTACAGTTTCTAAGGCAAACAGGAGATCAGTTAATCCCTTAGCAAGCCTTGGGTGTTAACCCAGATCCAGGTGAGGAGTTTTAATTTTCATGGCCACTCCAGTGACTGTTTTCTTTTTTGGTTTGTTTGTTTGTTTGTTTTTAGACAGAATCTCTCATATGGTAGCCCAAGTTGTTGGGCTTCCATGCAGTCTTCCTGCCCGAGCCTCCCAAATGTGGGATCACAAGGGTGAGCCCCAGGCTAGTGCCACCTTGCTGTCGACAAACTTCCAAAGCCATTTCTGCGTTTATAATGCCCATCAGCTGGAGAGATGGCTCAGAAGCTAAGGGCGCGTGTTGCTTCTGCAGACGATCCAGGCTCTATTCCAGCACCCGTATCGTGGCTCACAATCATCTGGAACTCCAGTTCCAGGGGATCTGATGGTAATATTACCCTCCCGGCTTTGCCATAGATGCCACCTATGAAGGTGGTTATTAATAGTTGCCTGGGTTACTTGAACATTTATTTTTCCTGCCTTGTTTTTCTATACATATCAGGTAGAAGTTTCAGCCAGGGTGGAAAATTCGGCCTCTGCCTTCACTGTGTGTGTATGTTCTGTCCTCTTTTTTTGTGCTATAACCCCCCTTCACTTGGTACACATTAACCATGTAAGGACTGTTTGCTCAGAATTGGCAGTGTCAATTGATACCCAATCCTCCCCATTCTCTTTTCTCTTCAAGTTGGTGGGATGACGAAATGGTGCCAAAGGTTACAAGGCACCCAGGAGCCTAATGTTGCAGTATATGTGTGTGCCAACTGTCAGCTTTCACGGTGTCCTGTTTCAGATCCTAGAAACAACACCTCACATCAGCCTTCCCTGGAGTTTCTTTTCCGCATACTGAGGGGAGCTGGGTGTTTCCAGGTTAAATGGTCTTTTCTGGTGGTGATAGCCTGTTATCTTGGTTTGCTGGCTTCCAAATTTTTATCTTCACCCCAACGACTGTTCTTGGGTTTTGTTTGTTTGGGGAGGATTTTTTTTTTGGACCTGCAAAGACTTGGACTTGTCTTTGTCAAGGGAGAGAGACAGTGTGTCTAGTCTGGTGGCTCTGAGGGCTTTGCCCAACAACTAACCTAACTCCGCCTCCTCTCATGAGGTTTTGCCAGAGAGTCTTTTCTCAGCAGGGACTCTCACAACCCCTTCAACGGTCAGGGAAAGGGTCCCGATGAAGCCTGCTGCAGACTTTCCTCTGGAAAGATGTCTTGTTTCTGTGTATGGGGAGAAGGACCCACCGGGAGTCGGAGTGTCTACCCAGCGTCCAGTGAGCAAAGGCAGCAGAAGAGAACGGCTTCATCAAGACTCCCCTGCTGGCTGTTTTTATGTCCATATAATTATCTTTCGGAGCAAGGAAAAGCATCAGTCATTACACTGTTTCTTAGCGAGGAGTGCCAAGTCCAGGTTAAAACATGGCTCCCCGTGTATTGTGGTCCCCTTTCCCTGTAAGTAACACGTTTATTGTGGTTCTTACATCCCTGGGTGTGTTCTGAAGGGGAAAGAAACTGCTACGGTGTTAGGTGGCAAAGCAGGCCCTGAAGATGACGAAACAGCCGTGAGTACCCTGAGCATAAGCTAGCATAGCCGGCCCTGGGGAAACAGAAACCTAACTAGAGCGGTTCTCAGACCCCCCTCCCCCTTTCACTGGGAGGGGTGGGCGGAGCTTATTTATCAGGTGACTGCAGTCCTTACTCCTTCCTCCCTAAAAGGTCATCCACCACTTGCCAAAGGACATCTGCTACCCATAAACTGGCCTGATTGTGACAGGCACATCCCCCTCAAGTCAGGCACAGCCTGGCACCCTATTCGCTATCCAAGACGAGGGGGAGAAACCTCCCTGAGAGAACGGGATCTGCCCTTTTAAGCCTTTAGGATCGCTGTAAACGTTTACAGCAATCTTATTGTTTGTCTCCCTGGCTGGACTGCACCTCTCTACTCTGGTGATACAGCCTGGAATCTTGTCCCTCAGTAAACTTTATTTTCTACCCCCTACCCTCAGTGGTCTGTTTGGCTTGGATGAGTTTACTTAAGACAAAGGAAGGATAAAAGGATCTTTGAGCTGGGTGGTGGTGGCGCACACCTTTTAATCCCAACACTCAGGAGGCAGAGGCAAGCAATCTGAGTGCCAAGCTAGCCTGGTCTACTAAGCGAGTTCCGGGGCAGCGAGTTGCAGAGTTAAAGAAACCCTGTGTCAAAATAAAATTTTTTTCTAAAAAAATTGAGTTTTTACTAGCAACACAATTTTCAACTTCATGGGTAATAAAGAATATTGGGAACTGAGAGTATCCACATATACAATTCAGTTACATGAACTTTAATGTAGATTTGGGGTTAATAGCATTGTAAACTAAATCTCTACACTCACCAACACAAGGCTGACTGCTTCCCAGCTGTCCACTGGGCTGGGGGCAGGGCCTCCTGTGCCTGCTCCCAATATCTTTACAGGACCAACCCCAAGCCAGGGACCTTTGCAGGAACAAATTCAGACCAGGGACATTTAAAGAAACAGGTCTGAGCCGACAACCAAGGCTAGAACAGGCCTGAGACAGCAAACTCCAAGGGAGTGGAGCAAAGTCCAGGGGCACTGAGTGACCTCCAGGAACACGAAATGACCAAAGGGGTAACTAGAACTGTGGCACTGACTGTACCACAAGAAACAACCATCTGAGACTTGGATTCACTGGCATCTAGAAGATTAATCAACAAAATAACAGACAGCCTCAACCACACCTCTTAGGGAAAAAGATGAGTAGAAAAGGTAAGAATACACACAACACCACAAAGAGCAACATGACACCAGTAAAACCTAAAGCCCCTACAACAGCAAGACTTGAAAAAACAAATATAGATTAAGCAGAAGAAAATGACCTAAAAAATAACTTCAGGAGAATGTTTGAAACTCTTAAAGAGGAAATGAGAAATTCCCTCAAGGAAATGGAGGAAAAGACAAAAAAAATTGGAAGACATCAGCAAATCCCTTAAAGAAAACGAAGAAAAGCAATCAAACATATGAAAGAAACTATTGAGGACTTGAAAACTGAAATAGAGACAATAAAGAAAACACAAACTGAGGGAATTATAGAAGCAGAAATCATGAGAAAACGATCAGGAACCACAAACTCAAGCATAAACAACAGAATACAAGAGATGGAAGAGAGAATCTCAAGCGCTGAAGATACAATAGAGAAAATAGACTCGTTAACCAAAAAAAAACCATTAAATCTAACAAAAGCTTAGGCCAAAATATCCAGGAAATATGGGACACCATGAAAAGGCCAAATCTAAGAATAATAGGTATAGAAGAAGAAGTTCAACTCAAAAGCACAGAAAATATATTTAACAAAATCATAGAAGAAAACTTTCCTAATTCAAAGAAAGATATGCCTATGAAGATACAAGAAGCTTACAGAACACCAAATAGACTGGATCAAAAAAAGTCCCCTTGCCACATAATAATCAAAACACCAAACATACCGAGTAAAGAAAGACTATTAAGAGCTCCAAAGGAAAAAGACCAAGTAACATATAAGGTAGACCTATCAGAATTACACCTGACTTTTCATTGCAGATAAATGAAAGCCAGAGGTCATGGTCAAGCATTATGTAGACATTAAGAGACCACAGATGCCAGCCCAGACTGCTATACCCAACAAAATTTTCAATCACCGTAGAAGGACAAAACAAGATATTCCATGACAAAACCAGATTTAACCACACCTAGCCACAAACCCAGCCCTACACAAAATACTAGAAGAAAAACTCCAACTCAAGGAAGTTGGCCACATTAACAAAAACATAGGCAATTGATGGTCTCATAGCAGCAAGTTCCAAAGAAAGGAAAATGCACAAATTAACATCACCAACAATTAAAACTAAATTAACAGGCAATAGCAATCACTGGTCATTATAATCCCATAATATAAATGGGCTCAATTCACCTATAAAAAGGCACAGGCTAAGAGATTGGATACAAAAACAGAATCCATCCTTCTTCTGCATACAAGAAACACATCTCAACCTCAAAGACACCATCATCTCAGAGTAAAGAGTTGGGAAAATATATTCCAATAAAATGGACCTAAGAAACAAGCAGGTGTAGCTATTCTAATATCTAACAAAATAGACTTCAAACTAAAATCAGTCAAAAGAGACAAAGTCTCTTTAGTCACAGGAAAAATCCAACAAAGAGGAAATATCAATACTGAACATCTATGCCCCAAATACAAGGGCATGCTCATATGTCAAAGAAACACTTCTGAAGTTTAAATCATACATTAAACTCCACAAACTAATAGTGGGAGACTGCAACACTCTCCTGGACACACCACTGGACAGGTCAGTCAGACAAAAAAAAAAAAAAATTAACAGAGAAATAAGGGAACTAACAGATGTTATGACCTAAATGAACTTAACAGACAACTATAGAATATCCCATCCAAACAGAAAAGAATATATCTTTTTCTCAACCTCATGGAACCTTCTCAAAAATTGACCACATACTCGGTAACAAAACAAACCTCAACAAATACAAAGAAATGGAATAACTCCATGTGTCTTATAAAATCACCATGGTTTAAAACTAGAAGTCAACAGCAATACTAATTCAAGAAAGCCTACAAACACATGGAAATTAAGAATGCTCACCTGAATCATCACTGTGTCAAGGAAGAAATAAAGAAAGAAATTAAAGACTTACTAAAATTCAATGAAAATAACCACACAACATACCCAAATTTATGGGACACAATGAAAGCAGTGTTAAGAGGAAAGTTCATAGCACTAAATGCCTACATAAAGAAGCTGGAAAATTCACACTAGTGAATTAACAGAACATTTGAACACTTTAGAACAAAAGAAGCAAACTCACCCAAGAGAACTAGATAGCAGGAAATAATCAAATTGAGAGCTGAAATCAACAAAATAGAAACAAAGAAAACAATACAAAGAATCAATGAGACAAAGAGTTGGTTCGTTGAGAAAATCAACAAAATAGACAAACCTTTATCCAAACTAACCAAAAGGCAGAGAGGGAATATCCAAATTAAAATATCCAAATGAAAAGGGGGACATAACAACAGACACAGAGGAAATACACAGAATCATCAGGTCATATTTCGAAAACCTGTACTTCACAAAATTGAAAAACTTAAAGGAAACGGACAACTTTCTGGATAAATATCACTTACCAAAATTAAATCAAGACCAGATAACCAAATTAAACAGACTTATAAGAAATAGAAACAGTCATCACAAGTCTCCCAACCAAAAAAAGCCTAGGACCAGATGTTTTCAACTCAGAATTCTACAAGACTTTCAAAGAAGAACTAATACCAATACTCCTCAAATTATTCCATATAATAGAAACAGAAAGAACATTGTCAAACTCTTTATGAGGCTACAATTACCCTGATACCCAAACCACAGAAAGACATTACTAAGAAAGAGAATTACAGACCAATCTCACTCATGAACATTAATGCAAAAATACTAAATAAAATACTGGCAAATCGAATCCAAGAACATATCAGAACCATCATCCTCCATAATCATGTTGGCTTCATCCCAGAGATGCAGGGATGGTTCAACATATGAAAATCTGTCAATGTAATCCACCATATAAACAAACTGAAAAATAAAAACCACATGATCATCTCATTAGATGTCAAAAAAGCTTTCAAGAAAATACAACATCCCTTCATGATAAAGGTCTTGGAGAGAGCAGGGATACAGGGAACATACCTAAACATAATAAAGGCAATATACAGCAAGCCAACAGCCAACATCAACTAAATGGAGAGAAACTCCCAGCGATCCCATTAAAATCAGGAACAAGAAAAGGTTGTCCACTCTCTCCATATCTATCCAATATAGTTCTTGAGGTCCTAGCTAGAACAATAAGACACCAAAAGGAGATCAAGGGCATACAAATCAGAAAAGAAGAAGTCAAACTCTTACTATTTGCTGATGATATGATTAGTTTACATAAGCGACCCCAAAAATTCTACCAAGGAAATTCTACAACTCATAAACACTTTAAGTAATGTAGCAGGATACAAGATTAACTAAAAAAAATATCCGTAGCCCTCCTGTACACAGATGATAAAAGGACTAGGGAGGAAATCAGAGAAACATCACCCTTCACAATAGCCACAAAGAGCATAAAGTATCTTGGAGTAACTCTAACTAAACAAGTGGAAGACTTGCAAAAAACCAAGGATAACCAAAATAATTCTGCACAATAAAAGAACTTCTGGAGGCATCACAATCCCTGTTTTCAAACTCTGCTACAGAGCTACAGTACTGAAAACAGCCTGGTATTGGCATAAGAACTGATAGGAGGACCAATGGAACTGAATAGAAGACCTGGATATCAATCTTCACATCTTCAAACACCTGACTTTTTACAAAGAAGCAAAATAATCAAATGGAAAAAAGAAAGCATATTTAACAAGTGGTGCTGGCATAACTGGATATCAACATGTAGAAGAATGAAAATAGACCCATATCTATCCCCATGCATGCAACTCAAGTCCAAATGGATCAAAGACTTCAACATATAGCCAGCCACACAGAACCTTATAGAAGAGAAAGTGGGGAGAACACGTGAACTCATTGACACAGGGAACCACTTCCTAAATATAACCCCAGCAGCACAGACACTAAGAGAAACAATTAATAAATGGGACCTCCTGAAACTGAAAAGGTTTTGTAAAACAAAGGACATGGTCAACAAAACAGAATGACAGCCTACAGAATGGGAAAAGATCTTCACCAACCCCACATCAGACAGAGGTCTGATCTCCAAAATATACAAAAAACTCAAGAAATTGGTCATTAATAGAGCAAATAATCCAATAAAAAAATGGAGCACAGACCTAAACAGAGAACTCTCAACAGAGGAGTCTAAAATGGCTGAAAGACACTTAAGGAAATGTTCAACATCCTTAGTCATCAGAGAAATGCAAATCAAAACAACTCTGAGATTCCATCTTACACCTGTAAAAAATGGCCAAGATCAAAAACACTGATGACAACTTATGCTGGAGAGGTCATGGGGTAAAGGGAACACTTCTGCATTGCTGGTGGGAATGCAAGCTGGCACAGCCCCTTTGGATGTCAGTGTAGCGATTTCTCAGAAAATTAGGAAACAACCTTCTTCAAGACCCAGTAATACCATTTTTGGATATATATCCAAAGGATGCTCAATTTTGCCACAAGGACACAGAAAGACAATTATCACATGTACTCAGTCATAAGTGGTTTTTAAACATAAAACAGAGAAAACCAGCCCACAAATCACAATCCCAGAGAACCTAGACAACAATGAGGAGCCTAAGAGAGACTTACATAGATCTAATCTACATGGGAAGTAGAAAAAGACAAGATCTCTTGAGTAAATTGGAAAAATGGGGACCTTGGGGAGGGTTGAAGTTGGGGAAGAGGCAGGGAGGGGAGAAGAGAAAAAGGTAGCGATCAAGAAAAATCAACAAAAAAAATAAATAAAATTAAAATGTTTTTTTTTAAAAAGAAAAACCAAAACAGAGAGAGAGAGAGAGAGAGAGAGAGAGAGAGAGAGAGAGAGAGAGAGAGAGAGAAGGAAAGGGAGAAGGGGAGAGAGAGAAGGAAAAAATATGGCTTACAAGGCATATACTTGGTGCAGACTTTATATCTAGAAATATGCAAAGTATTCAAAAGCTAACCACCCGATTTTCAATGGGAAACCCAGGCATGGTGGTGCAGGCCTGTAAGCCCAGAACCTAAGAGGTGCAGATAGGAAGTGAGCTTTTGTTTGTTTGTTTGGGGTATTTTGTTTTTTTCTTTGTATAGCCCTGGCTGTCCTGGCACATGTTCTGCATACGAGGCTGGCCTTTGAACTCAGAGATCTGCCTGCCTCTGCCTCTCAAGTGCTGGGATTAAAGACATGTGCTACCACTGCTCAGCTCATGGAAGAGTGTGATCTTGAGGCCAGCCTTTTCTACAAGTGAGATTCTGTCTTAAAACCAGATGGGAAAAAGTGTGCGTGCGTGTCCATGCTCACTCAGGCACCCACAGAGGTGAGCAAGCTCTGCACTGAGTGAGAAATATAAGAGTCCGTAGCACACCACAGGTTTCTGGCATCGTGAGACATTGGGGCATAGAAAAAGCTCACCATACCAAGTGTTAGGAGCTGGAGCAACAACCCTGGTGGGAATTGAAGTCGGTCTTATGACTTTGGATGGCTATCTGTAACCAAATAATCATAGAAATTTCACTGCAGATACTCTTTCTCACAGAAATTTGCACACATCGTTCAGAATGACTTCATTTATAAAGGTCCCTGGCACAAACCCACATGAGTAAACAAGGGATTTATGCAGGTGATACACATTCATTTAGAACAGTCAGAAGGTATAACTATGCCAGTCAAGGACCCGGTGAACCAGTCCTCCTGGGGAATACGCCATCCACCTGATGATGTGGCTGGCGGGTTAGGAATTTTGAGTTCAGGTGCCTGGTTAAGAGCCTCTGCCAGTCCTACAGACCACCTACAGCTGAGGGGTTGGAGTCTTGCCAGCTAAGTATGTGGCCTGAGTAACGAATGGGGTTGGGAGGATTTGCTTCTGTGTTGAAGTGTCCTCTTGTGTTTGTATTTGGAACTGCAAGCAAACAGCTGACAAGCTGGGTAATAAGCAAGGTTGTCCGGGTTGGGGTGAGGCGGTTCTGAGGACTGATCAGGCTCTTCCACAGACTGAAATGGTTGCAGGGGTAGCTGTGCTTTTTGACATATCCATATTTTTTTTCTAAGAAAGCTGGTATTTTAGCATTACAGAATTATGTAACAGAATTATAAAAAGTCTCTGCTCTCACAGAATTCCCACCTATGTTTTCTTCCCTGCTCCTGGTAGGCTCCTGGAGACCATGTTGTGAGCCTGACCTCACTTCTCAGACCACAAATGGGAACCTGGAGAATCCAGTCCAACCAAGGTTTTTTTTCCCTGAGAATTGGGAAGGACAGAGATATAAAGGCAGTAACCGCAGGTTCTGTAACATCCGACAGGGAGGGATGGAGCAGCCACAGTCTGCACTGTATGTGGGCTGAGTGGGAAAGAAAGCCGATCCTCTGAGAAGAAGTGTGACAATGCTCACTGAGACCCCGGAGTGCCGAGAGACTCCTTTCCACCTCTCATTGCTAGTCAACCCTGCAGTGTGGCTGCTAATGCTCACTCACAGGTTCAGGTTCAGGTTCAGAGAGGGTCCTGATGCAGGCGGCATCCTCACTGTCAACTTGACTAGATCTGGTCACCTAGGAGACACTATCTGGTGTGTCTGTGAAGGAGTTTCTAGAAATGTGTGTCTAAGGAGGGAGACTGACCCTGAACACGATGGTGTCATCCTGTACCCTGGGGTCACAGACAAAATAAACAGGAGAAAGAGAGTGTGTGCTCAGTCTTGTCTCTGCTTTCTGATTGCAGATGCCACACAACCAGCGCCTCATGCTCCTGCCAGCACGCCTCCCTGACCATGATGGACTGGACTCTTCACTTGTGAGCCAAAATAAACACTCCCTTAAGTTCCCTTTGTTGAGAAGTTTGCCATCACAATAAGTAGCGAATACAGCTCCTTTGTCGAGAAGTTTGTCATCGCAATAAGCAGTGAATACAGCTCCTCAACCTTTTTAACTAGGCTTCAAATCTCTTCTTGCTGGCCATTCGTCATGCCCATCCATCCATCCATCCATCCATCCATCCAGTCAGCAAACTCTTACTAAGACGTTCTATATGTCAAATGCTATGGTAGATACAGAGAAAAGAGCAGTGGAATGCTGTCATGTCAGGGAGAGGGACATTAAACCAACCAACAAATACACACGCAGCCTGTCAATGGTGCTGGGCATCTGAAGACAAGCTGAGGATGAGAGACTATTTCTGCTGCAGTGTGGTCTTCTGTAACTAAATTCTTGAGGCTAGTTAACTCATAAAGAAGAGAAACTTATTTCTTCACCTGGAGAGTCTGGCTGTCCACGGTGGACAGCTGACATCTGTACCTCAGAGGGGATAAATACTGCCACTTAGTGTTGGGAAGCAGAAATGCAGGGGAGTCCAACCGGGTCCCAACTGGAGCCCTTTCGAAAGGCATGGCACCTCACCGTGCCCTCCACCACGGATTACTGATGGCAGAGGGTCATCTGTCTATCTGTTGCTTTCATTGGTTAATTAATAAAGAAACTGCTTGGCCTGATAGGTCAGAACATAGGTGGGTGGAGTAGACAGAACAGAATGCTGGGAAGAAGGCAGTGAGGCAGACGCCTCAGGCAGACACCATAGTTCTCCTCTCTGAGATGGATGCAGGTTAAGATCTTTCCCAGTAAGCCACCACCTCGTGGTGCTACACAGATTATTAAATATGGGTTAAAGCAAGATGTGAGAATTAGCCAATGAGAAGCTGAAGCTAATGGGCCAAGCAGTGTTTAAAAGAATATAATTTGTGTGTTGTTATTTTGGGTGTAAAGCTAGCCGTGTGGAAGCCAGGTAGGAATGCAGCCCGCAGCTCCTTCTATAAATGGCGCCCAGATGTGGATAACTGAATCCACAGAAAGCCTAAGAAAGCTTGGAAAAGAATAAAGCATGTTTTCTTGTTTTAGCAGCAATTTCTCGGGTCTGCTTTGCTTGCTAGAGGCAAGCAAGTGCTCTCATCTAAGAGAGGCTTCCTGACTCAGCGTTAGCTACAAAACCCTGCTGCTCTTTTAAGAGGTCCTTCCATGAAACACTTAAATGGTGTTGATGAAAAGCTGAACCTGTGTTTTTTCGGTTTTCAGCCATAGCAGGAAGAAAAGCTGTGCCGTTTTAAAATGCTGGCTTTCTGGGTCATTCTGCCAGGGCAAACTCTGACTCTTTCAGGCAGGCAGTCTGACTGACTGTGGTCTGTGAGCAGAATGCTGCAGCTTGCTTGCTGGCAAGGACCTTGAAATGCCATACAGTTGTGGCAATAAAAATGGCTACAGCCGGTACCTCCGCCACAAGGCTGGAAGATAAGGAATGGGCTGGATCCAGCCGTCAAAGCCATGGCTTTAATCCTCTCCTTAAAGACTCATGCGGTCAGAAAAAGAGAGATATGCAGTAAAGAGAGATTCAAAGACAAAGAAAACCTCTAATGGTTTACAGTGTGTTAAAAATATATGTAGGCTAAAAGTTAAAGTTCTTAAAGTAAAAAACAAAAAGAAAGAAAGAAAGAGAGAGAGAGAGAGAGAGAGAGAGAGAGAGAGAGAGTAGTTGGGTGTGGTAGTACACACCTTTAATCCCAACACTTGGGAGGCAGAGGTTGATTGACCTCTGTGACTTCAAGGTGTGGTAGCACACGCCTTTAATCCCAATGCCTGGGAGGCAGAGACAGACAGAGCTCTGTGAGTTCAAGGACAGCCTGGTCTACAGAGTTATTCCAGGACAAAGATATACAGAAAACCTGTCTCAAAAAATAAAAGTAAAAATAAACAAAATAGAGGTTAAAATAAAGCTGCACAAAGATGGAAAATACACAGAAAATCTTGATACTGTATGCTATTATGCTCTCTTTGAATTGTTTGAATGCTGAGGAAGGAGCAATAGCTGCTAAAAGATATTTGTTTATAAATGCTGCTGAACTAATCCAAGATAGATATTTTGAAAATACCTTGACTTCAAAATTTTGATTTAAGGGTTTTTCATGACAATGAGACACGTCTGCTCCTGGCAGCACCAATCTACTTCAAGAGGAAGATGGGCACCGAAGAGGCTCCTTATGGAGTTTGATAGCCATTTGGGCAAGAAACTGTTCTTGCCTGGACTGTTGCATAAACTAGACACAGAGAACCCTCAGAGAGAGGACAGCTGAACTTGCCTAAAGGTGAGATGGTCTTTTGGGGTTCCTGATTCATGAAAGAGTCTGCGAGACACTCTGCAGGACACAACAGAAAGTGACTGAACTGTTTTTGGAATTTCCTGCTTTATGGAAATGTCTGCTGGAAACTATGGGCCTGAAGGCTGAAGATGGATGCCCCAATGATACAGAGGAACTTTGGGTGACTTTCCAGGCAGTGAGATGTCTCTGTCATTTCTAGAGTTTTGGATTGCTTACCTCTTGTTTACTTAGGTAATATTATATCCTTCTGGAGTCTTTGATAGAGTTGAAGAATAGATAGATATAGTTTTACTTAGTTATGATAAAGATAAAATAGATATAAATATTGTAGCTATAATTCTTGCTTGATAACTGTTTTGTTATATGTAATTTTACTATGTTAAAGTGAAAGCCTTTATTTTTTGTTTAAACAGAAAAAGGGGAAATGATGGAGGAGGGTCATCTGTCTATCTGTTGCTTTCATTGGTTAATTAATAAAGAAACTGCTTGGCCTGATAGGTCAGAACATAGGTGGGTGGAGTACACAGAACAGAATGCTGGGAAGAAGGCAGTGAGGCAGACGCCTCAGGCAGACACCATAGTTCTCCTCTCTGAGATGGATGCAGGTTAAGATCTTTCCCGGTAAGCCACCACCTCATGGTGCTACACAGATTACTAAATATGGGTTAAAGCAAGATGTGAGAATTAGCCAATAAGAGGCTGAAGCTAATGGGCCAAGCAGTGTTTAAAAGAATATAATTTGTGTGTTGTTATTTCGGGTGTAAAGCTAGTCATGCAGGAACCGGGCGGGAATGCAGCCTGCAGCTCCTTCTACAGATTACCTATCAAAAGTCCCATTTCTTAATGCTGTCATAGTGGCAGCAGCTGGCTGACGCTTGGAGGAGATACATTCAAACTGCAGAAGGTAGTATATCGAGAAGTCTTCTCCCTTAAGGTGAGGCTTGAGTCAGAACCTGAAGGAACTACAGAGGCGGAGGGGGCCTCAGTGTATGTGTGTGTGTGTGTGTGTGTGTGTGTGTGTGTGTGTGTGTGGTGTCATCTAGCCTACACACACAGTGCACTCACATATGCACACACACACACACACACACACACACACACATACACCACAGCAAGCACACCAAGGCTTGTAGGTCCCCAGACTGGGCCTCCTTGCCTTGAGAGAAAAGCCTTTCCCGAACACTCCCTTCACACAATGTGTCACCTTAGGACGAGGCACCTTCCCCCTCCTTTGTGCTAAGGAGACTGGTTTGTTCGCAGGCTCCCTTTTGGGTTTCCTCCATCCTTGGGAATTATGTGGTACTTGCAGCAGCGTGCAGAGTATCTCAAGACCCCACTGCTGGGTTATTAGAAGTCACATCTGCTCTGAGTTTATTTACTCATTCAGGTGCTGTTCATGGACATTGCTCACACTCAGCACTCTGTGTTAACTGTGAACAGCAGCATTAACTGAGCCTGTTTCCCAAACCTTCCCAGGAAGCACGAGAGACGGAGCCTCAGTCGGCTACCAGATGACCTGGAATCGACCATGGTGGCCCATTTCCCCAGTTTATTAGTCTATAAAAGACACTGTCATGGAAAATGAATCCCAAGCCACAAGCCCTCATTTACACAATAGTGGGACAGTCCCTCGCCGCACAGCCACCTACCTGATGCTTCCACTCCTCTGCCAAAATCCTACCACCCGCAGGAGTGAGCAGCAACATCCTTTACCACCCACCCATCACGGGGTCCAGGAAGGGAGGGGGCTCTCTGCCGTGTTCTGCCCAGCTCCTGTGCTGACCCCTCTTCCTCCCCCCACATTTCTTTTTTTCCCCTCTTCTTTTGTCCCACAATGTTTAGTCTGTGACGGGCACAAAGATTTGCTACTTGATAAAGGGTCTGCCAGCTGAGCCTGGCTAAGCCATGGTCCTGGTGATCAGGGTCTGGCTGTGGCAGCTTCAGCAGTTCCAATGTTTGCAGATTGTCTATGGATCAGCGGAAGTGGCTTTGTCCCTGTGTTCTGGAGTCCAGCCAGATAAGAGACCTTCTTACAGAGATGGGAAAGATAAATAACTTCTTCGTTTTTGTTTTCTTTTTCAGTTTTTAATTGAGACAGGGATTCTCTGTATAGCCTGGGCTACACCACTGGAACTCACTTTGTAGACCAGGCTGGCCTTGGACTGATAAAGATCCACCTGCTTCTGCAGGCCTCTGCTGGGATTAAAGGCATGTGCTACCACGCTGGGGTCACCATTTTAACTTTTTATTTATACATTTTAGCCTTAAAGAAGTGTGTGTGTGTGTGTGTGTACACGATAATGTGCTGCTTGTGGCAGACAGAGGATAACTGGCAGGAGTAACTTCTCTCAGTCTCGTGTGTATCTTCGGGATCCAACTCAGGTCAGTTTGATGACAAACACCTTTACCTGCCAAGCCATCTTGATAGTTTCTCTCTCTCTCTCTCTCTCTCTCTCTCTCGGGAGAAAAAATAAATGATATAATCATATTTTAATTTCAAAAAGAGGAAAGAGTCAAATGTCTTAATGAGACTCATTACTGTGTATACTAGAATAAAAACAAATTTTAAAGAAGAAAGAAAACAATACCTTAAGTAGCATATCAAATGATTGTGAGAAAGGGTATCTTTTAACTGACTTCCTTCAGCTACAGAAGGCAAAGGGGGCCAAGTTTCCAGTGGTACTCGCAAAGATCAGAAAAGCTTTTATCTGAGAAGCAGCCTCAGCCAGGAGTTAGGCCTTCAGGGTCGGTTCTACCACCATGGACTTGAAACATCCATTAGCAGGGCTATTAAGTTTCAGCTGCAGTTGCCAGGGCAAGGATGGGGAAGGGGCCTCCTGGCCACAGCAAAGCTTTTGTTCCCTCTGGAAGCGACTAGCAAGCCTGTGGCAAGCAGGGCTTCCCACATGATCTCCTGTAATGCTCACCGCAGCCCCATAAAGTTGGTCATTTTAGACCTTGACATTTCAGTGAGGACTCCCATCCCTGCAATTTACAGCCACACTCCTCATGGGTAATTACTTGAGTGGACTCTTGTGGTGGACATTTCCCAGCACTGCTGGGGAATCTGGGGACACAGGTCACGCAAGTCCCCTTTTCTTCAGGCTCCGGTGAGGAGAGTGCTCAGTGGAAAGGCCAGTGTGTGTCTCACTAAGGTGTCTGTCTGCTCTGCAGCTTTGTACCCAGGAGGCACCGCTGCTGCACACGCTGTCTCCCACTTCTCTCACTGACCCCAGTCCTGAGTCTCCAGGTACCATCCGGGAGACACTTTGGGGCCTGGAACAGATGGAAATCCCTCCAGCCCTTCCAGTGCCATTCTGGTGTCTGAGAGTCAGGTGCTCGCGTCTTCAGTGGAATCTGGCCAACAGCTGGCCTGAGAGTCTGTGCCAAGGCGCTCTGGTGACTGGGAAGGGCCAGCGTGGAGGCCAGCAGGGTTGGCAGCAGAAGCCCTGATCTGTTTCTGATCTCCACCGTCTCATCTCCTCGGTATCCGTTTCCTGTCTGGCCACCGCCAGCCCTCCCAGCCCTCGCTTTCCCTTCTCCCCGCTAGGAAAGGGCTGTGTTTCACATGCTCAGCCTAAGGCACACTTAACTGTTCTGTGCTTGAGGAAACTGGGGCTCCAGTGGCCAGTGAATCCCATGAAGATCTTCTCCGGCTGCGCTGCATCCAACTAAGAGTGCAAGGCTCCAAATCTCATTCTTGCCCATAACTACAAGCTTGCAAACTGTGGTATCCCTCACATAAGTTGGGGGAAAATACAGATTCTGAATCAGTAGGTCTGGGAGAGCCCTGGGAATTGGCATCTCTTTTTTTCCCTACTTTTTATTTTTAAATATTTATTGTTATTTTATGTGTATAGTTGGCCTGCACATAGATATGAGTATCATGTTTGTGCAGTGCCGGCAGAGGGCAGAAGAAGGCTTTGGATCCCCTGGAATGTCATGTGGATGGTAGGAACCAAAGCTGGATCCTCTGCAAGAACAGCAAGTGCTCTTAACCACTGAGTCATCTCTCCAGCCCTGGATTCTGCATTCCTCACAAGCTCTAAGATGAAGTCCTTGGACTAATATTTGCCTAGCAAGTGTGTATTGCTTTATCTATTTATTTTTAAAAGTACGTATTTTAAAAAATTTTCCTCTTACTGTAACCCAGTGTCTTTGTTAGGGTTTCTATTACTGCTATAAAACACCATGACCATAAAGCAAGTTGGGGAGGAAAATTCAGCTTACGCTTTTACATCACTGTTCACCACTGAAGGCAGTCAGGACAGGAACTCAAACTGAGCAGGATCCTGGAGGCAGGAGCTGATGCAGAGGCCATGGAGGAGTGCTATTAACAGTTTGCTTTCCATAACTTGCTCAGCCTGCTGTCTTATAGAACCCAGGACCCCCAGCCCAGGAATTAACACTACCCACATGGGCTGGGTCCTCCCCCATTGATCACTAATTGGAAAATGCCTTACAGATGGATCTCATGTGGGTATTTCCTCAATTGAGGCTCCATCCTCTCTGATGACTCTAGCTTGTGTCAAGTTGACACACAAACCAGTCAGTACACCCAATGAGACTGGCAGGGTATTGCAAATGTGTTTGTGTCTTCTCTTCTTTTTTGTTTTGAGACAGGTTCTGTTGTGGTTTGAATGAGAATGGCCCCCATAGGATTATATATTTGAATTCTTGGTCTCTCATTGGTGGAACTGTTTGGAAAGGATTAAGAGGTGTAGTCTTATTGGAGGAGGTGTGTCACTGAGGGCGGGCTTTGAGGTTTTCAAAGTCCGTACCATTCCCAATTAGTGCACATACTCTCTCTCTGCCTCATTCTGTTGTCTCAACATGTAAGCTCTCAGCTACTTCTCCAGTGCCATGCCTGTCTGCTGCCATGCTCCTTGCCATGCTGGTCATGGACTCACCCTCTGAAACTGTAAGCCCTAATAAACTTTTGTTGTGGAGTAGTTTTTAACTAGGCAAACATGTGTAAGATTTGTTTATGCTGCATTTGTCCAATTATGTAAAGATGTGTTGTTGTTTTACCTTGCCAGCCTAAGGAACACGATTGGTCTAATAAAAAGTTGAGCAGCCAATAGTTAGACAGTAAAGGGATAGGCAGGGCTGGTGGGCAGAGAAAATAAATATAAGGAGGAATCTAGGCTCTAGCAAGAATGAGGGAGAAATAGAGGGAGACTTCTGGGGCCAGCCAGGCAGACAAGAGAAGCAGAGAAGTGGGACAGAAAGAGAGAGAGAGAGGAGAGGAGAAAGGAAGGAAGGAAGGAAGAAAGAAAGAAAGAAAGAAAGAAAGGAAGAAAGAAAGATAAAAAACTTTGAGGCAAAATGTAGATGAAGAGAAACAGGTTAATTTAAGTTATAAGAGCTTGTGGGAAGCCAGGTGGTGGTGGCGCACACCTTTACTCTCAGCACTTGGGAGGCAGAGGCAGGCAGATCTGTGAGTTCAAGGCCAGCCTGGTCTACAAGAGCTAGTTCCAGGACAGTTAGGACTGTTACACAGAGAAACCCTATCTTGAAGAGAGAGAGAGAGAGAGAGAGAGAGAGAGAGAGAGAGAGAGAGAGAGAGAGAGAGAGAGAGAGAGCGCTAAGCATTCACAACTAATAAGTCTCCATGTCTTTATTTGGGAGCTGGCTGGTGACCCCAAAGAAACGCTGCTGTACCCTTTCTTCTGTGAGTTTCCTTGGTCATGCTGTTTTGTCACAGAAGTAGAAAAACAACTCAGACAGGGTCTGGTATATCTTAGGCTGACTTTGAACTTGCTACATAGCTGAGGATGACCTTGAACTTCTGATATTTCTGCCTCCTCCTCCTCCACAAAACAGGCATAAGCCACCAGGCCCAGTTTATGCAGTCCTGGGGCTGAGACCCAGGCTTTTGTGCATGCTAGGCAAGCACTTCATCAACTGAGCCACATCCCTAGCCCACCTTAGTATTTTACAGGCTAGTTGGCCAAAGTCCAGAAATGTCATCGCTGAAGCCCCCTGCTGAGCAAGCAGCATTCAGGAGAGGGCACAGCAAGTGATTCAGCTTCTTGGGTTTGGCCCATCACACTGCTCTCCTCCAAAGATGCATAAAGGCTTGGCCCCAGGCTGCCAGACAAGATCCCGTAGCTGCTGCAAACCATTTCATGTGTTTGATGTCACTTGAACCCTGCTGCTGAGAAGCAGCCTTGAGATTGTGACAACTGTCCCATTATTCTGAGGTGCCATTGTTCTGGTCTAGTGAGACACCCCATTAAAACAAAAAGAACCCTTAGAGAAGTTGCGAATGGCTGGAGGTGGAGAACACACACATCCTGGCGGGCCAAGCTTACTGTTTTTCCGTGCCGGATCAAGTGCGCTCTGAGAGCTGTCCTTGGCAGGGAAAATGGGCCAGATAAATGATACACTGGAAGAATAGAGGCTGCCGATCCGCCAGAAGGGCTGTGATGGAAGAAATGACAGGCTCCTTGTAGGAGGACTGTGGGCTGTGCCAAGGGCACTGAGCATGGTCAAAAGAGGGGGCGGGCTGAGGCCAGGCGCTCAGTTTCTACAGTTCCAATCGGGCGGAACATGGGCTTTTATCTGCAGCTAAAGCCTTCCAGCCTTTGACAAAAGACCATGTACTCCGGGGTTCAGCTCTTGGGGAAGAAAAGAAGAAAAACACTGAGTGACAGCTGAGCCCTCAGGCAACTGAGACTGTCTAGGTTGGAAGGTTGGATGTACGGCAGAGTAGCTGGAGAAGAGAGGCCCAGGGATGGAGGTGCTAGCCCCAGGGCTGCCGATGTTGGTCCCAAGTTTCCCTGCTTGTTATGGGCAGTCGTGGAACCACAGTTGGGCCTCGGAACTGTTGTCTTATGTCATTCACCTGGCTTAACTCTGTACCTTTTCATGGACCAGATCTTGTCTGACTTCTCTTAAATAGCTCAAAGGGGATCTGGGATTAAGAGACCTGGCAGGAATTTATAAGGGTCCTATTCAAGGGTAAGGGTGCTACCTTCAATGGTTGCCAAAGGCCTACACAGTGCAGTCCGGTCCCCAGTTTATGGCGATATTGGGAGCTGACAGAGGCTTTAGAAGGTAGTAGATGATACTGAAATCTCAGAGAATGTGCTCTTGAGGGTGATATTGGGCCCCAAGCTCCTCCACCCCTCTGTGCCTGCCATGCATCCAAAGCAACAAGGGCTTCAAGTATTGAAAGCATGAACCCAAAGAAGCGTTTCCTCTTTTTAACTCGATCGTCTCAGGGATTCTGTCACAGTAACCTCTGACTAACACAAGGGGGTACACATGAAAGGGGGTCAAATCCTGGATATGGCCCCAGGGTGGGGGACACATTCCAACAGGCTGGCATCCCTTTCCGTCCCTGTGCAGGACATATTCCGTCTTAGGTCTCTGCTGATCTGCCATTTCTATCTGCCTCGTGTTTGTCTGGCTTCGAGTGACGTTTGCTGGTTGAATGAAGGGCTGATCTGTGCATCAAGGCGTCTTCCCTTTCAGTTCTTATTCTCTTTTCTGCTAAGCTGGTTGACTCCTTCCTGTCTGTAAGACAGGTCCTGGACTTGGCGCTGGCTATTTTTTAAAAACCAGGGTTTTGTTTTCTTACTTGCTGAGCTCACTTACCAGTTTGGAGAGCATTTTCTTTTTTGATTATCTTTGTGGGTAACAGCACTCTACATTTCTCTTGTGAAAAATTTTCCCCCATGGCTTCCCACTTCAGATTCTTCAGACAGCAGAGACCATGCACACTAATGGCCTAGTCTTACTAGGCTCCATACAATCTCAGGAGCTAAGGCACCCTTTGTCCCTGGATTCTGTGTCCTTTGTGAGGTTTGAGTTTTCCCTACATCCCAGTGTCACCAGGAAATTCTGCTCATATGTAAAACTGCAAAGGAGGCTGAGAAACAGGTCTTTCTACTGTGCAGCCCTTATCTTCGGTCTTTCCCGTTAGACAGAATGGGCAGCAATGACCAGTATCTGCCAAAACAAAGAGTTTCATCAAGTTGGACTAGCTGGTTGTGGTGACGCCGGTTGGTAGGATTTACTGAAGGAGGCAGAGAGACAGGAGGATCATGGTTTCAAGGCCAACCTGGGCTAGACGTTGGGGGAACAGTAGTGGTGGTGGTGGTGGTGACGCACGCATTTAATCCCAGCACTCAGGAAGAAGAAACAGGCAGAACTCTGTGAGTTCAAGGTCAGCCTGGTCTACAGAGAGAGTTCCAGGAGAGCCAGAGATACACACAGAGAAACTGCCTCGAAAATTAACAACAACAAAAATGTGGGGCTGGAGGTGTAGCTCGATCACGAGAGCTCTTGCCTAGCATTCAGATCCCTAGGTTTAATCCCCTGTGCTGTATAAACCCAGGGTGGCGGCACAGGACTGTAATTCCAGCGCTTGGAAGGTTCAGGCAGGAAGATCAGAAGTTCAAGGACATTCTCATTTATATGACTAGATTAGGACCAACGTGGGACAAATGAGACCCTGTTAAGAATCAAGAAGTGCCTCCGGACCAGAGAGATGGCTCTGTGGTTAAGGGTACTGACTGCTCTTGCAGAGGGCTGGGTTTGGGTCTCAGCACCCATGTGGTAGATCACAACTGTCTGTAACTCCAATTCCAGGGGATCCAACAACCTCTTCTGGCCTCAGCAGCCACCAGACATACATGTCGTGCACAAGCACACATGCAGGCAAAAAACTTTAGACACATAAAATAAAATGGATCATTTTTTTTAAGTACCTCATTTCTTTGTTTAAAATCAAATCGAATCAAAGGGGTCTGGAGAGATGGCTTAGTGGTTAAGAGCACTAGCTACTCTTCCAGAGGACCCAGGTTCAATTCCCAGCCCCCACATGGCAGCTCACACTGTCTGTAACTCCAGTTCCAGGGCACCCAACAGCCTCCCACGTACATGTGTGCACATAATGTACATAACACCAATGTATACAAAATAAAAGTAAATTATTAAAGTCAAGCCAAGGGCTAGTGAGATGGCTTTCTGGGTAATGGGGATTGCTGCCAAGCCTGACTTGAGTTTGATCCCTGAGACTCTCATGGCAGAGGAAGAGAGCCAACTTCTGAAAGTTATCTTCTCATCTCCACTTATTGTTACAGGGAGCCCACCAGGGATGACCACACAGACACAGTTTATAGACCGTTGACAGTCTTTATTCCAGCTGACTGGACTATATTCAGGCATTCCCGACCTAAGTGTATCCCTGAGCATTTAGACCAAGGGGATTTTAAAGGCAGAAAGCACATCCTGATATCTTGCTCTGCAGCTACAGGGGAAGGTTTGAACAAGAAAGCAGTTTCACAGAAGCTAAGATCGCTAAAACATTCTGACCTCGGGTTCCTAGAATAGAGTTGGGTAGTTTTCCATGGGATCCTCCATCAGGGAGATAAATTCTAGCTAAACCTGAAATGGCCTCAGCAAGAATACAAGATGGAGGAACCTGTGCACTGTCTTGCCCTATCACAATGTGTATGTATATACACATATGTGCACATGAGTGCACAATAAATAAACACGATAAAAAATAAACTAAAGCAAATGAAACCTGGCTTGGAATTGCCACTGTCAGGGATTGGGCTTGGCTGATAATCAGTTTTGTGGTGAGATTGCCTCCCACATACCTGTCACTGCTGTTAGAGTAACTACACCTTGGGAGTCATACTCTCTGCTCAGGGCCCTGAGAGGGCACTGCACCTCTGAAGAGGGAACAGGAGACAACAGCTAACTAGGGATTCATCACAGGGATGCCTGCCCCTGCTGTGACAGCCAAATTTCAGATCAGGGTTTTTGTAGCATCCCTTCAGTCACCCCTCACCTGGAGTTGTTGGGCAATATTTGTTTCAGATGTGTTATATTCGTTTATGCTGTTGGAGAATTTGTTGAGTGATGAAAAATGTGTTGCATTCTTTTATGTTACATCTAACTCTATGAAGCTGTGTTACTGTGCCCCAAACACCACATTGGTCTAATAAAGAGCTGAATGGCCCATAGCTAAGCAGGAGAGAGAAAAAGGCGGGACTGATGGGCAGAGAGGATAAAAAAGAGAAGAGTGAAGAACTAGAAAAGGAGGAGAGGAGGATGCCAGGGCAGCCACCCAGCTACACAGTTAGCCACAGAGTAAGAAGGAAAGAAAGATATACAGAATAAATAAAGGTTAAAAAATGCAGAGGCAAAACATAGCTGAGGAGAAATGAGATAATTTAAGTTAGAAAAGCTGGCTAGAAACAAGCTAAGCTAAGGCTGGGCACTTTAAGTAAGAGTAAGTCTCCATGTATTTATTTGGGAACTGGGTGGCAGACCCCCAAAGAGAACAAAAAAGAAACTACACAGGGCCTTTTTTATTTGCTTTTGCTTTTGGGCACTGTGTGATTGGAGAGCCAGTGCATCTGTGGGTTCCAGGATACCCCAATATATTCTTTGGGAACGTTGAGGATAAATATTTAATAATTTCAAATGTCTTTCAATTCATATTAATGATGCTGTCTAGGAGTGCCATTATAACTATTTAAAGTGTGTTTAAAAATACATCTAGAAGGGTCTCTGGGAACCTGAGGGAACCCATGACCTTTATCTACAGAGAGTCTTGTTATGGAGATATGAGGAGAGTGGGTGGCAGTCAGGGACTGGCAAGGAAAGTTGACATTGTTATCGTGGGAGAGTTCAGGTGAATTTGATAAAAGGAATATTCATAGAGGTGAAATCAGGTGTAGGGAAACCACGGGGCTATCCTTCAGGATACCAGGCAGCCTGAGGGGATAGGAGGAGCTGTTAGGAAGGGGGCTGTGAGGATGAAGTCTCTGCCTGATGACTGCCTCAGCCAGACACTGACAGAGAAGGCCTATGGGAAACAATGTGCTGATCACACTGTCCCCTTCTTCCAGCCTCTTACCAGTTTTTCTCTTTCATCATTGGCTGAATCAACTAGGAAGTCAGAGGCCAGGGAGCAGACATCATGCAAGGGTCGAGGACCTGTTGAAGGTGCAGGCTGGAGAGACAGATGGGTGAGGTGAATAGCCAGCTCTTCTTCAGTGCTGGCCCCCCCGCCCCCCGCGGATGAACTCCGAGGCTGTTAACAGGCCACAGAACAAGACTGAGACAGTGTGTGCATCGAGAGTGAGGACCAAGGGCACCTGAGGCAGCTTTTGCTGAAAGGTCCAGGGAGGACTTGCAGGGGCAGGTGGCATCTAGCTGGGTCCTGTAGGTGAAGTGGTCAGCAGAGAATCCCAGATAAGGCACAGGGGAGGAGCAAATAGCACTCTGGAATGAATGGAGCAAGGACTCTCAGGACCCAACAGTAGCAGGTGGCATTGTGTGTACACCTAGAGGAAGGCTTGGGGGTGGGAAGGGTGTGCATGTTCAGACAGGACTGGGCAGAGGAGGAAGAAGGAAATCACTGCTTCTGCTATGGCAGCTAACAGGCTACACTCTCTTTGAGAAGGCCAGAAAAGGACATGCAGAGGTCGTGAGCATGCATGGTGGCCACCATCTCTGAGTTCCCTATGTGCATGCCGGGGGCATCTGTGCCCATTCCCTACACTAATCACCACACTCCTGCAAGATAGGAATCATTGCCTCCTTCTGAGAGATGAGGAAACTGAGGCCCAGAGAGATAAAAGAACTTTACCAAAGCCACACAGATAGGAGGTGGCAAAGTCAAGATTCAGTTCCAAACACAGTGAGTTTCCCATTGGAAACAAAGACTAAAATGGGGGCTGCCAGAAGTTGTGGAGGGGGGGCAGGGCACACTGAGGAGAGGTAGAGTGAGGGTATGAGGCACTAAGCAGAACAGGTGCGTTGCCCTTTGAGGGACCACCTCTCGTGACCATTGACAGACATGGGGTGAGCGGAGCTCCTTTATGAAGAGACTGCCAAAGCACATGACAGGATTAGTGTGGTTACTAACACCCAGCAGGAGAATCCTCCTTAAGTCTAAGTCTGGGAGGGATTTTGCCATACAAGGCAAGGGAAAAACCTTTGGATTAGCTTTTGTTAGATTTAGGTATCAGCTCAAGTTCTTGAATAGAAAAATGATGACAGCAATTAAGGAAGTCTAAAATCCAAGGTAGACAGTGTACCACCCAGACTGGGCTTTGAGAACCACCCAGTTCCGTGAGCTCCTCAAGACAGGTGGCTCGTGAACACTGGCATTGTCTACGTTTTTCCTGTAGCATCAGGCACATGTGAAAACAGGGCCAACCTTGAACACACAGCTACCACACGAGCAGGGGTGTGCATTTGCCTCCTTCTCTGACTTAATAAGTTTAAAGGACACTGCTATTCCTTACCTGGGAAATGAATGCTCACAACTAACCACCCACCCAATGCGTGTGTATGTGTGTGTGTGTGTGTGTCTCATGTGTGTTTACCCAGTTTAGACCCAGAACAACAGAGGATCCCCTCCACTGAGACAAGGTGAGAGCCCAGAAGGCAATTTTGGTATGGTGTTTGTTTGCTTTTGCTTTAATGAAATTGCCTAGTTCAATCTGACTCTTACTGGGGAGATTGAGGGTTGATGGATGAGGAGCAGAAGGAAGGTGGAGTGGATTGTTGAGCTGGTGAGCAGGTACTTAAGATGCCTGGGCAGGTGACAGAAAAGCCAACAATTATTATTAAGACACATCCGGCCTGCAGGAAGTGCTGCTTTCACCATAGGGAAGAAGCAAAGAAATCAGAGTTGCTGATCCTAGGACATCAACTTATCACATGTGCCCGAAAAGGTCAAAGTCACAGAACGGAGTGGAAGGACAGTCACTAAGGATCAGAGGTGAAGAAAGTGGGGGGACATTATTAGTGCACAGCCAATGACCAAGCTTATTAATAATAATGCATGAATTCCATCGGTGCAGTGTGCTAAGGGAATAGGTGTGAGGTCTAATCGCGCAGCTAGGAGAGGTAACGGGTGTTAAATAGCTTGAGTGTTCTAATCATTTCAGAATGTATAATGTAGCAAAACATGATGTATACCTTAAATGCAGGCAACTTTGTAGGAATGTGTGTGTGTGTGTGTGTGTGTGTGTGTGCACGCGCGTGCGTGCGTGCGGGTGCATGTGTGGGTTCAGGTATACACATGCATGACAAGTGTGCAGAGGTCAGGGGGATGATTTTAGGTATTAGTCCTTGGACACTTTCCACTTTTTGTTTGAGGCAGGGACTTTCATTGGTCTGGGATGTCACTGGTAGGCCAGGATGACTGGCCCACAAGCTTCTGGGACCTTCCTTGTCTCTGCCTTCCATCTCGCCATCACTGGGAGTATTTACCCATTACGCCCAGCTTTGTACATGGGTTCTGGGGAGCTGAACTCAGCCCCTCATATATGTGATGTATGTGCTTTACCCGCGGAGCCATGTTCCAGCCTGCACATAGCCTTTACTTCACGGTCACACCCCATTAAAACTGGGTAGTGATGGATGATTTACAGTTCGGGAGGAACTGTTTGCTTTCCTAAGAGAAGTCATAGGTTCCTGAGTGACTGTGGAATTCTGGGAAACTTCAGTTGCCACGAGTTTCAAAGATCTCAGCTTCAGGGACATGGTGATTGCAAGAAATTTCCAGTTACTTTTGCTTCTCTTGCTCTTGAAAGGGAAGACTGCCACCATATTGCTAGTGGCCTGTGTGTCCCTTGGGACTGGAGAAAGCTCTGCCCTCTGCCACACTCTTCTGGTCTATGTACTTCATGATTTCAAGTCCTAGGTGCCCGGACATACAGGTAGACAATGTCTGAAGGGGGAAGGGGACAGGAAGTGGTTGTCTGCTGACTGGTTAACCCTTCCTCCCTCACGTTCACATTTCTTCCTTGGCGTCTCCCTGCCTTCACTTTCTCCCAGAAAATATTCTTCAGGCTCATAGGCAGTGTAAGCCAAGAAAAATGAAGCTCCTCCTGTTCCATTCTCCGGTGTTAAGGCTATGCAATTAAGTTGGTGTGACAAGTTGAAGTTAAGAAGCAGTGGCCACACACAAATACCACGCAGTAATGGTTACTTAGCAACGAACAAGAAGCCGTGTAAAGCAGGTTGTGTTTGCATCTGTCCGGGCTGTGCTGTCTCTGCTAGAGGTAGAAGGGCCACTCAGTTCAGCATGGAGCTGGCTCTCCAGAACTCACTGCAGTCAAGTCGCCTGGTGGAGTGGGAGAGGTGGTAGTAGTCCTGAAACGGCGTCGTAGGTCAGAGCTAATTTTCTGAGCAACTAGTCTTATCTGTGCACATTTGACATTTACACTGTGCTGGGCTCAGAGCAATTCTCCTGTAGTAGCTTAGGTCGGCTTTAGCATCGAAGTCCAGCAGATCCCCCTGTTTTCTGTTGCCGGAATGGTGTTTTATTTTCATTTCGCCTCTTGCAGTAGAGGTACAGAAAGGAGAAGGCGGGTGCCCGGGGTCATAATTGGGCAGCACGGTATTTGATGGACTGCTACCTGGTCCAAGCGTGGTCCCTGAAGTCCCCCCCCCCCCCCTCATCATGTTTAAAAGCATATTTGGGCATGGGGAGAGAGCAATGTGGGGAAGTGCCTACATACATGTGCATACACATATATGTGTATATATGCATATATATTTATAGTCAGATGTGGTGACATATGCTTATAATCCCAGCACGGGGGAGGAGATGGAGACAGGGGAATTTCTGGGGCTTCTTGACCAGTAAACCAAGCCGAATTGGTGAACTCCAGGCCAATGAGAGAACATGTCTCAAAGAGGAGCATGGTGTTCTTAAGGGTGGCACCCAAGGTTGACCTGTCGTTTTCACTTGAACCTGAACACATATGCACATGCACCTACATACACATGTGAACTACCATAACACATGCATTAAAGGTAGTATACTTTTGCACTATTAGCTCATGAAAGAAAGCATATTTTCCTTCCCTTTTCCATGTGATCTCAATTCTTTCTTGACCTCAGATCTGCCTACTTTGTCCCATGTATGGGGTCTGTATGAGTGTTATGAGAAATCCACGTGTGTCTGTTTAAGGCTATCAAGGATTTATTAAGATATAAAAGGTGGGAAATACACTCACCAATCACCAATACAGGATATGGTAAATCCAGTTGCAGAGTCCTTGGAAAGCTGGGACCAATCACATGCTGTTGCATGCTGCCTGATCTGGTCTCCACCACCCAAGAGACCACCCTACCTCCCTCTTTGTAAGAGGTCACTCTGGTTTGAGGTTTGCTCACTGTGACCCCTCATGGTATTCCTGGACGTCTGCGATGTGTGTCTCCACTATTTCAAACCCAGCATGAAATGATGACTGTTCTGGCTACCCTTCCTTCTGGGTGAAGATGTGGGAAGAAATGAAGCTAGGTTGTAATGTAGTAGTGTCCATACTGCCTTCTGCATCCCTGGGACTCTAGGAGTGTGTGCCGAATGAATGAGGAGGTGAACGAGATTCCCATCCCACCCCATTCACAGCTGCTTTGCGTGCTTGCCATACAGACCAAGGCAGAACACGGTGGTTTCCACTACCTGATCCTCAGGAGATTATTTTTCTGTAAATGACACTACATTTGCCTGTTGCTAGAGAATTATAAGTTCTCATTGTTAAAATTATTGTTCTCTGTGATTATCGTGTGACACAGGGAGAGGAGTGGCGCTGCCCCCTCTTATGAAACAGCGAGTCGGTGTGAGTCAGGCGTGAATCGTAGTGAGTGTTGTTACTGAGTGTTGCAGGGAAACAGGTGGCGATGGACTGCCTCTGGTACCTTGTGCCAAGACAGACGCCATGCTGGCACCGGCTCTCGGGAGCCTCTCAGAGGCACGCTGAGAAAATGTGGAGTTATCCACATCCTGGCTTCGTGCATCCCATGCTGAACGCAGCCTTGCTCACATGGGCTTGCTTCTCAGGTGTTTCGAGATGTGTGTTTAGGAGCTGGCTCTTCAAACACAACTGGGCAGGTGTTGGGAAGATGCTCAGTGGGTGGTTTCACCTGCTGAGCCCTCTAGCTTGTCCGATGGCTTAGCTGGTAAATAAGTGTGAGAACTGGAGTTTGGATGCCAAGAATACATGTAAATACGGGAGGGGCGTGGCAGCCGGTAGTCTCAGCCTATGGGGAGGGAGAGAAAGGGCAGACAGGTGATCCTTATAGGAAGCTGGATAACTAGAGACCCTGTCTCAACAAAAAAAGTGGAGTGAGATCTAGGAAGACACCGCACATTAACCTCTGACCTCTACAGGCACACAGAGTTGCATTTCCACACATGTGAACATGCATGCATATACACAACACACACACACACACACACACACACACACACACACACACATTGAATAAATAATAAAACAAGCTAGCAAAAATTCCAGCCCACTTTTGATGGTGGATCCTACCTCCCAGGTCTCATGGTATTTGTACTGACTCTCCACACCTCAGGTGTCCTCTAGGTGTCTGTCTGGACCACATGCAAGGCTCTATCTCCTCTGCCCAAGTCTGAAAAAGCCCATTTGCCAAACACAGGATTAAAGTTGAGATGATTAAGCACAGCAGGATCCTCACAGCAGAAAGTCAAGCTCAGAGCATTTTGTAGCTCTGAGCTTGTATTCTGGCCCTGCCTGATTAACGAACCATTGAACATTCCTCCTTCTCCCCCTCCTCTGGTGCTGCTGTTGCTGTAAGGTAGGGTCTCTCTATGTAGTCCTTTTCTATGTAGTCTTTTGGACTTGTCAGGTCCAAAAGAGACTCCAATTTCCCAAACTCCAAAAGGCCATCCAAATGTCTAGAAATGGCCTTTGGCCTATAGGAGGATTTCTGGTGTTCAGACTAAAGGCAGCGCTCCTCAGGTGCTTGTGAAGTTGGTTCCTGTATACCAAAGGGAATCATGTCCCTTACCTCTGGCTGAAGGGACAAATGGCTACCTGTGACACCTATCAGCATATTAAAGCCCATCCTGGCCTCCGGGCTCCCTCAGTATAGTCCCTGTTAAACATTTCAAAGTCCATGCTAGAATCTCTTCTCACTCCTTCTCTACCGTGAACTCTCTTTAGACTCCCTGAGCTACTCATCCTTCTAATCTGTGTCCTCCAGGCACCATCTGTACTCCTGCTTCTCTATGAGCTCTCTGTTCTCTCTCTCCCACCAGTCTCCCCTCTCTGGCAGATAACCCTGGCCATGTCCAGTCTGCATGCTCTCTCTCTCTCTCTCTCTCTCTCTCTCTCTCTCTCTCTCTCTCTCTCTCTCTCTCTCTCTCTCTCTCTCCCCTGGACTCTTCCAGATGCCTCTCACTGTTCTCTTTTTCACAATAAAAATCTTCCCCTTAGGCGGTGGTGGCACACACCTTTAATTCCAGCACTTGGGAGGCAGAGGCAGGCGGATCTCTGTGAGTTCGAGGCCAGCCTGGTCTACAAGAGTTAGTTCCAGGATAGGCTCCAAAGCTACAGAGAAACCCTGTCTTACAAACAAACAAGCAAAAACCCTCCCCCTTGACCATACCACAGAGCAGTCATGACATCAGTTTATACAGAACTCACTATGTAGACTGAGCTAGCATTGAATTTAAATTCACAGAGATACCTGCTTCTGTCCCTACCTCCTGAGTGCTGGATTAAAGGTGTGCACTACTACATCTGGCCTAAATGCCGCTTTTCAAGGACAGGCGTATGAACTAATATCCAACGGCGGACATAATAATTCTTTGTATTTAATTATTTTTTCTTATATAAGGTTAGTTGACCAGTTACAGTGCTGAGCAGATTTGAGTTTTACCAAGTCGATTATGTTTTAGGGGGTGGGAAGGGCTTAGGCAGTGCTCAAGAGACAAGGGGATTTAGACTGATGAGGTGAGAAAAATCCATGGTTGGAGGAAGGAAGTCCTTGCAAGGGAAATATTAACTCTTTCATCATATATTGAGTTTGAGGTATTAATAACTGTTATGGTCCACAGGAGTTCACCCGAACAAATTTATGGAGGCAAAGCTACTTAAACAGGCCTGGCTGGTAGGTTGTGTCTGCGTGCCTCAGGCTTTCTTAGGGGAGCCTAGTATTAATGCCTGGAGGGCTTACTGCTATATAAAGAGGACAAAATGCCATCTTTCCAAAGGAGACAGGGGCGGGGCAGAAAGCCAGGGAAAGGACCTAGAAACACTGTTTTTTCAGGGCTGAAATGACTGAGAAGAACAGCAGAAGGAAGGGAATGTCTTTCTGGGAGCACAGCACAGCTTCAGAGACTTCTGAGACTGTGGGTAGCTGGTTCTGAGGCAGAGTGCCATGGCAACAGGGCACAGTAGAGCCAAGGTGCTCACTGCATGGCGGCCAGGAAGTAAAGAGGATGGGGGAGGAACTGGAAAGGAGGTAGGCCATTCAAGATCAGGCCTGTAACAATCTCTCTCTAAGTAGGTTCCCTTTCCTTGTTTCTACCACCTCTCAACAATGCTAGCAGATCATGAACTCACCGACGGTTGATTGCACTGGGAAGCCTGTGTCCTCAAGGTCTGAATCACTTCCTCAAAGCCCCATCTCTGGTCATTTCACTGGGGACCAAGTCTTCAACACCTGATCCTTTGGGGGTGGGGGCATTTCATATGCAAATCATAGCAGAGTCCTAATGAAATTCTTTCTCTCAAAGGAAACTCATTTTAGATGAAGGGGTTCAGGAGAAGCAGACCTTCATTTGATTGATCCACTGAATCAGCATTTATTGAGTGCCTTCTGTATGTCAGGTACTGTGTCAGGCTCTGGGACTTCCCAGAGAGATTCAGCCAAGTCCTTGTCTTAAGTGTACCCTGAATGATGGCTGGAATGGTGGGCAAAATGTGAGTGGGTAGGAAGCGCTCAACCTCTTTGTGTTCTCTGAAATGACTTTTTCACAGCCCTCTGATGGTGGAGGAAGGTCCCACCCCCCAGAGGTTGTTGTGGCTGTATTCACCATGGTAACGAACAGCTTACAGAGAGCTGGAGCTCTGGTGTGGAGCCCAGCTGTTAGAGCTGCCTCCTCTGTTGTCTGCCTGCCAGCTTGATGACTCTGCTCACTGCTAAGCTCACATCATTTCCCTGGATAGGAGATTTGGCTGGAGGACAGTAAGCAGATGGGACGGGGAGAAGCCTAGTAGAGCCACTGTGGGTTCACAAAGAATAAGTAAGCCCAAAGCCTGGCGCGCAAAGGCACTGAGCTAGGCAAGTGCCTTCGTCCCGTCTGAGCCTCTGTGTGACTGGTCATCTTAGATGGTGACAGATTCATGTGGAAGACAGAGCCTCTGTCCTAACCGATCCTAAAATCATAGCTCTCTGTTCCTGATAACTGTGGTTCAGAAAGGCAGGGCAGGGTACCTGGGGCAGCAGTGGATAGAAAGGATAAAATGTATATTCCCAGGTTTGGTCCTCCGACTGAGTTACTGTCTGGAGGTGGAACCCAGGAATCCTTCTCATCCCAGTGTGGCTTAGAGAGGGGAAATGGTCTGTCCTTGTTGTAGGGCTAAGTAGTTAGGCTAGCTCAGTGGACTCAAAAGGAATGAATGTAAGAATGGGGTTTTTACAGAGAATCACAAATCGCTGGAGTCGGGGTCCAAATGCAGAAGGTCATTCTTCATTTACAATGGCAAGGCTCCCTCTAAATGATGCTCTAATCAATAAAAAGAAACGAAAGAGGGAGAAAAAAAAAAACCTCTAGCTGGTGCTTATTATATTTTCTTCTCAGCATTTGTGCCTACAAAGCCAGCCCACTTCCCAGCCCAGTCACCAGGGCAACCAGCACCCCCACCTTGACAGCTCAGCCTCATAGGCAGCTTCTTGCACCCACAACCAGGGCCGAGGGACCCAGCCCTATAATCAGCCTCCCGCTGCCTGTGCAGGCAGCCAGCAGCAAGTCTCAGCCCATCACAGCTCCGTGGACACCCCTCCCCCCTATGCTCACATGTGGCGATCTGCTGCTTTGCCTCCCAGGAGACGTGGGGCAGTTGATTCTGCCAGTATCTCATCCCTCTGGAGGGAGGGAGGGATTTGCCATAAAGGGCACAACCCAAAGTGGCAGCCTGCACAGGAGAAAAACACACCCTCCAGAAGGGGAGTGGTGGCAGGCTCTCTAGCAGAGGAGATGAGATGGCTTTGGGGGTGGTGGGAGTTGAGGAAGAGTGTGCAAAGTGATGAGCTGGTGGGAGGCTGGGCAGCACAGGGGAAGGGGGGGGGGAGCTGGTCTCCCACTGCTCCAGTGCTATGGAATTGGCTCCCAGCTGGGCCTTCACCTTCAGCCAGTCCAAGGCCACACACACCAAGAGCCTGACCCAGAACAGTTTCATGAGGCCAGGGATTGTCTGTCAGGGCTGTCAAAGGTCACCATTCTATCCAGCTTCTCTGGCTCCAATGACCCATCAGTTGGCAGGTAGTTTTTTTTTTTTTTTTTTTTTTTTTTTTTAACCAGTCTACTAAACCCAGTCTTTCACTTCTGGGCAGCCCTATCCCCACCTCTGTTTTCCACTACCCATCAGCTGCCTTCACTTCCCCTATCTTGGATGTTCTTGGCCAGGCCACCTAGCTGAGGTCTTACTGGTCCACAGGCAACAAGAGATGGATCTTTTCAACCATTCTTGCTTAGTTCATGGCAGTCTTAGGCCAACCTTTGCAGGCTCCTCGGCCTGCTCCTGGACTTGGATGAAGCCTTCCTCTAGCGGGCTCAGGGTCTGGCTCCCTCCAGGCGGTTTAGAGCCAGCTGTTGGTGGTGGTTGCGGTGGCGGTGGCAGCGGTTGCACACCTTTAATCCCAGCACTGAGTTTGAGGCCAGGGTGGTCTACAGGGCAAGTCCCAGCACAGCCAGGACTACACAGAAAAACTCTGTCTCAAACAAACAAACAAACAAACACAAGCCTGCTGAGACCATTAAGTTGCAAGAACATTAACTAACTCTCCTAGCTGGGCAGAGGCACAAGAGGAAGCCATAAATGCCCTCTTGCCTTAGGTGGTTCTCAGGCCGTGTTTTCTGTGCATCCTGTCTGGGGATGGTCTGTGTGGCCTGGCGCTGAATGGAGTAGAGCCACTTTGTCTGTACAGTGCCCTGGTCTCTCTTCTCACCCTCCTTAACTCACTTCTTTCTCCGTCTCTTTGCTGCTCCCCCAATTGTGCCCCCTCCCCACTTAGAAGCACTTGAAAGGAAACTTTTCACTCATTGTGTTCTTGAGAACCTAGGATAGATCAGTGCTCCTACGCTAGTAGACCTGGGATAGATCAGCGCTCCTATGCTAGTAGACCTGGGATAGATCAGTGCTCCTATGCTAGTAGACCTGGGATAGATCAGTGCTCCTATGCTAGTAGACCTGGGATAGATCAGTGCTCCTACGCTAGTAGACCTGGGATAGATCAGTGCTCCTATGCTAGTAGACCTGGGATAGATCAGTGCTCCTATGCTAGTAGACCTGGGATAGATCAGTGCTCCTATGCTAGTAGACTGGGAAAGGTTAGTGCTCCTACACTAGTAGACCAAAATTCTTGTTCTGTGTTACCTAGCCTGACCCCCTCATCTGATGGAGGGAGCTGAGGAATACAGAAGTAAAAGGATTTTTCCAAGAGTGCAGCTGGAATGTGGAGAAGTGGCTCTTGCTCCTGCCTGTAACAATTATAACAAGTGTTTGTCATGTGCCCATAGACATTGTGAGTGCAGCAGGGAATGAAATTGACAAAAATCTCTGGTTTTATGGAACATGACATTCCAGTGGAGACCTGGAAGGGAAAAAGATCATAATCCATACAAAAAAATAAAATCTTCAAACTGTTGGATTGGTCACTGCTGATCTGGGGATGGTGGGAATCAGAGGTTGAATATGACACACCCTAAAATTCCTGAGTGCAAATACCCCAAGATCTCAGAGACCCCTGAAGCCCTAGGTGGCTAGGTTAAATAATTAGTGTTATTGGAGAAAATTGGGACAGGTAATCAGGGATGCCTGTAAACCTAACAGAGTGATGGACTGACCAGGACAAAGCTGAGGTTGTCACTGCTTCTGGAGAAAGCAAGTCTGCGGGTACTTTGGCTCTGGACTTTAACCTCCAGTACAGATTGTAGTAAAAACCTGGAAACAACCCCACCAATGATTAACAGACAATTAAATAAATTAATATCTTTAGGCCCAAAAATAGGAAACTGAGAGTGAAGATGAATGGCTCTATCATCCATGAAGATAAATCTTATGAGCACGTGGAACTGTTGAATGACAGATACAAATTGCTGAAGATTATCTACACCATGACACCATCACAGGGTGTTTTAAGACAATAATATGCATCTGATCCAGTGACTCCCAGCTCAAAAAATTGGTGAGATGATAACACAAAAGGCAGCCTATTATTTAGCTCTAGTAATGAATTGTAATCAGAGGGGAGCCCACGGAGAGCATTAGAATGTTCTGTTGGTTTTTCTTATTTGGTTTTGTTTTGTTTTAAGCAACAACCTGTGTTTTTGTTTTATCTTTAAGATAATTAGTGTAAGAGTTCATATTTTAGATTTTATTAAGTATGAAAGCTTGGTTTTATCTTAGGCTTTTTAGCCTGTAAATATTAATCCGCATTTTGCCGCATGGCTCCTTACCTCCCCTCCATGCTGGACGTCCTACTTCTTCCGCGTCTGGCTGGCAATTCTCTGCATCTCTAATTCCTTCCCAGAGTTCCTAGCTCTTTCTGGAAGTCTCGCCAATCCTCTCCTGACTAGCTATTGGCTGTTCAGCAGAGACACATCTTCACAATGTACAAAAATATCATACCACATGCACAAGTTCTCTTGTGCGTTTCTTTGTGGGAAAACAAGTAAGAGTTTCTCCCGGACATATGCTGTAAAGAATGTACACCTAGAAGATGTGATATATCCTATTTTACAAGCAAGTGACAAATCCTTTTCCCAAGTGGTTGTACCAGTTTTCGCTTCAGCCAGCAATATGTACATGTTCTCCTAGCTTGGCATCTGTACAACACATGGCATGGTCAGAACTTTGCATTTTTGTCTGAGCATGTGGAACTGTTGAATGACAGATGTAAATATAAATATAAATATAAATATAAATGTGTTTATCCTATTTTGTTAATGAATGTTTGTTGAGCCTAATTATTAAGGTATTATTATTTTATTTTGTGTGTGGTATATACATGTACATGTTCATGTGTATGTGCACATAAGTGTGCAGGTTTACATACATTTGTGTGTGTAGCCAGCAGGTCAATGTTGGGTATTTTCTTCAACCTTGTATTTTGAGACAGATTCCTTCACTGAATCTGAAACTCAAACCTTGATTTGGTTGGTCAGAGAGCTCTAGGAATCTGCCCATCTCCAGCTTCCTTTGTCCTGGTATTACAGATGCGTGTCATGGAGCCTAGCTTTTACATGGTGCTGGAGATCCAAACTCAGGTCTTCATACTTGCTCAGAGGGCATTTTTCCAACAGAGTCATCTCCCTAGCCATTGTTATTATCGATGACAAATTGGTTTTCTTGGGATTACAGGCGATTCTTCTGGAAAATTCCATATGTTAACTCCATAGATGTGAGGAGAAAGACCTCAGATCCAAATAATAGCCATTTTTTAAAAAAATTTGTATACATGGGCTGTTTTTCCTTAAAGGTGGGGTACAAGAGGTCAGCATTGGATGGTGTAGGAGGTTCTTCTTTTTATGTGTTGCTTTCATTGGTTGAATAGAGAAACTGCCTTGGCCTAGTTGATAGGGCGGAACCCAGGCGGGGAAGACAGAACAGAATTCTGGGAGGAAGAAAGCAGAGACAGGCAGACGCCATGAATCTCCGGCCTGAGATGGACGTAGGTTAGAATCTTGCTGGCAAGCCACAGTCACATGGTGATACATAGATTTAATAGAAATAGGTTAATCGAGATGTGAGAGTTAGCTAATAAGAGGCTAGAGCTAATGAGCCAGGCATTAATTTAATTAGTACAATTTCTCTGTGATTATTTCGAGTGTGGACATGAGGAAAATAAGAATATAAGTGTTTTTATGGCTCAGGAGTAGGGTTTCCAAATGGAAATTTGACGGGCAAGTAGGCAGGGTCACGGAAGCAGAACAGAAGCATAACAAGGTCGTCATAACAACTTTTGAAAAGAAAACATGGTTGCAAGGTAATTATAACAAGCTCCTGAAACAAAGGCACAGCTGCCATTTGCTGGAAGAGGCAGTACAAAATCATTTGTAGTTAGTCACAGGTGGGGCACAGCCCAATCCTTGAGAAACAGAGATTTGATCATAAACAAGAATGAGTATGGTTTGTCTTTACTATAAAATGACTTTCAAGCCCAAGATGGAGGCAGACTGGTTTATCAGATTGTATACATATTTTGTTCACTTTTTAAAAATGTTTACTTGATCTTTTAAAGAGTTCCCGGTTCTGGACAGTAATCCTTCCAGGATTAATTTGTCACAGGTTTTCCCAGTCTATGCTATGCCTTGTCACACTCTTTGATAAACAAATTCACATTTTTGAAGTAGGTTATGCTTTTTCGTTAAAGAAAACACTTTCCTTATTTGGGTGTTGTGAAATAGTCTCATATCCTCTTTCACAAAATGGAGAGGTTTGTCTTCCAGTTTCAGGTTTTGTTTTCATTCATCTGAAACTGTTTCCTGAGGTCTGATCCACGTAGGAATCAAATTCCAGTTCATTTTCTTTGTGTTCTTCCTCCTGCTGCTGTGACAAGTAACAACCAACCGAAGGGCAGACATGACAGCTTTGTTCTCACAGACTGGAAGGAAGATGTCCGAAGCGGTTTCCGCTGCGTTGAATCTGAGGTGCCATATGAGGATCTAGAGGAGAAGCTTCGGGGTTTGGAAGGAGAGCTTGCCTCCCCCTTCAGAGTTGTACAGGCCATCCTCTCTTTTTGTTTTTGAACGTGCGTAGTGGCAAGCCTGGTCCTCCTTAGGTGGACTGGCTCTGCCAGGACTGGCAAAGTCTGCCCCTCTTTCATGCAAAAGGTCCTCTATGGATAGACCTACTCCTGCAAACAACTGAGAATATTCACCAGAGGATCACCTTGAACCATAAATCGGTCACCTCAAAGACCCTTTTCCATGCCAGACATCATTCACGGGCTCAGGGGACTAAGTCAGGAACATCTCTGGGGCCTGGGGAAGTGTTACTTTACCTCCCACAAAAATCAAAGCATTTACTACAGTTTATTGAAGCTTTTCTGAACCTGAATCCACATGGTTACTAGTCTGCTGGCAGTAATAGTAATAGCAACCATTTATGATTGGAAGTTTTCAAAGCATCGAATGCATATTATCCCATTTAATTCTTTCAACCACAATTGATCCTAAATACTACTATTATTTAAGAGTTATTTTTAATTGTGTGTGTGTGTGTGCTTGTGTGTGTACGAGTGCATACAGATTCCCAGAAAGTCCAGAAGAGGGTTCAGATCTTCTGGAGTTAGAGTTACAGACTGTTATTAACCTTCTGACATAGGTGGTTGGAACAGCACTTAGGTCTTCTGGAAGAGCAGTATGTGACTTTAACTACTGGGCTCTTAAACACCTCTAGCTTTTTATTCTTATTCTCTTATAAAAGGCTTATCTATTTATTATGTATACAGTGTTCTGCATGCATGTGTACCTGCACGACAGAAGATCCCATTATAGATGGTTGTGAGCCACTGTATGATTGCCAGGAACTGAACTCAGGATTTCCGGAAGAGGAGCTCTTAACTGCTGAGCCATCTCTCCAGCCCTCTTATTGTTATTATTTGTGTGTGCATGTGTGCATTTGGTGTATGTATGTGTGTGATGGGTGTCTTTCTCTACTGTTTTGAACCTTATGTTTTTGGAGACAATCTCTCACTGAACCTGGAGTTTACTGCTTTGGTTAGACTGGCTGGCTCTGGAGCCTCCCATGATCCACCCACCTTTTTGTTATTGTGGAATAATCTTTTTGTACACTGTGAAAGTTTGTCACTTGGATTGGTTTAATAAAAAACTAAACGGCCAATAGTAGGATTTTGAGGGCAGAGAGAATGCTGGGAAGAAGAAGATCAGAGAAGGTAAACAGACGGGTAATGAGTTGGACACACAAAATGGGATAGAGGTAAAAGTCACATGGTAGAATGTGGGTTAATAAAAAATATGGGTCAAATTAAGTTACAAGAGCTAGTTAAGAAGAAGCCTAAGCTATCGGCTGAACTTCCATAATTAATAAGTTTTTGTGTGGCTACTTGGGAGCTGGCAGGTGGGACATAACAATCCTTCCACCCTCTCCCTGGCAATAGGTTACAGGCATGTGCTACGCACCCAGCTTTTACATTGGTCATGGGGATTCAAAGCCAGATCCTCACTGAGCACAGCATGCTCTTTACCCACTGAGCCACCTCCCCAGTTCTCTAAACACTATTACTAGTTCTAACTTAGAGACATGAAAGGACAGAGTGACACTAAGTAGAGTGGTGGAGAGTAACTGAGCCCTGACTAAAGTCTAGGCAGTAAGCTTCGAAATCCTTGGGTTTGGCCTCACATTACTATTAAATGAATAAATGAGGCGGAACTGTCTAGTTTTCCTTAGTGTGCTTTTCTCTAGATCACATAACTTCTCTGAGCCTCAGTTTCACGACTGGTCAAACAGTAACAGTGCAGCATCTTCTCTGCATGCCACAGGCCTGCTGTGGGCACACACTGAGTCAGGTGTAAAAGCAGGGCAGGAAAGAAACCCAGCGCCCTGAGCACTGCTCTTCCATGTCTCACTGGTGGAGACAGAACTGAGATGCAGGTTTCCTAGCAGTCAGGCTACTTCCATTCCAGGATGGTCATTAGAACACTTACGGACTGCAGTCATCAAATTGAGCATTTCCTCTTTACCAACCTCCTTTCTAATAGCCTACATCAAAGCCATGTCTATGTAGTTAGTCAAGCAACCGTGTTAAAGAGTGTCACCAAATCGCAGATGACACAATTATAGAGTCCAAATATGCAATCCTTCTTAGCTGGAGCAGGGTCAGGTACATAAGTAATATTTACTTTACATGATGAATCAAGAATCAAGGATCAAAGGGAAAGGGGAGATTTCAGAAATTAACAGCGAATGGAAACCACATGGGCTTTGGTCCTTGCTGCAGCAAGCCTTTCTGTCAGACTTTCTTTTGTGGGCCCGCCAGCCCCAAATAATGACACAGAGATAATTATTAATTATGAAAGCTTTGCCTTTAGATTAGACTCGTTCTGTGCTAGTGTTCATAACGTAGACAAACCTGCTTTAATGAGTCTACGTTTTGTCATGTGACTTTTTCCTCTCTCCCATTCTGCATGTCTAACTTGCTTTGCATCTTGCTGGCATCTCTCATGTGCCTCTGGTTCTAACCCTCTGAGGTCTCCTCTCTCTGTCTGGAAGTCCTGTCTAACCTCTTCCGCCTATCTATTGGCTGTTCAACTTTTTCTTAAGCCAGCTACGGTGACACATCTTCACACAGTTTAAAGAAATATCTTACAACTCCCCCATGACTTTGCCTCCTCCCCATCATATTTCTGCCCCTTTCCCTGGCTCTTTGGCTACCACTCTTTGTAGACGAGGGAACATAAAATCAGGATGTTAGCTGTGGGCTCACCACCAATGATTTCTATTTTGAATTTCAAAAGAAACATTGGGGAGGAAAAACAACAGTGAATAGTGGGGAGATGCACTCTATCAGATATTAAGACAGACATTAGTCCTCCCTTCTATCCTTAGGGAGTATATTTCAAGATGCCTACCAGATGCTTGAAACCTAAGATAAATATCTGACTTTGTATATTCTGCTTTCCCTTTATAAATACATATCCAAAATAGTTTATGAAGTAGACACAGTAAGGGAGTCATAATAAATGTAATTATATTAAGTAAAATAAATTTAACCTAAACACAAGTACTGTGGCACCACAACAACCTACCTGATAACCAAGATGGCTGCCAAGTGACTAATGGGTGGTTTGTGTATACCATATGGATACTCTGAGCATGGGGTGATTCATGTTCCGTCTCTGCTAGGATGAACAGAATGGCATGAGATAATCTTTACTTCAAGTAGAGCACGATTTAAAGTATTGGGAAGTTTATGGGGGGGGGATTTTCAGACCACAGATGATGGGCAGTAAATGAAACCATGAAAAATGGCACTGTAGCTGGAGGAGTACTGCATTACTAAGGCATGGGAATATAAAGACAGGCTTGAAAAGTAGCTAAGTTGTTGGCCTGTGCATGAAGCCCTAGCTTTAATCCCCAGCATCACACCAGGAATGGCATACTCTAAGTGAAGCTGAAGGCACCCTGTAAGCTCCAGAGATTCTTTTGTCTCTGGTCCCTACAGTGCTGGGTTTACAGGCTCAAGTGGTTTTTTCTTTTGTGTGTGTGTGTGTGTGTGTGTGTGTGTGTGTGTGCGCGCGCGCGCTAGGATCTGAATTCATTTAAGATTGAACAGCAAGTGCTCTTACCCACTGAGCCATCTCTTCAGTCCATTTTAGTCTTCAAAAAATTTTTTGTGTGCGCACATACACACACACACACACACACACACACACACGCGCGCGCGCGCGCGCGCGCGCGCAAGCTTGTGCCTGTGTGTAAGATGGAGAGAGTGTGGAGGATATAGGACAACTTGTAGGAGTCAGTTCTCTCTTTCCACCTAAGTACGTTCAACCGGCGGGACGCGGGGTGTCAGGTGCGGCAGCAAGCTCCTTTATCCACAGAGCCATCTTGATCCCATGCTCAATTCTTCCTTCAAAAACTAATGTGTATGGTGTTTTGCCTACATATATGGTTGTGTACCACATGTGTGCATTGTTCAGGAGGCCAGATGCCCTGAAACTGGAGTTTCAGAAGGTCGTTAGCGTCCACATAGGTTCTGGGAATTGAACCCTTGTCCTCTGGAAGAGCAGTCAGTGTTCTTAACTGAACCATCTCTTCAGCTCACCTGCCTTAGTCTTGCTAGAACTAAATATAAACGAGTCTGTGAGCTCCTCTAGAGCAAGGCACTACTCCACCAAGGTCTTAAATATCACTTTCCACCCATCCCACCGTGCCAAGCACTAGCTTCCGGTACCCTAAGAAAAGCCACTCTCGTCACAACCTGAACAGGTCCATGTTTCATTCTAAAAGGGCTGGCTCTAGCCTCTCTTAGTAAAGCCTTACTGATTTTTCAGGATTCAGTTTAGGTCTCTCTTCTAGGAGGCCCTTTGGGACTTTTCCCTTCCCCCAATGTCAGCGCTGCAGGATTGTTGTCCTATACCCCTGTCCCCTACCCTCAGACACACACTGCGCACTAATCTTCCAATTTGGCCACTCAAGGGTCCCGTAGGCCCGGGGAGCTAAGCAAACAGGGGCTTGTCCTCATCAGCAGCTGGGCAGCAGGGCAGACCGAGCAGCCACCAAATAACCAGAAAGTTACTCTCACAGGTGCATGACGGCCCAACCCACCGTCCTCTCCCCACCTCTTCACTGTCATTGGTTTAGCCTGCCCGCGCCCATTCCCCGCCCCCAGCCCGCCTCCCGGCCGCCTGGGGACTCGGAGAGCTCTGCGCACGCGTCGAGAGGCGGGACGCGCCCCTTGAGGGCGGGGCGCGGGCCGAGGGAGCCCGACCGGGGCGCGTCGTTGCGAGGCAGTTGCGTCCTACGGCGCGCGCAGCCCCCCCGGGCGAGGGCGGGGGCGGGGCCGAGGCGGCCGCTGAGGTGGCTCCCTGCTCTGGTCCCGCCCCCTCCGCGCGCCCCGCCCCCTCCACCCACCCCGCCCCCTCGGCGCGCTGCGCTCGGGCTCCCGCCGCGCTCGATCTCTCGGCGCCCGCGGCCTCTCGCTCCGCTCGCCCGCGGCCGAGAGCGGGACCAGAGAGTCCTTCTGGTGGGCGGCGCGGGGCTGCGCGCGTCCGGCATCCCGGGGCCGCTCGGGCCGGCCGGCGAGGGAGCCCCCCTCGGCGGTCCATGCATCCGCCGCCGCCCGCCGCCGGCGTCGCGATGGATTTCGGGCAGAACAGCCTGTTCGGCTACATGGAGGACCTGCAGGAACTCACCATCATCGAGAGGCCGGTCCGCCGGAGCCTCAAGGTGCGCAGGGCCGAGAGACGCTTCCCTCAGGGCTGTCCGCCCGACCCGGCGGCATCCGACGGCCCCGGTCGCCGTGTCACCGCAGCCGCCTTAGAGCCTCACTCTCCGCCGCAGCCGAGGGTCGGCCGGTCCCTGTCCCCTTGACTGAAACCTGCCCCTTCCCCTGACTGAAGCCAGCCCCTCACTTTGAGACTGGAGCTAGTCCTGTCTCCTCACTGAGGCTAGCCCCTTCCTCGGACTGGAACCGGCTGGGTCCCTTGACTGCAGCCAGTTCTGTCTCGGAACTGAAATCAGCACTGTCCCCTGACTGGAACCAGCCCGTCCCCCGACTCGGTCCCTCGACTGCGGCCAGCCTGCGCCCCACCCGGCTCCGGCCTCCCCCGCGAACGGCCAAGCCGCTGTTCTTGTAGCCAGCCTCGGTGTGCCCCTCATCCGCAGCCGGCTTCTCTCTGGGTCCGTGTTCCCAGGTTCTGGACGCTGGCCCACTCTCGGGTTCACACAGCCCTACCTCAGTCTCTCACCCGGACACCCCAGGTCCCATCTATTCACGGTCCTCCCCCCGACCTCTTCATACGATCAAGCTCGGGTCTCCTGGTGCCCAGGGCAGCATGGCCTCTCTTCACCTCCCGAAGAGAGGCACCCTTCCCAGAGTTGTCCTAGTTTAGGATTTCAAAGCCTCTCCCATCCAGAGTCACCATGCATCCCTTTCCTCCCAGGCCCTCCAGGACTGTAGGTGGGACCCTGCTCCCCAGCCCCCTTGAGGGAGTCAACCTTTATTTGTCCCCCCTCCCGCCTCACTAGCTCCCCCACCCCGCAAACTCATCTTCCCAGCCTTCTGAGACTCCAACCCTCATCCTTACAGACGGTAAACCTAGTTTTGGGACCCTTTCCCTCCTCATCTGGCCACTCCCTCATAGTTCTCTTGAACCTTTGATTTCCTTTCAGCCTGAGTCTCTTAGGTTCCCAACCGAGCTCCAAAGCTTGTCCTTTTCGATGCCATTCAACTCACAGTCTTCAGCCCCCCCCCCCCCCTTTAAAGCATTCCCTGGTGTGGAAAAATGCTTTAGTCTTGGAGGATTCTGTTGGAGATAAAAATATGTGAATATATGTATCCGTGTCCACATGTGGTATATATGCATATGAAGTTGGTTCCCGCGAGGTCCTGGACTCTGCAAGTTAGACTAAAAACAGTCCCCGCGCCCAACCCCCCACTGGAGACCGTGGTGTTTGCTATAATGTAGAGGAATCATCAGACTCTGGATGAGTTGTCTTTGCTATAACTGAAACCTTTTCACCAATAGGGTCTTTGAGGGTCTTTGGGAGGCAAGAAGGACCAATGTTTGTACATCTAATTTGCATATTATACTTGACAGACACCAGAAGAAATAGAAAGATTGACGGTTGATGAAGATCTCAGTGATATTGACAGGGCTGTTTATCTGCTCAGGTATGTCTCAGTCTTTCTGTCAAATTGCCGCTCTTTGCCTGTGGGGCAAACAAGCACTGTTTCTGAAATGTTATGTTTCGATTGTCGATGGTGTAGAGATTTACTCTCCCACTTGAACAAAGTACTTTTTTTGCATGCATCATAATTATGTTGTGAATTAGGTTAGGCTTGGGCTTATGAATTTGAGAAATGAAATCAAATAACATATCTAATTTAAAGAACATTGCCTGGAGGAGGAAAAGCAGAACAGCTAATGTTTTGAATTGAATCACATCCTTTTAAAATTACTTTCTAACTTTGCTCATGCAGGAGTCAGTTAGGATAGATAAGATTTAAGGGTATCCAGTGATTAATTTTAAAGCTCATTGTAGAGTATGAATATTACATGCTATTTACTATATAGAGAAATTCACAAATACAGATTTGTGCTTAGGATATATTTATATTAATTTTGCAGTATGAGCTTTACATTGCACAAGCGTTTCTTTAAAAAAAATTAAATTGAATCTGCTCTCATTTAAGTTTCAGACCATCTCAAAGGATCTATAGAATAGCTTCAGACAAATGGTTATGTTGTATTATGTATGCATCTGATGATTCTACATTATATCAAACACAAAGGTCTCCAGTCCTGTGCTGGGGGTGGAGGGCAGGGAGGAGGGACTGTTCTTACTCTTCTAACTTATAGATTCAGGACCTTACTAGAATCAACTTCACATGCATATATGAACATACTAATACAAATGTTCAGAATCATTTAAAAGGTAAATATATTGATGAAAAGTCTTCAGAAATAGAAAATGTCCTAGGCATTTTGTATATATTTAAAATTATTTTTATCTGTTATGTATTTTTTTCCTTTTGGTAAATTAGTCTTCACTTTTGCTGTTGGGAATCAGATTTTGAAAACTGGTGTTACCTCCTACAATGTCTGTTCTCCTTGTTTGCTTTGCTTACGTCTACTTTACTAGTTTCAAGTGCTGATCAGCTTCTTATTCTGTTCTTGATTATAGACGATGGATCACATTTCCAGTCCCATGATGTTTATTGAATGAGTATATAAGAAATTCCTTTTCTAAGATTCTTCCTCCTCCTCTTCCTCAGACTCAGGGCCTTCCCCATGTGAAGCAAACTGTTCACCACTGATCTGTATCCTTGGCCTCTCTCCAGGATTTTTCTTAATTATTATTTATCTCCTGGTGGCACATTGAGTTTCTGTTCTTGCTATTTATCAATATACCTACCATTCAGACCCTGTTGATTATGGTCTTCAATGAATATAACAAACAAAAACCAAGCCAAACAGATAAACAGGCAGACAGACAGACAGACGAGCACAAGGAAGCAAGCAAAGTGAAGGGGAGCTTGGTGGCCACACTTGTAATCCCAGTGCTTGGGGCTGATGCAGGAGAATTGCTGAGCGTTCAAGGACAGCCTTGGCTACATAGGGAATATCAGGGCAACCAGTGCTTCATAGTGAGACCTTTCCTGTCCATTGGCTTTCACCATGATTCTTCTGCACATGACTAAACAGTTGAAGAATATTGGATACATTTCTCTTGATATGCAGCAGTTAATGATTGAAAATAAGTCCTGCTCATTCCTGTGGCATGCTTTTCTTTTAGTGTAAACCCTTACTTATAATCAGGAAACAGTCGCACAGACTCCTCACTCTAGATATCATTGATAAACCTGTTTTTTTTAAGTTTGTTTTTTACTTTGCTTTTACTGTTGATTAGAGAACTAAGTTGTTTGTCTGTCTGTCTGTCTGTCTGTCTCTCTCTCTCTCTCTCTTTCTTTCTTCCTTTCTTCCTTCCTTCCTTCCTTCCTTCCTTCCTTCCTTCCTTCCTTCCTTCCTTCCTTTCATTCTTTTTTTCTTCTTTTCTTCCCTCCCTCCCCTCCCTTCCCCTCCTCTCCCCTCCCCTCCCTTCACCTCCCCTCCCTTCCCCTCCTCTCCCCTCCCCTCCCTTCACCTCCCCTCCCTTCCCCTCCCCTCCTCTCCTCTCCCCTCCCTTCCCCTCCCCTCCCCTCCCTTCCCCTCCTCTCCTCTCCCCTTCTCTCCTCTCCTTTTCAGATATCGAACATAAGTTTCCCTTATGGACCCTCATAAAGGCCTTTTGAGACAGACATACCCCAGACCCCTTTTCAAAGAAGTGAGTTTAAAAAGAGATCACCTGTCTCCTTTAGTTTCTTATGGATAGGGGAGCACTAGTTTGCTTATGTGTGGGTTCTTCTTTTGTATTACTACCCTCTTACCACCTCCTGGGGGCAGGTGTGTTTGGGAAAAGTGGGGTTTCTCTAGAGGGATTAAGGCAGGATTACCTGAAAGGCTCTTTCTTTTCCAGGACTCAGGAGGGGGCAGGGTTGTTTTACAGATGTATTCAAACTGTTTCTCTTAAAGCTTGCTTTCTTATCTGCTCTCTTGGAGTGAGCTTTCTATTTTAAATAATTTATTCTCTTAAAAAATTGTCTGAATATTCTAGAACCTAATTAGGAACTTCAGTCTTTTCCCTCTGTAGATGATTTTCAGGTTTAATTTTGAGTACTTCACTATTCCTAGTATTGGATTTGTGTATATTTACTTGTGTGTTATATTTGCTTCTTTGGTTCTCTTATTGTGTATTTAAACTCTGGGAATCATTTAAAATACTTATTTATTTTTGTATATGGATGTTTTGCCTGCATGCCTGTGCTTCACATATAGTCAGTGCCTAAAAAAGGCATTGGATCTGATGGAACTGGAGCCTCTATCCTCTGAAAGAACAGCCATTAATTATTAATAAAATTAATAAATTAATAAATTTATATAAAATAAATTAATAAAACAAATTAACCACTGAGCCATCTCTTCACCGACCTCCATTCTTGAAATATTAATAATACTGAATTAGAATGTGTAAGCATCAGTAGGCGAAGCTTTACATTTATGGAGGTTCTCATAGCATTTAAATTGAATCCAACATCTATTGACAGACAAATTCATTGTTTACTTTGAAAGTGTGACAGGCCAGTTATCATTGCCATTTTAACAGAAAGTTTAGAACTTACGACGCTTGAAGATTTAGCACAGATGATTTTGTGGTTTTGCATAAATATGATGCTGATAGACCCATCTGTGGCATTTAGAACTGAAGCAAAACAACTTCCCAATAGTCACAGCTTGTGTCTTAGTCAAACTCAGAGCACAGCATCTTTTTCCTGTTCTCTCTCTTCTGTGTGATTTTGGCATATATTTTAGGAATGTACTTAAAATATGTGAATAGTTTTATTAGAGAAGAGTCTAAGTATGCATACTGTATTTTCATTAAGAAAATTTTCACTCATAAACCTCAAATTGTTTCCTAGATAATCTTAGACCTTTAAGGCATTTAAAATCCTTGGTAAGTGTGACTCCCTTGGCTGTACATTGTATATCCTGTTTGTTACTCACTTTTTTTTTCCTTCTAAGACAGGGTTTCTCTGTGTAGTCCTAGCTGTCTGAAACTTGCTCTTTAGACCAGGCTGGCCTCAAACTCACAGAGATCCACCTGCCCCTGCCTCCCAAGTGCTGGGATTGAAAGCATGCACCCCCATTGCCTGGCTCTTTCTCACTTTTTAAAATGGCTTTTCAAAACTGTGTTTCACATTCCATATGGTTTTCTTTTGAAGTGAACAATTAGTGGTTTTCCTGTATTCACAGAACTGTGCAGCTAATACTACTGTCAATTTTAGAACATTCTCGTCTCCCTTGAAGCTTGTAGCTACATCTTACTTCTGAATCCTTTCAACTTTTCAAAGCTACTTACTAATCTGTTTCCTGTCCCCGTGGACCTGCTTATTCTCGTATTCTATAAATGGAATGGTACATGATATGGCCTTTGAATCTGATTTCTTTTACTTAGCAAAATGTTTTCAGGGTGATAGATCATCATTATTACATTCCTTTTTGTTGGTAAATAGTGTTCTATTGCATAGGCATACAGTAGTTCTCGCTTGACTACAGGCCATGTGTTTCAGGGCCTCCTACTGGATGCTGAACCTGCAGAGTACCGAGTACTGATATTTAACACATTTTCCGTTGTTGCCAAGTATATATATGGCCATAACTTTTGTAATTTGATATTGGACAGCAGCAAAATAAGCAGAAATGTCCTTTTCCTTATTATTTTTACATAACTATCTTTTTTGTTTGATTGTTTTTTTGTTTTGTTTTGTTTTCTGTTTTTTGTTTTTCAAGACAGGGTTTCTCTGTAGCTTTGGAGCCTGTCCTGGAACTAGCTCCTGTAGACCAGGCTGGACTCGAACTCACAGAGATCTGCCTACCTCTGTCTCCCGAGAGCTGGGATTAAAGGCGTGTGCCACCACCGCCCGGCTCATAACTATCTTTTCTACCATTTGTTTTAGCAACCTTATTATAGAGTATTTTTTTCTTTTCCCCTATCGAGAAGTTCACTTTCTCAAGTAAAGGAAGCACTTCATGGCTTCTTTCTGGCATATCCAAATTGACAGCCCTACTAGCCCTATGCTTTGGCTATTACTAAATAAGGAATACTTAAGCACACACACACACACACACACACACACACACACACACACACAGTACTATATTGCAAGACATTGCAAGAAGTTTTTTTTTTCATTTTTGCAGAAATGGCATGCTATTTATAATTTATGAATTTTTTTTTTATTTCCAGAATTTTCCATTCAGTATCTTCTAATAGTAATTGAGGGTGAATAACAAACCACAGAAAGCAAAATCTTGGGTAAAGAAGAACTATTGTACCACATTTCGTTGATCTGTTCATCAGCAAATGAACATTTAGGCTGTTTCTAGTCAGATCTGAACCTTTGGAGCAGTAATGTTAATTTTTTTCAGTGTCACTTGGATCCATGTGGTCACCCTTCACTCTGCCTTTCCTCATCCCAGAATATCCCTTGTCAGACCTGTCTAATATTTAACATCCCAAGGTCCATCTGCAATCTAGCACCAGGAGGCCTTCCCCAACATTAAAGCTGCTCTCAGCTTCCCTATTGTTTTAGTACTTGTATCTCTCAAAAGACAAGTCAGGCGGTGGTGGCGCACACCTTTAATTCTAGCACTCAGGAGGCAGAGGTAGGCGAATCTCTGTGAGTTCGAGGCCAGCCTGATCTACAAGAGCTAGTTTCAGGACAGGCTCTAAAACTACATTCAAACCCTGAGTCGAAAAACAAAGACAAATATTCTTTTATGCTCTTAACTTGTATGCCTTTTCTTTACCAGATTTCACACTTTTTGAAGGACAAGTCATGTTCTGTTTTTAATTCTTTCTTGTTCTTTTTGTGATCTGAATATATACATTTTGTTTGTTTGTTTTTGAGACAGAGCCTCTCTTTGTAACATCCTTCACTGCCCTGGAACTCGTTTTGTATACCAGGCTGGCCTTGAACTCACAGAGATCCACCTGTCTCTGCCTCCCGAGTCCTGGAATTAAAGGTGTATGGCACCATGCCCACACAGTAAAGTATATTTAAGATGGTCAAAACCCCAGAGAAATTAAACAACTTGTGATGTGTGCGTGTGTGCGTGCGTGTGCGTGCGTGCACAAGCATGTATCGTGGGCAGTGGAATCAGGCTATATTCTATTCTATTATTCAATTCTTTTGTGACTATAGGAAAGTTACTAAAGTTTTGGAGCTTTGATTTTTTTTTTCATTTGCAAAGTGAAAATATCACTATTTCCCCCAAAAAGTGAACTGTGTGGAGCACTTAGCACACAGTGGGTGCCCAGTTAATTCTAGACTTCAGTCTCTTTTCTGCTTTCCCTGCTTCTTCAACTCTTAGAGCTTAGCATACATTTCAAAGTCATAAAGAGAATACTGCTATTGTTTTTCCTGCCAATAATTTAATAAAGTATAAGTAAAATTATCAACTGCAGTTTGCAGTAGATCCCTGTTAGCTTCCTTTGCTGAGCATTTTCATCTGAGTGGGATTGGCTTGCAGATGTATAGCTATATTGCAAATGATGCCCTGTCTTTGCAATATGCTATTGATATTTTGCGTTGAATGTGTTCATTAGATTGTGCACCTAACCCATATTTATATGTTGCTTATTTTTAAAACCACTTGAAAGTATTTTCTACTTTGTACTGTGAGTTTTTAAATATTTTGTACTCCGGCAGTGAAGGAGGTTCAGGGGCAATGAACACAGGGCAGTAAATTGTGGTTACCACTAAGAGCTCCACCTCACTCTGTAAGGTGGTAGCCAGGGATAGTACCAATGAGTAGCTTTCTGTCATCTAGTTTTTGATTTCTATCTTACAGAATACCTATTCCTCTTAAGTAGAAATTTGTATGGAAAACCCTACTGGATGCCTACGTTTTAAGGAGCTTCTATTTCCTTACATGTCTTTGCTTTTTCTTTATTGTTATGATTTCTAGTTTGGAGGTCTTCTGCTTTCAGTGTTGTTTTAGTCATTTATGGTGAGGTTCTGTTCTGTCTACTCTTTAAATAAGGTAAAATTAATGAAATTTAGAATATCATTTAAAGAGGGACGTGTGTGTGTTATATTTCTAAAGAAGACTTTGAAAATACACAGAAATGTTCAAATGTCATAAATATATAACTTGTTTAACGTTCATAAATGAACACAGCTAAGGAGCTATCATCATTAAGACATATTACATTAAGACATCAAACTATCTATTTGATTGGCCCAGTAGCCTCCCACAGACTCATTCCTTTCCCTCCAGCTTCTTTATAGGAACCACAATCTGTTTTTTGTTTGTTTTTGTGTGTGTGTCTAGTCTCTTTTGCTCAACATTAAAGAGACGTTTATCCATATTGTTTCAAAAAGCAATAAGTAGTTTGTTTTCATTGCTGCATGATATTCTTGTAGGAATGTATCACAACTTATAATGCCAGTGATGGATGTCTACCTTGCTTCTAGTTTGGGGCTTTTATGCATAATGCTGCTATAAGCATTATATATAAGTCTGAGGTAAATAGATATATTTCTTTTAGTTATCTTTTCTAGAAATAGAATAATTGGTCATAGCATACTCCTATGTCCAAACTTGAAGAACTGTCTGATGATTTCTGAAGTGCTTATATCAGCTTCTAATTCTGTCAACAGTGCATAAGTGGTCCCACTGATATATTTTTAGGAAACAAAACAACAAACTTCCTAGCCCACCAGAGATAACTTAACAGTCATCTCAGTTAACAGCTTTTGTGTGTTTCTATCCTTTGTCCTGACTTTATGTCTGTTTATGGAAGAAGCTTCTCTTCTTCCCCACAGGAGAGTTTCTGTACACTTTCACAACTGGTACTTACTCTGCCTCGGCTGTGCTTAGAAGACTCTTGGTTACATGAGTAATGAGATGTTTTATGTGTTTTTTTTTCCTAAAAAGAAGCAAAGTGAATTTTGGAGTTCCCCCCCCCCGAAAGTTCCACCCTTGTCCTAGTGCTTTTAATGAGCCCCAGAGGTCCTATTTTTTTTTTTTTAAATAAAAAACTGCTGAGGTGACATCCTCTGTGAAATTGATGTCCAACTGATTTACCCTTTTACATCGAAATTCCAGGACTCCTTATATTTGTTGTTTGTATAGGATCATTGTTTTCTGTATTAAGAGACAGTTATAGATAAAGCTCAGCTACTTGTCTTCCATCATAGCAAATAGCAAATGACTTTAGTTCTTGGCAAACTGTGAAGTGCCTGTTTTGGAGTTCTAGGTCTCTGAATAGTAAGAGGGTTGGGGATGATGGCCATCTCTTTTTCCTTGTCTTCTGTTCTGAGGACAACTACAGGAGGTATCTGCTTTCTTTTCCACACGTACTGAAGCTACAGGAAGCTCTCTCTGTGAATCAGAAGGCAGAGTGTCCTCATGGGATTTGCAGGATAAGCTTCAAAATAAAAGGTGAACTATTTTCATCATTGTAAAGTGACCCATATAAAGTCATTGGAGAGGTTTGGAGTTTAATAGCAAGAAACTGTTGTGAGAGAGCTGGGCAAGTTTTCATCTTGTAAGTACAGTTATCTGACTACTTACTAAAATGCTTAGAAATTTCTATAAGAAACTATTATAGAATTATTTAAAATAAATGATTATATACATTTGAATACAATATAAGCCAAGTCATGTAGCTACAATAATGTAGTTATAATAAACATAAGTAAGTTTTACATACATGTGTATTTTTACAAATAGCTACTCCATATACACTGGGGATGTAGTTAAGGATTGAATTTTATCCTAAAGAATACATAAAGGGCCCCCAGTAAACATTTGGAATTGTATTCCTTAGCTTGCAGCCTTAGTTGAAGTTAACAGTGGTTTCTTAGTGTTTACATCAAGAATTAGTGTTTATTATTATACAAGTGATAAAAGTCATACCTGTCTTCAAGCTGGGACTAAATGAGGGCCATGAAACCATTGAACAAACTCTATTGATCATTTAAATCTGTACATTTTTGGACATGGACATTTAATTTGTATAGTGTCTTTCATGGGTCATAATGACCATCAGAAGTAGGAGGCAAGGAGAAATGCTGAGGTTTTGTTTCTCATAGTCCCTGTTTCTACAATTTCCTCATAAGACTCTAGTGTATGATAATTACATCAGAATTGTTGAATATCTCTTGCCCTTCTTGATAACATGCCTCATAATTTAATCTTCTCTCCAATTAGAAATGTTAATAATGGAAGAGAGTTGTAGTGCAGCTAGAGGTTACTTTATAATGACTCTTATGAATTTAAATTGAAGTATACCAAATATTTATCAAGCATGTACATGCTAGGCTTTTCCTGATAAATAAATGGGTGTGTACTAACAGATACCTGTATTCAAGAAAGTCATTATTTAGCAGGCAAATGAATTTTATGGATTTTCAATGGCATAGAAGTCATTCATTCCCAATTATTCACAAGTATTTTTATCATTGAGAGTTAGTCATATGTGGAGACTGAGGCTTATTAACTTACTTTGTTAGACCTTGGGTAAATTATGTCTCTTCTCTGAACCCAAGCCTTACCTAATCTAAGTAGGAATATTAATACCTATTTGTAGGATAGGCGAAAGGATTAGAGGGAATGAATGTAGCTTGATACAGAGTTGTGTATCTGCCCCGCCCAGTCCTGCAGCCCTTCAGTCCCAAAGAAACACAGAGGTCTACATTAATTATGAACTAATTGGCCTATTAGCCCAGGATTCTTATTAACTAATTCTTACATCTTAAATTAGCCCATAATTCTTGTCTGTGTTAGCCATGTGTCTTGGTACCTTTTATCAGTGAGGAGTTCTCATCTTGCTTCCTGACAGAGGTTTCTGCTCCGCCAGGTCCTGCAGCTGTCCAGTCCCAAAGAAACCACAGAGTTCTACATTAATTATAAACTGATTGGCCTATTAGCTCAGGCTTCCTTATTAACTGACTCTTACATCTTACATTAACCCATAATTCTTATCTATGCTAGCCATGTAGCTTGGTACCTCTGATCAGCATGGCATTCTCATCTTGCATCCTCTGCGTCTGAGTGACAACTGTAGACTCAGCCTTTTCTCTTCCCAGAATTCTCTTGTTCTTGTTGCCCTGCCTTTACTCCCTGCCTGCTTGCCCTGCCTATACTTTCTGCTTAGCTACTAGCCAATCAGTGTTTTATTAAATTACTACAATATAAGTGACAGGGTACAAGACCATTGTCCCACAGCAGAGTTGTGTGTTCAGCAAAAGGTGATTTTTACTGTTCTTTTAAATCACCTGTTTTCAGTGCACAACATATTTTACTTTTGATACGGAGGAAAATTTCTGTGCAGAAACTTTGCGTATTCAGTTTTCTAGGTTATGATATCTGACCCCTCCTAAAATGTCATGCACATAGTTTTTAATATACATCAAATAAATAAATTAAGCATACAGTTTAATGATTTTGAAAACCAGATACCTTGTCTTTCCAGCATTTCAGTCAACATATAGAACATTTTCACTAGTATCCTTTTGCAGTTAATCTTTCTCCTGACCCTAGGTAACCACTCATGTTTTTTTTGTGACTGTTGGTTAGCTTTACTTTTTCTAGAATGTAGACATGTGTCTTCATATTTCTTGGATAAGTGCTTTAGAATATGATACAGTGAGTCATCTGTCAAGGATATTTTTTCATTTTTATAGCTTTGAGATACAATTGACACCCAGTAAGCTGTACATATTTAAATGGTGAAATCTGGTGAGTATTTACATGTGTACTTATCTGTGAAACTATTATGATTAGGTAATAAATATATTAGTCATCCCAGAAAGTTATTTTGTATTCCTTTGTCATGATTTTTACGTCTCCTAGTTCTTCCTCCACCCAGGACAATTGTTGTTTTCTATTGCCGTAGATTTGTTGTCAATTTGAGGGATTCTATGGACATGAACAGTGAAGATTATCTACTCTTTGTCCAGCTTCCTTTATTCAGTATAATTTCATTGAAATTCATAATTTTATGGATGTGAGACATTTTGTATATCCTCCATTCATCAGTTGATAAACATTTGGGCAGTTTGGGGGGAATTTTTGTAGTTTTTGAGTATTAAAAAACAAGTGACTATAAACATTAATTTACAAATCTTTGTGTGAGCTGGGTATGGTAGCACATATTGTGATCCTACTATGTGGGAGCTAAAACCAGGAGGACCGGTAGTTCAAGGACAGTCTCAGCTACATAGTGAGTTTGAGGTTAACCTGATATACATGAGACCATGTTTAATTTGTCCTTGCTCACTGTTTAAACACCAGAAGTAGAGTGGCTGGGTTGTATGCAGGGTCTATTATTACACTTTTATGAAATAGCTAAACTGTTCTGGAGAGATGATATCATTTTATGGAAGCCTGTGTGAGCAATCTCCTTAATTGTAAGCCAAGATAATGCAGATGTAATGATATTCCATAATAGCTATAATTTGGATTTCACAATGGCCAGTGGAGGTCATGTGTGTTAATGGAGCAGCCATAAGCAGTCTTTTGTGATGATGTGTCTGTTTGAATCTTTGCTCATTTTTGGATATCCTTTCCAAGTGTTTTCTTCCAGCTGGTTGCTTGCCTCAATTCTCTTAGGTGTATCTTTTGAAAAGTAAAATCTTTTTTTTAATTTATTAAAAATTTTATTAAAAATTTCCACCTTCTCCCATTTCCCTCCCCCTCCCCCCATACCCCTTCCCCCTCCCTCTCCAGTCCAAAGAGCAGTCAGGGTTCCTTGCCCTGTGGGAAGTCCAAGGTCCTCCCCAGTCCATCCAGGTCTAGGAAGGTGAGCATCCAAACAGACTAGGTTCCCACAAAGCCAGTACATGCAGTAGGATCAAAACCCAGTGCCATTGTCCTTGGCTTCTCAGTCAGCCCTCATTGACCGCCACATTCAGAGTCCGGTTTGATCACATGATCCATCAGTCCCAGTCCGGCTGGCCTTGGTGAGCTCCCATTAGATCAGCCCCACCGTCTTAGTGGGTGGGTGCACCCCTCGCGGTCCTGACTTCCCTGCTCATGTTCTCTCTCCTTCTGCTCCTCATTTGGACCTTGGGTGCTCAGTCCAGTGCTCCAATATGGGTCTCTGTCTATCTCTATCCATCACCAGGTAAAGGTTCTATGGTGATATGCAAGATATTCACGAGTATGGCTATAGGATAGGGCCATTTTAGGCTCCCTCTCCTCAGCTGTCCAAGGAACTAGCTGGGGACATCTCCTTGGACACCTGGGAACCCCTCTAGAGTCAAGTCTCTTGCCAACCCTAAAATGGCTCTCTTAATTAAGATATATACTTCCCTGCTCCCACATCCACCCTTCCCCCATCCCAACCATCCCATTCCCCCAAACTCTCCCCATCCTCCCCTTCTCACTTTTCTCTCTCCATCTCCCCTTACCCTCACCCCCGGGCTCCAAATTTTTGCCTGGCAATCTTGTCTACTTCCATTCTCCAGGAGGATAACTATATGTTTTTCTTTGGGTTCATCTTCTTACTTAGTTTCTCTAGAATCGTGAATTATGGGCTCAATGTCCTTTATTTATGGCTAGAATCCACTTATGAGTGAGTACATACCATATTCATCTTTTTGGGTCTGGGTTACCTCACTCAGGATAGTGTTTTCTATTTCAATTCATTTGCATGCAAATTTCAAGATGTCATTGTTTTTTACCGCTGAGTAGTACTCTAGTGCGTATATATTCCACACTTTCTTTATCCATTCTTCCATTGAGGGGCATCTAGGTTGTTTCCAGATTCTGACTATTACAAATAATGCTGCTATGAACATAGTTGAACAAATGCTTTTGTAGTATAATAGGGCATCTCTTGGGTATATTCCCAAGAGTGGTATTGCTGGATGCTGGGGTAGGTTGATCCGAAAAGTAAAATCTTTTAAATTGTTGAGACATAGTTTATTGATGTTTTTCTTTATACTTAGTATTTCTGTGTCTTGTTTAGGAGACATTTGCCTGACACGTCACCAAGATATTTTCCCCCTTTAAAAAAAAAGAAATGTTAAGAATTTAGTTTTTTTTCTGTTTTAGATCTATTTTCTTCATTTTAAGCTAAATATTCTAAATATTACAAGTATTAGTTGTAAATGCTAAAAGGATTAGAGTTAATGTTTCTTCAGTATGGCTTTAGTAAGGGCCAGTTTGCTTTTCTAAAGACAAGTATTTGGGTTCTGTTTCTGTCACCTAAGCTCTTAGTTGCTATGTTTCCTGGTTCAGGTGTTCCAAGTGATGACTGAGCCTGATAAGACTGAGTCTAAGATAAGGAGATTGGACATCAGTTTCATATTCCAACCACTAGGTGGTGCCTGTGGAGTGAAACTGATAAAGTGGGCAGGAAAAAGCTTGTGAGGCCTCAACCCTACATAAAGAACTATAGGCAACTGAGGAAAGCTGGGAGCAGGAGAGGTGATTTTTTTCCCCAGGGAAGAACACAACAAGGGGTTGTCTAGTGTCAAATTGTGTCTGAGTTAATTGATAAGTTAATTAGATTGATTCTGGTATTCACTCAACAATGTGTATGTTTCTCAAAGCATCCAGATGGCCGTGTGTGTGTGTGTGTGTTCAAGTTGTCAGTTTACTTTATAAGAAGTAAGACCTTGCCGGGCGGTGGTGGCGCACGCCTTTAATCCCAGCACTCGGGAGGCAGGGGCAGGCAGATCTCTGAGTTCGAGGCCAGCCTGGTCTACAAGAGCTAGCTCCAGGACAGGCTCTAGAAACTACAGGGAAACCCTGTCTCGAAAAACCAAAAAAAAAAAAAAAAAAAAAAAAAAGAAGTAAGACCTTACTATATTGTATCTTGAACGTACACAAATTTTGTCAGTTATGCCTTATGCCTCAGTTAACCTTAAAATCCTCCCTTTTTATAGGTTACCTAGGATATTGGTACTTCATATATTAAGAGAAATGGTAAACTTGCCTAAAATAGTTATTTTACTATGAGGAACATCAAGAAGAAAATTGACTTTTTCTTGAGGAAAACATGCAGGTGTGAAGTGAAGAATTCTATAGGAAGTCGTGGAAGATTGTAGAGGACCAGTAGGTAACTGTTTTAATCAGATTCTTGCTTTGTGAAAATTATGCTTTCATACTGACAGTTGGGTGACTTTGAACGAGTTTCCATGAGAGAGATTATTTGTCTTTCTAAATCCCTGTCTAACTCCCACATTCTATTATGTCCTGTTGTTTCTTGTTCTTCATGTCACAGATAACTGGCTGAATGTCTCTTTGTTCCTTTGGGGGTAGAAATCACAAGCAGGCAAGAGGAGTAGCTTCCATAGTATTGATATCCCTGAGCTCTTGAGTGCCAGAGGCTTACAGACCAGGCTTTCAAATCAAGAGCCTGTTTGAAAGCTATACAGCCTTGAAAACTAGGGACTCATGGCTTCATGCTTTCTAGGCCAGAGACTTACAGCTTGGTGCTCAGGTCAGTGGTTTACTGCTTTGGACTGTGAATGCCTGTGGCTCCTTGCACTAAGCAGCTAGGTTTGTAGTCCTTGATCTTGGGGTGTTGGTGCTTCTTAACCCTTGGTAGCCCATAGACACCCTTTCAGCAACTCTGGCTGCATCCTCCCCTATGTGGTCTTTCTTATTCTGCTGTCCTTTATTGTCACATTCCTTAGTCTGTACTCCCTGCCACTCTCTGGAACTCTGAAGACATCTTCTAACTGCTGAATAAATAGAGTGGCCTGGGTTCTTTTGAATGTTATTCTGTAGTAGGTTTTAGTTGCTGCTTCAGGATGCTTGGGATTGAAAGCCCAAGGGTTCATCTGTTCTTGGTATTCCCAGCTCAGTCTGCTCCACCTGTAGTAAAAACCCCAAATAGGCAATAGAAGTCCACTTGGGAGAAACCTTTATTGGAACCTAGTGTTGCAACAAAGGGGCAGTGCACCAGAGAGAAGCCACTGGAATCGGCCTGAAAAGAGTAAAAACCAGCATGTTTATATAGCCATAGGGGCATGACATGCTTGTGAACAGCCTGTCACCAATCACAGCCTTACTTCATAGTGCCTGGCTTCTAGTACCAATGCTTTACATATACACAATAAGCACCGTCACAGGCCTTTTGATGAGGCAATGAGGAGGTGCTTCTTTTCCCATCTTAAGTGAGATTAGCTGCAGAGTATATGATATCAATCACCCAGTTCACTGAGGCTTATTGTCATTGCACATTGGAATGGTTGTTCCCAAGCAAAGCCTCCTGAAACAGAAGTCAGGACTTCTGTTCCTGACAGTTGGAGTGGAGTTTCCTCAGAACAATCATAGAGTGTTCAAAGCAGCCAACTGTTGTGATGACAGTTTAGCTTATTGCCAAAGAAAGGACTTCTTAAAAACATTCTTTTACTTATTTTTCATATGTGTGCATGTGTGCATATACACGTCATAGCACACATGTGGCAGTCAGAGGTCTACTTCTGAGAATGGGTCTCTCTTTCTCCCTTGTGGGTCCTGGGGCTTGAACTTAGGTTGTCAGGTTTGGCACTAAATATCTTAGCTTGCAGAGCCATATAGCTGACCAGGAAGGGACTTGCTTATTGATAGCTTTAGGAAATCAGGCACAAGGTTTTGCAAGCTGTCAATCAAGTGGCTGCCTGACTCATCCCAATAGGTTTTGACCATTTAAAAAAATCAGAGGGGCTGGAGAGATGGCCAAGTGGTTAAAAGCACTTACTGCTTTGGCAGAGGACCCTGGTTTGATTCCAAGCATCTACATAGTGGCTCACAATTGTCTGTAACTCCAGTTCCAGGGTATCCAGTGCCCTTTCCTGGCACTGCACATCTGTATGTGCACATGCATACACACAGGGAAAACATTCATATACATAAAATAAAAATAAATAAATATTAAATAAACACCAAAAGATACTTTACAGTAATGACTGCATAAACTGACATTATTTTAAAAAGTTGGCCTATGTTGACTTTACCAAATAAGAGTTCTGTACATGGCTAGAATGTACTTTGAAATTTCCCTAATACTTTTTCTTATTTTCCCCACTGCCTGTCAGTGCATATTCCTAATAGTCTCATTTTTACTTTCAGGTTTCCCCATCTCCTGGATTACACACATGAGAAAAAACATGCAGTACCTGTCTTTGTGGGACTGTTTTAATTCACTAGCATGATCATTTCTAGTTCCATTTTTCTGCAAATAGAATAATTTTATCTTTCTTTATGGGTTGGTATATATATATATATATATATATATATATATATATATTGATATATACAATGAATCTTTATCCATTCATTCATTGAGGGACACTTAGACTGAGTTCATAACTTGGGTATTATTAGTAGTATATCCTTATTATTAGTGTATCCTTAATTATGGGTTTGCTGGTCTCCACAGTAGCTGTCTTTGATTCTTTTAGGTATATACACAGCAAAGGAAGTTCACATTCCTCACAGTACCTAAAAAGGCCCAAACCCCAGCTGGGTGAGAGGTTGGGTAGGGAGAAGGAGTCCTTGTTCCACAAAGCTTTTCCAGACTGACTGACTTAGCTGGCTCAAGATCTTCTAAGTGTTATAATTGATTTGTTTGTATTGCATTTTTTTCTAACTCAGTTCCTTATTTACAAGCATATCTGTCAGATGAGCAGCCAGGAACTATTATGTGTTATTTGGACTCTGTGTGGGTCATATTCACTCTGGATTTTAGTCATCATCTCCATGATATCACTACCAAATCTGGAGTTTAGGTAGCTGTCCCTGACCTTTTTCCCATGAAATTCAGGCCAAGATACTTTTCTGGCCCTCTGGTGCTGTAGTTCCACAATGTGTCTCCTCTAGAATGTTTTGCTGGCCTTCCAGATGTGAAATTGAGTTTGTCACTTTTTAGTCTAAATGTGTTTACTTGTTATTAAAGCCTGACTGTCCTTTTATATCATTTCAGTTTTTCTCTTCATTTTCCCATCAGTACTCTAAGTACCCTGCTACTAATTGCTACCTGACAAAGTCTAGTCTAGGCATAAAGCATTATTAGGTTGTGCTAGAGAATTGAGACCAGTGCCTGGTAGCCAGCATTTCTGAATAAGTGCTTCCTGCAAGGCTGATCCCATCAGTCCACTTGTCTTCTGTAGTTCAGTAACTGAGTCTTGTCTTTTCCTACAGAAGTTACTTATCACCTCTTTTTTATAGGTGCCAGACTTCAGGTCTCTGTTTCCCAAAGGTTGCTTGTCTTGTTACTTTCCCTTCTGAGCTTGTCTATTACATTTTCTTGCTTGATCTATCTCTCCTGTCATGCCATAACATATCAAAAATACGTCTTAGAAACATTTTTAAAGGATTTTCTTAAAATAAAAACAAACCTAAACTTGTCTTAAAACCCTAACAGGGAAGAGCTTCTGGACACCTTTGCATTTTGCATACCTTCAGTCTTTCAGCACCCAACCTCAGGAACAAAAGCAGACCTTCAACACATCCCATTTACTGTGCAAAGTACTACAGAACTACGGTCTTCATTATTATACTTTTCTGCCTGTGTCCTCACCAGTAGGAATACATTTTAAGTTGTGATTGGCTAGATACAAGTGCACGTTTGTGTGTGTGCTTATTAGTATATGTATTTATAGTGAAAATTTAATAGTAATTATTTTGTCTATGTCTAATAAAACATCAATGTTAACACCAAAATAATCTTAATATGGAACTATAAAATGGGAAAAAAATCAAAGTAAATTACATAAAATTAAGATTTAATGATACCTCAGGTGTTCTTGTATTTTATAAGTTAGTTCCATTCCAGGTAAGTGGAGGTTTTGTCCTCTGTAAGTGTTGTGAGGTGTGAAGAGAGGGAAACTTAAGCTAATTCTGTGATGTGTATTTGAGAGTCAGAGGGCTGTTTTGTGTCTCTGGTAAAAAGGTGGCTGGAAAACCAGCTCTGTTTTAGGTAGCTGGAAGTCATTCCACAGCCAGTGATCTCTTTGCACTTGATGATGTGTTTAATAAAGTTGAGGACTGTGGCTCTTTACAACCAGCACAAACCCCTGCTGGTAGCAGAGGGCACATAGCGGGAATTATCAGTAAAATAAATCTTATAGCACTGATATCAAATAAAACATCTGACAACTTTTGTGGCAGTATTAACTGAGATTCTGTTTTTGGTGGAACTGGGGATCAAACCCAGTTGTGTGTGCTAGGCAAGTCCTCTCCCATTGAGTTAATCCTCAGCTCAGAGAACTTCTTTTTAAAAAGATTGACTGTTAATCTGCTTCTTGTGATAGGATTGTGATCTGAAGGGATGCACAGCCATAGATTATGGACTTAGAAATTGTAGGTTGAAATCTTGCCTGAGATCTCTACTAGCTCATAACTTTGAGTGTACCACTTCTCTTCCCTGCGTCTCAGTTTACACAATTATAAGCTATAACGATAACTATATATATGTATATATGTGTGTGTGTATGTGTGTGTGTAATGTAAAACTAATGAGATACTTAGGGATAGCATTTTGCCTCATTTCGTAAGCAGGGCCTGTAGTGTTCTTTTTTCTTGTAGTCTTGCTTTAGTTACATTAAAATAGATATGTTGTTTTTTTTGTGTGATACTAAGCATGGTGATTATAATCAGGTTTGATGGTTCTTTGACTTTATAAATCTTTTAAGGCATTGTTTTAAAGATTTAATGTTGGTTTTGATGAATAAAGAAATAATTAACTATATAAGGCTTAGTTTTTGTTATGATATCAAAGCAAAGTCTGTTTAGCACTCAGTTCCTCATAATTTCAAACACATTGTCCCAGTAATTTCTGTGTTGTGTGATCTTAAGTGAGAACTCCTAAGAAGGGCTCCTTAGCTGTGTAGGAGCTAAGGTCATTTATATCCTGCACTTAGTCAAATAGTAGTAGTAAGCATAGTTCTCAGATACAGTAGTGACTGTGTTATCCCATCTTTTGCGGGTAGCATCTACTTCACTTCTTTCTTTACTGACTGGTTTAGGATTAAGTAAACTATGTAGGAAAAAGGGAACATTATGCTATATAGTTAATATTCTTGTCATGGGAATCTGTCTTCTTTTTGAATTTTGAGCTTTTAGATGGACTAGACTAATGACAATATATTTTAAGAATATAAATTCATTGTAATTGCTGGGGATCAAACCCAGAGTTCTTCATATGCTAGGCAAACATTCTGCTATTAAGCTACATACCTATCTTGACCTATTGTAACTTTGTGGGATTGGACAAGGGTTTCATGAACTAGAACAGGTAACCTCATTTTGAGAGGTTAGAGATAATGAATTTTCCCTCCCTCCTTCCTCCCCCTTCCTCCCTCCCTCCCTCCCTCCCTCCCTCCCTCCCTCCCTCCCTCCCTCCCTCCCTCCTTCCTTCCTTCCTTCCTTCCTTCATTCCTTCCTTCCTTCCATGATAGAGTCTCACTATGTAGCCCAGGCTACCCTTGAACTTCTATCTTTCTCATTCTCTCTGCTGCTTGATATTATAGGTATGTGCCACCATACTCCGCCCTTCCCCCTCAGACAGACAGACAGACAGACAGACAGACACACACACACAAATACACAAATCAACCAACCTTCCTTCCTTCCTTTTTTGGTTGTCTCAAATTGATTATCACTTTTTGTATCTTTCCACAGTAGGTTACAAAGCCTAGCTTAGGTGCAAGAGTGGAGTGAGTGAAGTGGAAGGAGAAGTTCGAGCTTGGTTGTACATTTGATTAGTTATTTTTTTTTTGTGGCTGTGACAAAACACCTGGTAGAAATGACTCAATGAAGATTTATTTTGATTCATGGTACAGTGGGATGGTGGTGGAGGTAGAGTAGTAGGTGGCTTCATTTTTTGGTGGAGAGAATTGTGACATGCTACACCATGGTAGTAGATCTGAGCAGAGGTAGCTAGACCAGAACCCTTGATGGGCTGTAACCCTTAAAGACTGGCCTCTAGTGTTCCATCTGCCACTGAGGCTCCATCTCCTAAGTGTTCTGAGGTCTCACCAAATAGCACCCCCATCTGGGGATGAGGGGTTCCAACATGAGTTTGTACATATCCACACATCTAGCTATAGCAAAGGCTGTGTAATGTAGTGATTGGAAGCATAGGTTTTGAGTTGTGCAGACTGATAGCTTTGGAACATTTATCTTCCTAAAGAGGAAATAGAATGTAGCCTGTGATAATATCTATCCGCTTGCTAAGATAATTGTGAGAATTAGCTTATGTGAAAGTAAGTCAGGTGTTTATTAGCACACCACCTTGTATGCAGTATAGCAGACACTATTTTATCTTGTTATTAGGTGGAGAAGCAAAGAAATAACATTTTTGGTGAATGTGTAACTGATGTAGTAGTGAAGGCAGGGTTGGCACAGAAGAAAGAAAACTAGCATGTTAATATTAGAAACTGGAGAATCCAGAGCTGAGGAGTTAGGATTGTGATGAGTATGAAACTGGTCTTAACCATGGAAAAATGCAAAGTCAAGGTTCTGGTCAGGAAGCGAGATCAGAGTTTAAGGTTCTGGACATGGTAATAAGATCCAGCTTTTGACAACAGGAGTGGAATGCGGATGTGAAGTAGAGGTAAATGACTATTTGCTCTGTGCCTTGTGCCAGGTATGGGAGTGTATAAGATCTGGCCAAAACACCCTTGACTAGAAGAGGTTGGAAACTGCCCTTTGGTCACTTAGTCACCTGAATGGTGTTTACTATCACAGCAGAGGGGGTGGCAACAGTCACATTCAAACTTTATTGTGGTAACAAATGCTTGAGTTTTTATTGGCTTAATGTATCACTGAAGAGGCTTTTTAAAATAGGTGCATCTCCCAAGGGAAAGCAAATAATTAGTAGTACTAATTTAGAATTGGAAAGATAGCTGTCCTACATCCACTTATTTAGTCTTATATTGTTCCCTCTTCACTTTTTAACCTCTAGTGTACAGCTTAGATGATTAACCCAGTTCTTTTCAGTGTTAGAGGATGGCTTGCTGTCTGGCTTTAGAGTGAATTGTTTGAATCATTTTTGTTTCTTAGTGAGTATCCTAAAAATAAGCATGGCCTAAACACTAGGGCAGAGGGAAGCCATGGGGCAGCCCATGAATGTTCTTCGTGCATCGCTTTCAACAGAAAACTGGAGGTTTTGAAGTCTTAAAAACTTAATTTTTTAAACAAAAAGGGTAAGATTAATCAGATAATTATTTAAAGATTATATATGCTGCATTAAGTAAATGATTTTACACTGACAGCTCTATATTGTTCTGGGTCCCTTCCTCTCAGTGATGGTAGTGCAGATATGAATTAATTGCACACACTTGATATGTTTACCCTGTCACCAAAATTAGCAAAGGCTAATCACAGGCTCATAGCCTTAAGAAATTCTAGTTCAGCACTCTACTTTAGCAACCAAGCCTACTGTTCTTTGTGTCTCTTTTGTCTTATTGGCAACCATTTTCAGATTGTTCCTCATACTTTTCTTCTAATGCGTATTTACATAGAGGCTCTTAGGGTTACTGTGCTGAAACACTCTGACCAAAGCAACCTGGGGAGGAAAGGGTTAATTCAGCTTACAGGAACTCAAGCAGGGCAGAAACCTGGAAGGAGGAACTGAGGCTTTGAGGGGTGTTACCTACTGGCTTGCTTCTCATGGCTTGCTCAGCCTACCACCAGCCCAGGGAAGACACCACCCATAATGCACTAGTTCCTCCTCCTTCAATCACTGATTAAAATGCCATTGCTTGTGGGAGTGCAAACTGGTACAGCCAATTTAGAAATCAGTATGGTGATTTCTCAGAAAATTAGGAAACAACTTACCTCAACACCCAAAGGATGTTCAATCATACCACAGGGACATGTGCTTAACTATGTTCATAGCAGCATTATTTGTAATAGCCAGTACCTGGAAACAACCTAAATGCCCCTCGATAGAAGAATGGATAAAGAAAATGTGGTACATTTACACAATGGAGTACTACACAGTGGGAAAAAATAATAACATCTTGAAATTTGCAGGCAAATGGATGGATCTAGAAAACATCATTTTGAATGAGGTAACCCAGACCCAGAAAGACAATTATCATATGTACTCACTCATAAGTGGCTTTTAGACATAAAGCAAAGAAAAAATAGCCTACAACTCACAATCCCAGAAAACCTAGAGAGCAAAAACGATCCTAAGAGGGACATACATGGATCTAATCTATATGGAAATTAGAAAAAGACAAGATCTCTTGAGTAAATTGGGAGCATGGGGATTAAGGAAGAGGGTAGAAGGGGATGGAAGAAAGGAGGGGAGCGGAGAAAAATATATAGTTCAATAAAAACAAATAAATAAAAATGTATACAGAAAAAAAAGAAAAGAAAATGCCCTATAGACTTGCCTACTACCCAGTCTTATGGAGGCATCTTCTCAATTGAGGTTCCTCTCTGATGACTATAGCTTGTATCAAGTTGACTTAAAACTAGTTAGGACACATTTATGCTGCTTTTGGTTCTATCCCTATCACTACATCAGTACTGGGAGGATGGATGAAGAAGTGAGCACGTGTATTCGACAGGCTGCTTCATTTGAGCAAACTGCTGCTGTGATTGTGGCTGGTTCCACTCATTCTGCATCTGTGGTGACTCTGTATGCTCTTTCTACATTTATGTCCTACTTTGCATTTTATTGTGAGAAGCACCATAGCCAAAAGTAACTTGAAAGGAAAAAGTTATTTAATTTTATAGTTTATAGTCCCTCTTGAAGGGAAGTCAGGGCAGGAACGTGGAGGCAGAGACTGAAGCAGTGGTCACAGAGGATTGCTGCTTACTGGCTTGCTACTCCTGGTTTCTTCAACCTGCCCAGGAGTGGCTCCTTCCCAGTGAGCTTGACCCTCTCATAATCAATCAAAAAAAGTCTCACAAATTGCTTACAGGCAGCCTGATGGAGGATATTTTCTTATTTGAGGATGCTTTTTCGAGACAACTCTTGTTTGCATCAAGTTGACAAAAAACTAACCAATATACTTTCTAAAATTATTTTTTAATTATTAAAAAATCATCTAGAATGGTGGCTCCTAAAATGCATGGCCCAGACCACAGCAGCAGTATCACTGGGTAACTGTGAGAAATCAAGTCCTTAGGCCTCAGTGAGACCTATGAACCCAGAGGATCTGGGATTTGGCTCAGTATTATCAAGTGCCCTGCTAATCTCAAGCATGCTAAGTTTGAGAGCCACTTCTCTAGTGTGCAGTACTTACCAGCTTGAAGTTAGCACCTGTGTATTTCTGCTAAACTGAACATGTAGCCGAAAATATGAAATAACCATTGTAGCTAAGCAGTTATCTAACACTACTATTCACATTATTTAGCTAATAGTTGCTTTGCCTAAACCAGAGTTTCTTGGATTTTTGTTGTTGGTGGGAAATGGATGTTCTTTATTGTGGGGAGCTGTCCTACACACTGTAGGATGTTTAGCAGCATCCTGGGCTCTACCTGCTGGGTAACAATATATTGTAAATGGACCCCAAACAGGGGTAGGAAGGAAAGGAGGAGTTCACTAACAACTGAACCTAACCTAACAGGTTAACAACTGGCTAACCTGTTCCCTATTAACTGATGATGCCCACTATGTTATCCATAATACCTTTTTCTCTTCCTGTCAGGAGAAGAGCCAGGTATTAATTGATTATAGAAATTTAGTTTTTGTGTTTGTTAGCAATTACGAGAATTATGGTTTAGGTTGTTTTCTTTTTTTTCCTGTTTATATCCTAGGTGTAGTAAGCAGTGTCAGCCTCTGAAGCATTATTGCTTAGTTAATACCATATTGCTATCAAAATCAATGGAGGTGTGATTTTCTGTTGTTAAGTAACTTGTTCATTTTATTTGGATTCCCAAATAATTTTTATTTTCTTTAAAGTTCAACTGTTTATCTAAGTGGTGGTTGTACTGTATTGATTTCTTGGGAATATGGTATGCTCTTTCATTTTTTTAATTTTAGAAAAAATTAATTTTAAAATTTATATGTGTGGTATTTCATCTGTATGTGTATGTGTCTGTACACTATATGTGTCCTTGGTGCCTATGGAGGTCAAAAGAGGGCATCTGATCCCCTGGAACTGGAGTTGAGGATGAAAAAGAGCTACCATGTAGGTTGTGGGAATCTTACCTGGGTCCTCTGCAAGAGCAGCAAGCGCTGTTAACTAATAAGCCATCTCTGCAACTCTTAATTAAAATTTTTAAATATTTACTTAATTGTTTTGACCATGGCATGTATTGGAAGCCAGAGGATAACTTTGTGGAGTTAGTTTTCTTCTTTTTACCTGTATATAGGTTCCAGGAATTGAACTTAGGTTGTCAGACTTAGAGGCAAGTGCATTTACCTGCTGAGCCATTTTGCCAGCCTTTAAAAAACACGTTTTCTTTGACCATTTCATACATGTATATAGTGTACTCTGGTTGGTCATCCTCTCCTCCTGCCACCCTCCCTTCTTCATACAAATATCTTCCATATTCATGACTGTAACACAAATAATAAAAACCCAGAGACAGATATTGAAAGCAAATCAGCCAAGCCACTAGAGAAGTCTTACCTCTACTAAGACTGGGTGACCATAGACTAAGCAGACTAAGCAGCCAGAGCCTCTCTCTCTCCTCCAAACTGTATTCCGTCTAGTGCTGGGATTAATGGTGTTAAACTTTCTAGTATTGGGATTAAAGATGTGAGGTACCACCAGCTGGATTTGTTTCTGCATTGATCTTGTTTAGCTGAGGATGGCCTTGAATTTACAGAGATCCATCTGCCTCTGTCTCCCAAATCCTTGGATTAAAAGTGTGTGCCACCACTGCCTGACTTGTAGTGGCAAGCTTTATGTATGAAAACAGAAGTAAAATATCACTATATTTTTCCTTTTTTATATAAAATTAAAAGTACATAACTAATATAAGAAAAAATGTATACAGTAAATATAATAGCAATATACAGTATAAATAGGCATACAGGCAATAAGTACATTAACAACATCTAGTCCATTTGCATTTGACAAATTCAGAGAAAATACTCCATATCTGTCCTATCTTGGTGAGTCTAAAGTCTTGTGCCTAATTTACTTTCTATCAAAACTTGCTTTCTGCATCTGGTAAACAAGGAAAACTATAACTATCTAGTCTTCAATCCCCTCAGAAACCCAAGAAGGAAATAATATTAACTGAATAAGTGAGCAAGCAATTTTCAAAAACTGAGAATTGACAAAAACAGCTGACTTCCTGGACTCTCACCCAAAGTTCCTCTGTGATGTTGGGGTATCCATCTTCAGCCTACAGGCCTAGCATATATAACAGACTTTTTTTTGTGAAGCAGGATATTGGGAAGGGCAGTCCCTCCTTGTCTTGACAATGTTTGGTGTCACTTTCTTTTGTGTCCTGCTTGTTCTATTATGACAGCATACTGTCAGCAGTCAAAGCAAGGACATTTTCTTGCCCCATGGCTTAATTTTGCCACAAAGAAAGTAAACTTCTTGTGGACTTTCTTCAATGCCCTTTATCTTCTCTGAAGTAGAATGGTACTGCCAGGGGCAGACATGCCTCATTGTCATAAAAAGAACCTAAGTTATTTTAACATCTTAAATGCTATGTTTTCTAGATCTCTGAAGTGTTTGAAGATGTATCTAAAATATACCTTTGACCTTGAAAACATACCTAATGTGACTATAAGTTTGATTATAATAGGTGGCTAATTACTAACCTGCATTCCCTTATTATCCTAAGCAGTTGGTAATAACTTTCAAGGACTAGAAATCTGCCTTATATTGTTAAATGAGCTGTATAGTTAAAATACCTTGAATAAGAGTAGAAATGTATGTACAGTAGGTTCTAACAAAGTTAATCTTAATATACAAAGTTTATATACAATATACAAAAGTCCAATCCAATGTAAAATGTTTAAAACTAGTAGTTGATTTTTAGAAGTAGATTCAGTAGCCTACCTTTTTATCTTATCATTTCTATATCCTCCATTTTTTCAGAGTAGATTCAATATCTATCCTTTTGTCCTATCATATCTATATCCCCCCATTTTTTTCTTTTCAAAACAAGAACCTTAAATCTAATTTCTTTTGTTTAGCTTTTTTCCTGACTATTACCAAGAATAGCTTGTTACTAACCCCCTAAACAATAACAAATATCCATAATCCATTGAATGACCAAACACCACCCACCCCACCTCTTGGGAATGTGGGCATTGTATTTTTAAATTTACTTCCTGCTGTATGGGGGTGACGGTATCTTTAGGGGATCCTGAAAAGAAAAATTGGAGTTAATTGTCAAGTCCTGGGAGAGGTAGCTGTATCATTTTTTTTGTCCAGTCTTTGTGTAATGGAAAAGTACAGGCCTGTCTCAAGTCCTGGCTAGAGTAGTTTTTAGGTTGGATCATCTCAGCTAGCTACCTCGAAATTATTATGAGAAGTTTGTAGTCCAAAGCCAATAATTAGGTGGTGTTTTTCAGCGTAGTAGTGTTATCATAGTCCTGAAGGAGTCGTCATCATCGTTGTGGGGCCCCATGCTCCTTATGGAGACTTCAAAGGTTGCTGTTAGGTATGCTCATGGTTCACTGGAGAAAACTGATAGAGACTCAAACCAAAATCATGTACAGGAAGGTAGATGAAACATTTTTCTAGAATTAGTTAATACTCTATATGACCATTAATACATGACAAAAAGTTAAAAATATATGTCTTATAAATCTTATACCTTAAGAAAAGCTGTCAAAGGGTCAATATAAAACCAAAAGATTATGAGATTAGTAGCAATAAAATAGTCCTTAAATTTTTGTTTTTCTTCTGTTCCCTATCAGGTGACTCTTCTGACACAAGACAGAGATTTTGAATTTCACTTTAATAATCATGTTTTGGTTTAGAGAAGGAGAGAGCCATACTCCAACTTCAAAGTTAGTTTTAGTCTTTAATTGGACTGGGACTACAAAAAGACCATTATGTGTCTTTAGAACAGCAGAAACAAACATTTGTGAAGATTTATGAAATTTTACCATGTTGGAAATGTGATATAACTGATAGGCCAATTTACTCTTTTTTTTGAGACATTTTTTCTGGATGATTTATTTTTTTCTTCAGATGTCTCATTTGTCCTGTAGTCTTCAGATTCCTTGTCTGGATATCTTTTTTCTCCTGAAAAACAGAAACAAAACCCTTCTCCAACCCTAATTTTAGGGAGATTCTTTTTCGGCAAGTTATATCTGATCAAATGAAAGCATTTGTTAGTTTTATAGGTTAGTTCAGATTAAAAGGCCATGATGTTTGATAAACTTTCATCTCTTCTAATTAAGAGGTGTCTTTTGTTCAAATCAAATCTTCATCAATTTTTAATGATATCCATAGCTTTTCTTCTCCTGTGGAAACAAAAGCAAAATTCCTTCCCCAATGTAACACATGTCCTGGTTTTCATTCTGAGACCAGTACATCTTTAAAGTATATCGACTGATTTAATTCCATAGGTTTTCTACTATCTAATGTCTCTCCACAGCTGTTATTCCTTTCTTATTAGAATTTAGAAAATTCAAAGTTAATAAAGCATTATACAATCTATTTCTGGGGCTATTTTTCATATCTTTCTGTTTATTTAGCATATCCTTAAGAGTTCAATTTGATCTTTCTATACTGCCTGTCCTGTGGGATTGTGTGGTATGCACACAAACTAAGCAAAAAGTTGTTTCATTTTTAAAGAGATATACACTGGAGCATTGTCTGTCTTTATTTGTGCAGGTATACCCATGATGGCCATAACTTCTAGTAAATATGTTATTACTGAATTAACCTTTTCCGAACTCAAAGCAGTTGCCCATTGAAAACCTGAATAGGTATTAATGGTGTGGTGCCCATATTTTAGTTTTCTGAATTATATGAAATAGAACACATTGAGTATCCTTTGGGTTACTTCCTGCAGGTAGTGGTGTTTGGTTGTATAAAGAACAAGTATACTCTTCTTGGCTTCTTGCCATGTAATGAAAGAGTCCTTTTTTTTTGTTTGTTTTTGTTTTTTGAGACAGGGTTTCCCTGTAGTTTCTAGAGCCTGTCCTGGAACTAGCTCTTGTAGACCAGGCTGGCCTCGAACTCAGAGATCCGCGTGCCTCTGCCTCCCGAGTGCTGGGATTAAAGGCGTGCGCCACCACCGCCCGGCTGAAAGAGTCCTTTTTTAAACCCTTGCTATTGACATGCTTTTTGTATGAAATTCTGAGGCCTTCAGCACATTTCCAATCAATAATTGATTAATTTCCGCATTACCTTGTGCTAGAGGACCTGGTAGGCCTGTATGGGATTAGATGTGTGTTATGTATTTGGGGTGATGCCTATTCCTAATTATATATATCTTGTACCTGAATAAATATAGAAGTCGATTTCAATATACAAAAATCTCTTTCTGCATATTGTGAATTGGTAAATATATTGAGAGGCTCTTTAAAATCCCTTAGTACCATGAGAACAGCATATAATTCTGATTTTTGTACAGAATCATAAGAGCTTTGTTCCACTTTAATTCAATTTTCTAGTTTGTAACCTGCCTTTCATGATTTATTTACATCAGTATAGAATGTAGGGGCTCCAGCTATTGATGTGGCCTATACAATGTGAGGAAGGATTCAATTAGTTCTCTTCATAAGTCATATTCTCTCGCTTTTGGGATAGTTGTACTACAAGCTCTTTGTCAGGGTCCACATTCTTCCCATAGTTCATTAATTCCATCATTAGTAAAAGTTACGATAATTTTTGCAGGGATTATTGCTGCTAACTGACAAAGTATCAATTTTCCGTTTAGAATTAACTCAGAGACCTTTTCCATATAAGTTTTTAAATTTTTACTTGGTTTATGTGGTAAAAATATCCATTCTAAGATAATATCTTCCCTTTGCATTAAAATTTCTGTAGGAAAATGTTTGGAGGGTAATAGGACCAGAATGCAGTTAAGATTGGGATTCACATGATCCACATGTGCCTTCTGTAACTTCTCTTCAAAGTCAATTCTCTTTAAGCGTCAGCTGATTCCCTGGGACTATTTCAGTCCTTGTTTGTTTTGTTTGTGTCCCTACTGAGTTTAACTTTTAGGTCTTTATGACAACAGAATCGAACTGATCTCCAGAGTCTCCTAGGCTCAAAAGTGGGTGCACAACTTAATACTGTGCCTCCTCCTCCCAATATGTTACTTGCCAGTATTTCATCAGTAAGTTGGGGGGGTCTCTTGAGCCCCTTATCACAAGCTCTCTATTGGTGGGGCCAGTCTTATCTGTGGCCAGTGCCCATGTCTTAGTGTTCTATTGCAGTGAAGAGACATCATGCATGACCAGGCAACTCTTAGAAAACATTTAATTCAGAGCTTGCTTACTATTTCCGAGGCTTAGTCTATTATCATCATGACAGAGAGCATGACAGCAGGAAGGTATGGTGCTGAAGAAGTAGCTAAAAACTGCATCCTGATCCAAAGGCCAACAGAAAGACACTGAGCTTGGCATGGGCTTTTGAAACCTCAAAGCCCACACTGGTTGTGACAAACTTCCTCCAACAAGGCCACACCTTCTAATCTTTCCAAATAATACTACTCACTGGTGACTAAGCCTTCAAATATATGAGCCTATGGGAGGCATTTTTATTCAAAACATCACAGCCAGTTTTTAAAATATTTTTAACTTAAATAAAATGCTTTGCTTAGTAGTTTTTTCTTAGGATTCCTCCTATCATCATGTTGTATTTTTGTTCATCTTCTGTATTATGTTCTCTCATATTCTTTTTACTTTCAAATCTTTTATTTTAATATTTAAAATTTCCCTGGTTCTCTTCAGCAGTAATTGTTTCATTCACTATCTTTTCTAGTTGAGTCATTTTTCCAACTTTCTGCTGAGTTCTGTCACCTCAATTCTACATTTTCATAATTAATGATGACTGTGATGGTCTCAGGTCTTATTTATTTTCTTAATTTTCTTTTGCAGACAAATAGTAGGTTATAATTATATGTTTTGTGGTCTCTGTCTCTTGTGATAAGAACTATTAGTCTTTGCCTTACTTTCTCATTAAACACACGCACACACACGCACACGCACACACACACACGGAATTGGATTATAATCTTTAAACCCTGAAGGTATGGTTCAGAATAGCTTCCTATTTTAGAGTCTTTTTTTGCTACCTTTTGTAATCTTGAACATGTGATATTTGCCTTTTGAGGTCCAAGTGTTCAAACACATGAACCTTTACTCACATATAAATCACTACAGTAGTGTATTTGTCTATGTGTAACCTGAGACAACAAGAAATATTGTTTTCATAGTTTTGTAGACCAGAAGTCCCAAGTCAAGAAATCAGTGGTACCCAGTTTTGCCCTCTTAGCTTCCTGCATCAGCATACCTTATCATGTGGCTACATCACTCCTATCTCCATTTTTGTAGTCAAATTGCCTTCTCCTGTCCTGTGTTTTACTCTGGATAACTCCTTTATATACGCATGTTACTAGACCTAGATAATATAGGATGATCTCTTCACTCAGGATTCTTCTAAAAATTAAGAATACACTCCAGCATTCCAGATTAGGGTGTAGACATATTTTAGGTGTTACCTTTCATTTTATGACAAGTAATTTTTTTGGACAACTTTAGTTTCCACCTCTGAGAATCTTCCTAGATTAGCATAGTCCCTTATTTCATGCTGTTCTCTTTTCTCTTCATTTTTTTCTTTAAAAGATCTACTTACAAAGGTAAGAAAGTGAAAATGATTGTAAAACCCTGTATTCCATAGTCTGCTGTAGTGCAGCAGGTCAAGACTTGATCATGGCAGGACAGCTTCATTCACAACTAGAACATGTTGTTTATGACTGAAAAAAAAAACCTGAATAATTCTGAAGAAGCAAACATATTCCTTAAAAAACTATTTGAAAACTTTATATTTAAAGTTCACATACATTTTGTAAAACCATGAATAATTCTTGTTGTAGTTACTTTTCTGTTGCTACAGTAAAACACTATAAAAGAATTTACTGGGACTTACAGTTTCAGAGGATTAGCATCCATGACAATCGTGGCAGGGAGCATGGCAGCAGGCAGTCATGGTGCTAGAGCAGTAGCTGAGAGCTCACATGTTGAGACACAACCTTAGGACACAGAGAGAGACTCAGAATGGCTCTTTGGAAACCTAAAAGCCCATCTCAAGAGTCACACCTTCTTCAACAAGACCACACCACCTAATCTTTCCCAAACAGTTCTACCAACTAGGGACCAAGTTATTCAAATATATGAGCTGTGGGGCCATTCATCTTCAAATGACCACAGGTTGAAGAGAAGTAAAAATAATTTTAATTTATTGAAAGTGTGTAAATAAATAAAATTTATGCCATAAACATTTAATGTGTTTGGTGTCTGTTCAGAACAGGCGGCATTTCCTTCAGTACTTGACATGCTTGCAAAACTTGTATCACTCAGGCTGTATTTTAAAGAAGTATTTGTAGTTCATGGAAGTGTTCTTTCCAGAAGGATTTGAATATTTCCCAAAGTATTTAGGCCTCTAGAATACCACAGATATTATTTTAGGAACAAAGCCTTAATGTATGTTAGACCAAAAAGGCATTATATAAAATGTCCTAGTGGCCTGTAAGAGCTTTGAGTGTATCTTTCAGAAGTTTCTTGCATTTCATGAAACCAAACTATATAAGTCATTTCAGTGTACTCAGCATTGTTTTTTTGTGTAGATTATTTTAGTTGTTGCTGTAATTATTATTTTACTATGTTCTATCATTATATATTTTTATAGAGTAGCAAACTTTCACATCACAGAGAAAAATGTGGTAGATTTGTAAAGTATTAGTAAAATGTTTAACACTTTATGATATGTATATTAACAGAAAATTGTATTTTAGCATATCTGTAATGTCTATATGTATTTGTTATAAAATTTATTTAATAAGATTTTATATCTGGTTTTACTTTTGTATTTCAATGATGTGTTTTAAACATTGTAGGAAATCATTAAAAATGGTTATTTTTTTCAAATAGACCCATTAAATTAAAAATTCAGCTCCTAATTTTAAATTTAAAAATTTGCATTTTCCTTGTAAGTGCTGGTCAAGATATCCAAGGAACAAGTGTGATTGCAAATCTTCCAATTTTGATGCGACAGAATCCTACTGAGACCCTTCGGAGAGTCTTACCCAAAGTCAGAGTAAGTTGGTATGAAATAAGATTCAAGTTTCTCGATCTTTTTTCTTTCCCCAGTAGCATGTTGTCACTATTAAGAGAAAATTTTGGAGCTTTGATGGTGGATCTTTTACACCTACTAATGGAGTAGAAGAAATGTTATGTTTATTTTGAATTATAATAAACATATTTAGGAAAATTAGTTGTAAAGAGTTCCTTGGTGATTTTCAGTAAAGACATTTTAAAGGTAGATTTATAATAGCTTAAAAATTAAGTATCTTTATAAAATTATAGATATATAATTTGATATTGTTTTCAGAAATTTTAAAAATTATCACACCAATTTTATGTCTTCACTACTGATAGTAATTTAACTAAGATCCTGTGGATAGGCTTGTGTTGACTTCTGAGGAATCCTCAAATGGAGTTCATTATGATCATTTACGTTCTTTGAGACATGTTTTAGTTTACATGGATTTCACTCCTTCCTAAGTTTCTTGAGAATTAGTTTCTTGCTGTGACCATAAATATTTTCTCTACTATCATATTTCTCCTCAAGTATGTAATGTCCATTGATTACTACTATATCATGCTAGATATTAATAACTGATAGTTATTATTTATTTGTACCTGTGTGCATATGAAGAAAAAAAAGAACTCCTTTTTTATTTTTTAACAAGTATTTTGTGAGCAATCTGGACATCTGTCTTTATGTTTTCTAGCATCATAATCACTAATGGGTCAGAGGTTGCCTGCTATGCTAATATTTACTTACCTTCAGCTTTTCATTTGGTTATAACTGCTTACAAATGAGTTTATAGATATTTTCAAACTGTAATCATTAATATATCTTTGAGGTTTATTTTTGAAATTATTTATAGCATGGTTGCAACTATTGTCATTTTCATAAGAAGCCCACATTTCTACAAATCAATATGAATTTTTACTGGCTTCCATGTTGATTCATGAATTCATTAAGCTTTGTTATGTCTCTTTCCCAGAATCATGTCTAATTTTGAAGTGGATAAGCTTATATAGATCAAGCCTATTTGTACATTTGATTTTGGTAGTGTTAACTGACCTAACATTATTATCATGACACCAGAGGAATGAAGTAAATGGTTGAAAGAGGTTCATATAAGTAAGAAAATTAATTTTAATGTAAAACATCTCTGCATACTGTGTTGAGTTGGCTAAGTCTAGTTCACAGAGATCAGACTATCCAAAGTGCATACCTGGTTCCCAAAGGGGCCAGAAGAGGTATTAGTATCTCCTGGGTCTAGAGTTATAGATAGTTGTAAGCTGCCTTCTGGCTTCTGGGAATTGAATCCAGGTCCTCTGGAAGAGCAGCTGCCTCTCCAGCCCCTAGCATCCAGTTCTCCAAAATAACAATAGAGGATGAAAGGTAGACAGCAGCAACCTTTGTAGGTTCTGAAATAGTTCTGCCAAAGTTTTGCTAATGTGCTCATAGTCAAGGCAACTAAGTATAACTACTAAGAAATTTTGCATATGTGAGTACCTGGGTTCATCACAGTTCCCAGCACCAAAATAACTCCCCTTTAGAAAAAAGAAAAAAGGAGAATATACATTCATTTCATATATACAGTGTATTTATATGCAGTTTCAGATGTATCTTCTGAAACTATAAGATATGTTTGCATTATGGAAGATATGTTTGCTTTATGTTCTTTGAGACAGGACTTCTCTGTGTAGCCCCAGATATCCTGGAACTCTCTGTAGATCAGGCTAGCCTCAAACTCAGAGATCTGCCTGCCTCTGTTTATTGAAGCCTGGAATTAAGGGTATGTTTCACCATGTCTAGATGAAGATTTTTTTTTCAAGACAGGGTTTCTCTGTAGCTTTGAAGCCTGTCCTAGAACTAACTCTTGTAGACCAGGCTGGGCTCAAACTCACAGAGATCAGCCTGCCTCTGTTTCCTGAGTGCTGGGATTAAAGGTGTGCGCCACCACTGCTGGGCTGAAGATATGGTTTTAATACAAAACATTAACTGATTGATTCAAAACAAGTACCCACTAATGAATTTGTTTAAAGAAAATCTTTATTGATGAATGATTTCTTTCTTTTTTATTTAATTAATTAGTTTCTGGTTAGAATCTTAATTAACCCAGGCTGGTGTAGAACTCAATATGTAGCTGAGGATGACACTGAGCTTCTGATGATTTTCCTGCCTCCACCTCACAAGCATTAGTATTAGAGGGTTACATCCCCGTGGCCAGTTCATGTAGTGCTAGGGCTTGAACCTGGGGCCTTGTGTACTCTACAGCTGAGCTATAACCCCAGCTCTTCACTCTTTCTTCAGGATAACTAGTAAGCAAGCATTTGTTAGGACCTTCATCTTTCTTGCCTGCACTGTTTGGAGGAGATACAAAAAGGTAGAAGGGTCTCAGGTGGGACCCCACATCAGGAAAGTCCTTAAGTCATGCAGCTGAGTGAAAGAGCAGCAGAATGTGTGGTTCTCACTTTGCATGAAAACATTGGAGTGAAGCACAGGAGATAAAGTTTATGGGGGGGTAACACTGATGATCATGCTTTTGTGACAGCTTAACACAATAGAAGATGGTCAAACATTTCTCAGTGCATTTTAACTGGTGAAACAATGCCTATTTGCAGATGATTTTTAAAACCACTGTGCTCAGAGATTGTCAAGACTTACTGGTACTTCAGGCTGGCCCATTTTCAGCTCTGCCTGGCTTATTCCAGTGACAAGCTATGATAATATATTTCTCATAGTCAGTTTCTTCACCTTGCTATTTCTTAGTTGATTTTGTGGCAAATTCATGTTATATGCCACAGTGAACATTTAATAATAATGGCATTTATGCTCACTTGTGTTTATTTACTGAGCACTATTTGCCAGGAATGAGGCACAGTTGTAAACACTGAAGTAGAGATGAATAAAAACAGGTAACTTGTTTTTACAAGAGGCTGTAGTGCGGAGGAGACCCAGACTTTAACAAGTAACCAAACAAAAGGCTGACTGTCACTTGTGATAAGTGCTCTGAATGTACAAAAACCAAAACTGGGACACTGAGACAAAGTAGTAAGTTAGCAGAAGACCTTCCATGCACTGGGAGGGCAAGTAAATCCTCTTAGCAAGATTGTGGCCAAGACAGCAGCAGGTGGCCTGAGATGCAAGAACCTGATAGAACAGTGGTAGGTGTGGTTGGGGCTAGTGGGAGGAGTGGAGTGGGATCAGAGAACAGGCTGGACAAATGTCAATAACATTGATTTTAAGGACAGTGGAAAGCTATTGGAGACTTTGAACATCAGAGTTACTTGATCTATTTGCATCTTGTGTTCATTTTGATTAATGTATAGAGCACAAACTCAAGTGGGACAGTTACAGTGTTTTAGTACTGGGTCTCTAATAAGAGTCAGTGGCAAGTTGGATTGAAATGATGAACTAAAGCAGTGGATGGTGTGCATATATGTCTCAGTTGCATATATCAGAATGAACAAAATTCCAGTGGGTTGTAGTTGGGAAGAGCTTCCAGATGATTGGTGTGAACATCTAGTGGTTTTCAATATGATAGTAGAAGGTCTCTTGAGTCCACGGATGATGATAATAGAAATGCTTGCTAATATTGATCTTTCATGATTCGCTTTGAGAGAATCTAAAAATCCAAGCAGTATTTCATGGAGGAAGTAATTATTCCCAAGGGTATTACCCACATTTGTGACTCCAGACTTGTTGGGGCAGCTGACCAATCCCTGCTTTCAGGGGCGTGGCTGCTCCAGGGGAGAAAGGTACCTTTAAAAAGAACCAGGTTGGGGATAGACGGCCCTGTCGGTCCCCCCCCCCCCCCCCCCCCCCCCGCTTGACTCTGCTTCACTGGACTAAACAACTTTCAGAGCTAACCCCTTACCTTGCTTCACCTAAAAGAACATGAGGAAAAGGAATGTTAGGGCTTAGCTGGTCTTACACATTATAAAATTGTATTGGTGATAATTTTTTTTACTACATTTTCATTTCATCATTGTCACTGTGTCTACTGTGTCTTAATTAAAAGGTTACTGTTTTCACTGTTTTAGAGATGAAGAAATTTGCCTTTTTTTCTGACAAGATCTTTCTAGGTAGTCCTGGCTGTTCTGGAATTTTCTATAGAGACAAGACTGTCCTTAGACTCACAAAGATTCTTCTTCCTCTGCCTCCCAAGCCATGACACTTTGCCAAGATGAAGAAATTTAAACTTTAAAACAGGAGGGACTAGAGAGATGTTTCAGCAGTTAAGAGTGCATACTGCTCTAGAGAATCTGAGTTTGGTTCTTGGCACTCAGGCAGGATGGATTACAGTCACTTGTAACGCCAACTCCAGGGGATCTGATGCCCTCTTCTGGCCTCTGTGGACACTGTACTCACATGTGTATACATATACATACATGCACATGTGTGAATATGCACACACAAACACACAATTAAAATAAAATCTAAAAACAAAATAAATAAAATATTAAAATTCCAGCCAAAATATTAGGATTATAATTGAACTAATTTCAATTATTTCCAAAATTTCCTTTCTAAACTGTATCCAAAGTGGATGTTAAAGTGTTGTGTACTTGTCTCAATGTAGAATTTTAGTAAGAATCAAGAAGGAAAATATTTATTGACTTCAAATTTAAGTTCTAAAGATGTGAAAATATTTCAAGATATAGTTATTTTATTCATGTTATATAATTTAATTATATGGTCATTATTGATCTAGTATTTTTCCAGAACTTAATAAACTGAATTCTGAGACATTAGACTTTAATAATATACTTGTGCTTATGTTATCTGGAAGTGAAGGGATTTTGACTGTCAAGATAAATTTCTAAAATTCTGTATCCTTTTATAAAATTACAAATGAGGGTTATTGTAGTGGCGTTTCATTTGTATTTTAGTTGGACACCAAATGAAACACAATTAATAAAAACTCAGAGACAGAAATTGGGGTTCAACCTAAAGATCAGGAAAGCAAAACAGCTAGCCACTGGCACATACTTCTACCTCAGTCCCAAATGACGATCCTGCCTCCAGGAATCTCAGGATGAGGCTGTGGCTGTGAGCCATCTCCTTTTATTTTATCTTTCTCTCTAGGCCTGGAATTAAAGGCATACACCACTGGGATTAAGGGCATGCACTACCTGGTTTTTATGGTGACTAGTGTGGCCTCTGGGATTAAAGGCATGTGTCATTACTGCCTGGTCTTTAAGGCTGGCCAGTGTGACTGTTTTACTTTTCTGATCCTTAGACAAGCTTTATTTATTAAAATACAAATGAAATGCCACTACAGGTGATATCATTACACTTAAGATAGCATAATGAACTTCATTATAATACAGCACCAAACATTTCTTCCTGTTGAACTTTTGAATTAATTTCATTTACTTATATTTTGTTCCAAAACTGTGTCATAATATTGTACAGTAGAAAAGGTGTGTCATTAGGCTCAGAAAATGACTGTAATGAATATTTACTAAGGTCTTACTGGGTGCCAGATGCTGTACACTATTGAATGTTTTATACATTTGAATCTCTGAATTCAGACGAACAGCTCTGTGATGCCTGTTCATCCCACAAAGGAAGGGACAGCTTAATCAACCAACTTTCTGTGGCAGCTCAGTCAACCTTATTTATTTGTTTTACATTCAACCAAAGTTTCCCCTCACTCCTTCCCTCCCATTTCCCCCTTCCCTGCAATCCACTCCTTCTCTGTCTCTGTTCAGAAAGGGGCAGGCCATCCATGGATATCAACAAAGCATGGAATATCAAGTTGCAGCAAGACTAAGTTCCTCCCCTTGTTTTAAGGGGCAGGGTGACCCAGTGTGAGGAGTAGGACTCAAAGAGCCAGTCAAAGTGTTAGGGACAGCCCCTGCTCCCTTTGTTAGGAGTTTCACAAGTAGACCAACCTACGTAACTGTGTAACTGTCACATATTTGTAGAGGGCCAAGGTCAGTTCCATACAGGCACTGTGGTTGTTGGCTCAGACTCTATGAATTCCTGTGAGCCAGGTTAGCTTTTTTTTTCTGTGAACTTTCTTGTGATGTCCTTGACTCCTCTGACTCCTATAATCCTTCCTCCCTCTCTTCAGCAGGTTTCTCTGAGCTTGGCCTAATGTTTGGCTGTATATCTGTATCTGTTTCTGTCTGTTAGTAGACAATGGCTCTCTAATGACAATTGGGGTAGTCACCAGTCTGATCACAGGAGATGGCCAGTTCAGGCTACATTTCCACTATTATTAGAAGTCTTAGCTAGGGCCATTTGTGGAAGTTTCACTTGCATCAGGTTTCTACCTGACGCTGAAATGCACCATCCCCCCATTTCCAGTTATCTTTTTCAGTACTCTCCCCCTTCATCTACCCCTCAACCCAATCTCTCAGGTTCCCATCCCCACCAGCCCCAGGCCACCCAAGAAGTCTCTTCTATTTTCCTTCTAGGAAGATTCATATGTCCCCTTCTTGGGTCCTCCTTACTACCTAGTCTCTATGGGTCTGTGGATTAAAGCATGGTTATCCTTTACTTTACAGCTAATATTCACTTATGAGTGAGTACAAACCATGTTTTTCTTTCTGGGTCTGGCTTACCTCACGATGATATTTTTTTCTAGTTCCATCTAATCACTTTCAAATTTTCTCATGTCATTGTTTTTAACAGCTGAGTAATACTCCATTGTGTAAATGTACCATATTTTCTTTATTCATTCTTCAGTTGAGGGGCATCTACATTGTTTCCAGGTTTTGGCTATTACAAATAAAGTTGCTATAAACACAGTTAAGCAAGTATCCTTGTATGATTGAGCATCCCTTATGTATATGCCCAAGAGTGGTATAGCTGGGTCTTGAAGTAGATTGATTCCCAATTTTCTGAGAAACTGCCATATTAATTTCCAAAGTGGCTATGAAAGTTTGCCGTCCTACCAACAATGGAGGAGTGTTCCCCTTACTACATATTCTTTCCAGCATAAGCTGTCATTTGTGGTTTTGGTCTTAGTCATTCTGAGCTTTGTCATCCTCTTGACTGGCTGATCTGATTGCAGAGATCTCTAATGTGTAATTCACTTCTCAGGCCTCAGCTACTTTAAATCTACAGCAAGCTACACACAGGACCTATTGCTTCTACTTTGCCTTCTAGAAGCTACTCACCCAGAGAGGTCTTTAAAAAGTACCAACCAATCGTGTTTTATACTCTTGTGAGAAGAGTATTACTTCAATGGTGAAGTAAAGTGACAGAATACTATCCCCTTCCCTTCCCTCCCTTCCGTTCTGTTCCCTTTCCTTTCTTCCTAGGAATCAAGCTCCCATACCAGGAAACTGTAAATGTTACCTTATTCCAGAACAAGATAATTTCGGGATGTGGGTAAATAACAGATCCAGAGATAGGGAGGTTGTCTTGGATCCTTTGGATGGGGCCCAAATGCTGTCACGTGTGATAGCTCAGTTTTAGCTGCTGCTTAGTTTTGCTGTCACCCAGCCTTGGTAGAGGTTAGACTTCTCTAGTTGCGTAGCTGCCTTGCTTTTCTTGTTTTGGGGTTGAACTCCAATTTCTGTCTCTGTTTTTTTTTAAAGATTTATTTATTTATTATGTATATAACATTCTGCCTCCATGTATGCCCGCAAGACAGAAGAAGGTGCCAGATCTCATTACAGATGGTTGTGAGCCACCATGTGGTTGCTGGGAATTGAACTCAGGACCTCTGGGATAGCAGCCAGTGCTCTTAACCTCTGAGCCCCCTGTCTCTGGGTTTTTATTATTCATGCTACAACGTATCTCTTAGAAGAGGAAGGCAGATGATGAATGAATGGGAAAGACAACAGTAAAGATAGGGAAAGATATGGGAAAGCCAAGAAGTGACAGCATAATAGCTGGAAGTGGTAAGGAAGGGAGTGTGGCACTGAACATGTTGGCCTGAGTAATACTGCTTTAGCACATCTGGCTTCTAGGACTGTGAGAGAGTAAATTTCTGCTGCTTTAACATATTTAGCTTCTGTTAATTTTTAATAGTAGCTACAAGAAAACTAAAGGAAACAAATTTCATTTCAGATAGAATAAAACTTGCTATCATGTCCTTTCTGACCTTGGCACCTACTAGTCTTTCCCTCTTTTCCATAAAGGTAGAATCTTCGTCACTCTAGTTTGCCATTTTATCCTCAGAGCCTGGAATGATGTTTGGAAATAACAGGCACTCACAGCCTACTTGAGAAAGAATGTTGATTAAACTGAATGTTCTCAGAGAATCAGTGTCTACCCAAAAGACCCTTGGAGTGTCTGACACTCTGGCCTCACTCACTGAAGCCTTCTTGACTGAGACAGCATTGATAGCATGCTATGACACTGATTTTTGCTCTCAGACATTTTACAGGAGAGGAGAAAGTGGAAGTACATAATAGAAGACAAAAGAGACATAGTCTATAAATCAGTGTGAAATTTGATTATTTAAAATTGTTAGATGTGATTTAGCAATATTTTGATTCTGCAAAGATGTACCACTTCTTTTATTACTGTTTGTGACTTTATTTTTATGAGTAGATACAGTAAGAAAATACCAAAAATATCTCCTGATGTAAATGATACAGCATTTATACTGAATAGAGATAGATTCTTAAATGATCTCACTTTGAATTTGAATAGAAGTCATTTACTTTGCAAATAAAGATATTTGTGAATGAAAACATGAATACACTTTTTAAAAAGTCTTATTTGAAGTAGTACAGTTGAATGGAGAAACAGTAATGATTCGTGGAACACTTAATGTGGGGCAGGTGCTGTGCTGCATGCCTCAGACGCATCCTGTAAACAATTGTCAGTTCCATATGATGTATTATACTCATTTAAAGTTGAGAAAATATGCACTTAAAGCTCAATATTTGACTGCAGTTTTTTGTTAGAAGGTTTCTAAGAAGTATGAAAGAATATATAATTGGTTTTGATAGTTCTCTGAAAAAAAGTCTTAACTAAGGAATGAAGGAATACAAATGAGCAATACAAATTGCTGATATCTTCTTTGGTTTGCATCTCAGAAAACGTTACTCTCTTCCTCAGCAGAGTTGACATTTTTTGAGATAAGAGTTTAAATTCTGAGAAAAGCTAAAGGGTTTTATGAAAACAGCACAATTATATATCTGAAACAGAACATGATGTTCCAGGAACCCTGCAGGTCACAGATGGCCTGTGGTGGAGCATAGCATCCATTGGCTGACACTCTGATTGCACGCAGGGAAAGAGGGGAGGGGGAAGATTCCCACAGTGGTGTAAGGTTAATGGAGGTTTCCAGCATCAGGGTAAGAATCAACTGTGCAGTGCAGGAGGCTTTGTGGTCTAGAGGTATGAAGTTATAAAACACTCTCTCAGTTCACCAAGAGAGAGAGACAACTGGAGAAACTGGAGCAGGGACAGACTCTGAGGACTGCTCTTTTGTGTGTTATAGTGTAAAATAAAATTATGTTGATCATAATCTTTTAAAGATAATGCCCGTGTTATTTTTTATCTTATCTATTTGTAAAGGATACAAAGGCTATTTTAAGGACAAATAGATTAATATTACTAATTACTTTATAATAATAAAGATCTATGGAAACATTTACAAGTATGTAGATTGGACAAAAAGGAAAATTAATATAAGCAAGACAGTTTTTTTTTTCTTATGAGACAAGGTCTGATGTAACCTGGCCAGTCTCAGATTCTTTATGCATCAAAGAATGGCCTTGAACCTCTGATTCTCCTGCTTCAGCTTCCTAAGTGTCAGGATTATAGGTGTGTGTCACCATGCTCAGCAGTTAATATTTTTAATAGATCTAAAATATGATTTTTGTTTCATAAAATTCTTGTAAAGAACAGTGTTCATATATTTGTTCCTTCATCATTTAGTCATCCATCCTGACTATAATAAAAAATGAGGTGGATTTTCTGAAATGCTTTTAAATGTATAGTTGAGCTTAAAAGAATATGAAACAATTCCTGGGCTCAAAAAAATCCGGTTAGCTCCACTCCCTCTTATGTTGTAGAGGAGCTGTAAGAAAGTATTATTCTCTTTCTATAACTAGGTTAGCTACTAAATCCACACGCTCATATCTTTTCTTGAGCCTGTCACAGAAGTCCAAAGGCTGCTTCATGAGTTGAATTTTAAAGAACAACATGTTGCTTAGTTCTTTAAAGAAGGTGGGACATGGGACTACTGGCTTTTTTGTTTGTTTGAATACCAACTCTTTCTTTGTTGCTCTGGCTAGGCTTGAATTCACAATCCTTGTCTTTACCTTCTGAGCACTAGTTGCAGATGTGCTACTCAGAGTCTACATCAGGTTGGGATAACTCGTGACTTTGTCCTCACCATCGCAATAGGTCTCCCTTGTCAAGGGCAGAACAGTAAAGAGAACCCTTTTTGGTGCTGTAGGTATGGTGGTTATTAACTACTGCTGATAGAAGGAAGCATCTGTGCCTACTTCCCCAGAACCTTTTCTTTGGTAAAGCATAGGCTTGATGAGGGAAGAACAGTGAAGCTGCTGGTCCACTGTGAAGATCCATTGTTTCTATGGGAGTGTGAAGAAACAGCAGCCTGTTCTAGGAAAGATACTGTTATGATTCATGGTGCAGGTGACCCTGGCAGGTCCAGGTAGGAAAGGCCATGGCAGGTGACAGAGAGATTGGCCATACAGAGAACTTGGGTACAGAGTTTATTTAGTGGGTATTGGGAAGGACATAAGGGTAAGAGGGTTATGGAGGGAAGAGAGAAAGAGAGAGAGAGAGAAAGGAAAGAAGGAAGGAAAGAAAGAAGGAAGGGGAGGAAGGAAGAAGGCAGAGGCTGCCTCTTCAGAAGGAAACCTGACAGGCACGAGAACAGCTTGCCTTGGTGGGAAGGGGGAAATTGGGAGTGGGTGGAGCTTGTATCTTAAAGGGACAGAGTACCAAGGTGACAGGGCAGGACAGCAGAATTATAATTGTAACATTCCTGGCTTTCTTTTATAATAAAAAGGCGAGGAGTTAGGCATGACAGGTTAAGGAAATGAGGATGTCGAGTTCTCACGACTGCTTCCTGCTGATTTGTGGATGTCAGAGTCTTTGGGGGACCTGAGAAAGCTGGGGTAGCTGATGGCTTCACTCCTGTTCAGGATTTGTGGTGTGGAACTGTCTGGAATCTCTTAGACCTGGCAAGGTGTTGGCAGAACAGAGGACAAGGTAATGTTTAGGGAGAAAAAAAGTTTTTCTTTAGGTCCTTGAGGATGAGGGTGTCAGGACCAGGGAACTGAGAGAGGGCTGTATCTGACCTGTTTTATGTGAATCCTTCAATTTGGCTCCCTGGAACTCACAATAATTCTTTGAGTTTATGAAAACATAAGTTTTAGACACATACATCGTGTCACAAACAGCAGCATATTTGTGCCAGAATGACCATGACAGATGTTTTTGTACAATGAAAACATTAGAAACATTAGAAAACAACCAAAGAGAGTTTAAAATCTTGGTCTTGCAGTAGTGGTAGTACTATGTCAGAGTTAGATTAATAGCTTATCAGCATTTTATTAATAATGTTAAGACTATGAATAGCAACATGAGAGAGAAAAATTTGATAATTTGTATTTGTCCTTTATAGCATGCAGGTACACACCTTAATAATTTGCATTTGTATACCTTAAAACACCTTCTTGGTTTGAGATTTTGCATCTTAAAAACCTTTTATTTAAAACATGGAAAGAAGTTATACTGAAATTTGTTTGGTGAGGTTGTCCTTTTTAAACTGGCAAAACCTCTCAGCCGTCAAATTGCATCAGAGATCATTAAGAAGGATAAAATTTTACTTGAGTTATTGATTTAAAAAATGACAGAGAACTTACCTGATTGGCTACCTAGAACCATTTCTCAGGATCCTCCGTGATCATCGAGGGCAGGTATTTTCAGGGCTGTATTTGTCTTCTATTGTCAGTGCAGGGCCTGTCAGGCTTCAGAAGATCCTGTAGACTAGGAACCTGTAGGAAGACAAGTCTACCTTACCCTGAACAGTTAGGCAGTCAATTCCAGTTCTCCTTCATTCATGTCTGGATAACTTCTGGAGTTTAGATGAAAGGCAGTTCTTCCCAGTGGTTAGTACTTTCACCTGATGAAGCAAATTGTGGATGGGCACTGTTCTATGACCATCTGTCTTCTGTCTTCTTTGGAGGAAATAGGGTGGTGCTTTCTGGAGCCAACCCATTTCTCTGTTGCAAAAAGCCTTTTAATAATTAGACATTTAAATACCATATTTCCCAGATCTCTGAGCACTTGACAGCTGTTTATTGGGTATATATTTAAGTTATGACTACTGTGTAGGATCTGTCTAGAGAGCTTGGTCTAAGTTTGACTGTACTGGTTTTTAACTTTGCAATAGAAGCTTAACAGTAAAACTGATAATAGTGAAGAACAACTTAAGAGTTAAATCACATATACAGTATGTTGTAACAGATTTAAAAGTATATACCAATTTAAAATATTTGGGACTTACTGCTTTTTTAGTATGGAATGAGATATAATATATGTAACAGAACATAAAAGTAATTTAAAAAAGCATAGCTGAAAGCCTAAAGGTAGCAGGTCATGTAACTAGGGAACAGCCAAGCTGCTACTGGAGTGTGGTCACCTGTTAGCAGGCAACTGCTGGCACCATTTGTCTAGGGGCGGAACCTCGTGAGTCTGTGGCTCCTCCTTATTTAAACTCAAACAAAATGGTGGTGGTTGCCACCAACAAAGATGGCAGCAGTCATGTGTTGGAAAGCATGGAGAAACCACGGGGATTTTAGCAGTCCATCGCCTTAACCACTTGGCCACCTTGTCCACACACCATGGGGATTTTAAACAGAAATAACAAGAGAGACATATAGGATGCATAGACCATACATTTAAAACAGAATCACATCTGTGTGACCACACCATTCACACATTCTTTCATACATGAAGTAGATAGGAAACTTTCTCAGCGCCACCAGCTGAGAAAGTAGTGGGGTGGGAAAAGTGACCTGCTCCGTGGATGGTAGGGATAGGACAGATAGAAGACAGACAGAGATCCTGCCCCAGGCAGGGGTCACTCCACCCATCCTGATGGCTGCAGGCATCTGAGGGCTGGACAGTGGCAGCAGTAGCGAGTAGCAACCCAACCTAAAGAGAGCCTTAAAAGTTCTGGCCTTTTTAAGACTCCCTTTCAGGGTTCAACTAAAGACGCCACAAATAGCTAAAGGAGGGCTAGAAATCTGAAGTCTACTCACAATGTGAATCGTCTGTCCATGTTTCTTTATTCTTCTCTATAGCCCATTACCAAACATTCCCAGTAATATATATCCTTAAAACCCTAGCACCCTAGAAGGTCCGGGATTCTTTTGCCCCATAGGGTTTACACACACACACACACACACACACACACACACACACACACAGAGAGAGAGAGAGAGAGAGCGAGAGAGAGAGAGAGAGAGAGAGAGAGAGAGAGATCGATCCATGGGAGTGGCTAGTACACGTCTGGTGAACTTCTTAGTAGAGAAAATTAGTTAAGAAAGGAATTAAATCATCATGGAATTCTAGAGGGGAAGATTAGTGTGCTATACTACATTTTTAGGTGGCTAATAAAGGGCTAAAAAGTTTATTTTCAGTAAAATTATGAATAGAGCATGGATTGTTTAAATCAGCTCATCACTACTCTTCTCCCAGTGTGCGTAGAGGCTGCCAGGTAACCAGGCAACCTACATAAACAGGGAGAAGCTGATGGCTCTTGATCACATAGCACATACACCAGACCTGCAGTTTCTATGGGCCTATGTCTGGAGTTAGACTTACTGCTCTAAGTGAAGAAGAGCCTCTAAATGATCAGTTCCAGTGTATGCTATTATCTGCTGTTCTGGTCTTGGGGTAAAATCAGAGCAGCAGCTTGGGAAAGTAGCACTGTGAATATCTTAGATGGAATGCCCTATGCCTGGATACTGACAGGAAGGCAAATCTCCACACTTATCTAGGGGTGAGGAACAGAGGTCTGGCAGTGAGAAACTGTTCTCACAAAACAGTTCTGAGCTGTGGGAATTAATTCCCAAATATGTAATAGAAAAAAGAAGTCAGCTCCAGCAAAGTATCTACAGCAAAGCACACCCACTTTTTCCACAAAGCAATAATGCCATAAAGCCTAGACTTTTGGTTTAGCCTTTACTAGATCCCTTGGTTTTGATAAGTCACTCATGAGAAGATGACAGAGCAATTACTGTATAATGTTGCTACTTGTAGCACTGACCAGCCTTGCTGGCTCCTGCCTGAGATCCAGTCACAGACAGACTGGCCACTATGGGAGGCAGCCGAGCGGTGGGATAAGCAGATGGGTGTGAGATGCTGGTGGGACAGAATTTAACATGACTGAATTGAAACTTTTTTTATCTGCCTGTTCACTGACAGAAATTAGAAAGCTTCCGTGTTGGGGTCTGCCATTAGGTGGCCAATATAGGTTGTTATTTAAGGAGTACATAGGCCATTTCCCAGAGCTGAGGGAGGGACGAGAGAAGAGATCCAATAGCAAAATATTCTAGGTGTCCCTAAAATAATGCAAGGGTAGAGCAGATTGGTCAAGCCATACTAAGACTCGTCAGCACAGAGGACCATTCTGAGTGGTCTAAGGGACAACAGTCTGAGACAAGAAATGAGATCCTAGTCCTCAGCCATGGGGAATTACCAGAAATGAATGTCAGCTAAAGTTGACTTGGAGAAGGTGACCTTACCATTTAGTTGGTGTTGTGTGCAGCGATGGAGCGGACACAGGAAGTTGGAAAGTGGTACTAGTTCAGGATCCTCATGGGCCTCAGCCAGTCTGCCCACAGGTGGGAGGGAATATGGAGGGATCCTAGCTGAGTCATGCTCCAGTGTTGTGATTTATGATTTATGTTAGGTGACCCTGGCAGGTCTGAGTATGAGACCACAGCAGGTGAGAGACAGACATACACCATGCAGAGAGAGCTTGGGTATAGAGTTTATTTGGTGAGTATTGGGAAGGAAGGGTATAAGGGTAAGGGGCTATGTGGGGGAGGAGAAAGACAGAGAGAGACAGAGAAAGAGAGGAAAGTGGAAGAGGGGGAAGGGAGAGACAGAAGCTGCCTTTTCAGAAGAAGGATGAACACAGAGATAGAGAGGAGAGAGAGAGAAAGAGAGAGAGAGAGAGAGAGAGAGAGAGAGAGAGAGAGAGAGAGAGAGAGAGAGAGAGAGAGAGAGAGAGGAGACCAGCTTGCCTTGGTGGGAAGGGGGAGATGGGAGTGGGCGGAGCTTGTATCTTAAAGGGACAGGGTACCCAGGTAACAGGGCAGGCCAGCAGAGTTATAATTATGACAGATATCAGGTGTCCTTTCTTCATGACAATGCAATGGTTACTGTTTCTGGAATACAATGGAAACATAAGCCTCTTGACCTTGAGAGAAGGGAAGGAGATGTTAGACCCAAGACTCTGTACCCAAATAAAGCATAGAGATCCGCCAGTGGGGAAGTGGCAAAAAATTTGACCCTGCCAAATACTACCCTGCTCCAAGAAATAGTCAGATAGGTACACTGAAAAAGCTTCATTCTGCAGCCTGGACTCAAAGGTCCTGACTAAGATGATACAGAAATAAGGAATGAAAGACTCTTACTTCTCCCACTAGGCCAATGTATAACTATAAGCAACAGTGCTTTATAAATAGGGAAAATAAAATATGAAAAGAAACCCCTGCTTGAGAGTACTGTTGGGTTATGGGGGAGAAACCTTTGGCATTTCAGACTGCATGCTAAACACAAAGTAACAGTGCTTCACTGTTGGAGGAATCTAAAACCAGCGATGCCATAGAAGTTACCATAGCAACAATAAAACTTAAACCTATGTGAGTTACTGAGTAGATTTATTTGCCACCCCCCATAACGTTGGAGAGGAGACATGCCTGTTTCAGAGTTGTTGCATCTCTCTTCAGTGAATAGTATTGAATAGAAAAATTGCTAACCCCCAAAATAAAGGGAGGAAATGACCAAGTATCAGCAATGACCCAAGAAGTATGAGATAGAGATAGGTAAATTGAATAACTATGATTAACTTGTTAGAAAATTTGGTGGAAAATAATATGCATGCTATATAGGGATCTCAACAGAGAGGTGGTTCAATAAAATAATCAAAAGGAAATGCTAGAAGTAAAGGGTAATAGCAGACATGAAGCATGTGTTTATTGGAAGTTTGGACACAACTACTGGGGAAATCAGTGAACATGAAGACAGATGTTATCCATGCCAACCTCAAAGACAACAAAGAGTATAAAACTTAGCAAAGAAGTGACCTAGTATTCCAGTTGGATCTCAGAAAGACAAAATGGTAAATGGAAGAAATAATATCCAAGATTCTGGAATTAGTAAAAGACAAGAAACCTTAGCTCCAAGAATAGAAGGACACCAAACAGGAGAAAGACACACAAATGCACATAGTCACACATAAACACACATATACAAACAAACTCTCTCCCAGGAATACAGTGATAAGGGAAAATGAGACAGTCTTGAGATCAGCCAGAAAGAAAGGAGCAGGAAATATTACTTAGGGTAACACAGGCAAGAATTGAATTTCTGATTAGAAACACATTGCTGGTGGGAATGCGAAATGACTCACCACATGGGAAGACTGAATTTCTCAACAATTTAGACATATACTTAGTATGTTACTCTATTGCTTCCCTTCTGTGGATTAAGACTGACACTCATGTTTGCATAGAGTCTTGATCATGAAGGCATTGAAATTTATGGTTAGTTACTTGCAGCTAATGCTGAAAACAACTGAAATATATATCCATTAGTAATGGATAAATAAATTGTAACAGCATAACCATGGGATAATACTTTTGTTTCTATGAAACAGGTTTTTATTATGTATTCTAGTTTGTCCTTGTATAATTCTGTACCTCAGATTTCCTAGTGTTGGTACTATAGGTGTGTACGGCCATACCTGTACTTCATGCTCATTCTAAACATATTTCATTTTAGGTACCTACTGGCTGGTTTTTTGTTGTTGTTGTCTTTTTTGACACACATATGGCTTCTCTAATACATGGTTTATTTTATGTTGCTAGCTTTGGAAAATTCTGAACTATAATTTTTTAAAAATCAAATGTGCTTCTACTTCATCCCTTCCAAATTTCCCATTTCTCATATAATTAGACCTCTTCTTAGTATCCTTTGTCTTTTATTTTTTCTGTCATTTTCTTCTTTGTGATTTATGTTGTTTAGTCTTGACCAATTGTCCAGTTTAGTAGTTTGTGTCTAACCTAATTTTAATTTTGATAACTATATTTTTCAGGTCTGGAAATTCTACTTAATTTTTGTAAATCTTCTACAACCCAATTAAATATATTGGAATTTTCTGTTGAAATTCTTAATTGTATTTTTTGTTTTCTTTAACTAGGCAATGTATTTGATAACATCAGGACCTGGCACTCCTTTTAGTGTATTTGTTTTTTAGACAGGGTTTCACTATGTAGCCCTGGCTGTCCTGAACTCTTTCTAGAAAAGGCTAGTTTTGAATTCACAGAGATCTGCCTGTCTCTGCCTCTGGAGTATTTGGGATTACAGGCCTGTGCCACCAGGCCTACCCAGTGTGTTTCTAGTTCCTGCTGTTTTGCTGATTCTTTTTTGTATTGTCTAATATCCTCACCTTCCTGGATATTATGGACTATGTGCCTGATCTTATATTTGCCAAGTTATTTGTTGACATGGTTTCAGCCTCACAAGATAGCTTCATTTAGAAGGGAATGTTTTCTTCTATCCAACTACTTAACTATTGTACTAAAGTCTCTTGTAATCCCATTTCAGGTATAGGATGTATAAAATAACCTTGAAGGTACTTGGGTCGAAGACTTAGTTCCCATCTGGTGGCACTGTTGAGAGGTGATTGAATCATGAGGGTGCTAACTTTATCAGTAAGTCATTCATTGATGATCATAGGTAATGATCTTAGGTGATTATCATAGGGTTACTGGAAAGTGGGACCTGCTTGGAAGAAACAAGTCACTGGGTACGTGTCCTTGAAGGGTAGGTCCTGTCCCTGGAACCTCTCCCTCTGTTGAATGACAAAACTGTCCTTGGGGAGATGCAATACACATGTACTCACTCCAGATAGGAAGCCCGTAACAGAACAAAGTATGGATACCGTCAAAGTCCAACTTGACGAACCAGTGAGTTTTATTTGAATTACTTACAGGACTATGGGTGCGGGATTACTTACAAGAGCAGAAGGGACTCAAAGACAGCTGCCTCACCAAGGTCCACCCCAGCATGGGTGACAGCTCATAAAAACTGGGAAACCTGGAGCAAACTGTATAGCTTGCAGGCAATCAGCAGGTTGAAATGTGTTCTTTCCAAGAAACTCTGGTTTAAACCTTTTCATTCAGCTTGGCTGCTTTCTGTTTCTCTCAGGCAACTGGTCTGGTCTCAGAGACATCTTTGTAACCTCACTTGCCTGAGAGTCTTGCAGCTTTATTGTTTACTCTGGAAGGGAGGGGCCTAGTAAATCTGGTCAGTCTCAGGGACTTCCTGAATTTATTTTCAGGTTTTTTGCCTTCCTGCTTAAGAAGCATTTCTGCAAGATGGAATGTTTCAATATCTGAGGACACTTAGATGCTAGCTTCCTCTTCTCCCCTTTGTTTCATTCATGAGTAAGTGACTCTGAGCCCTTTTCTGGTCACTCTTTCCTCTCTGTCTTAATGTTCTGCATCATCACAGTTGTGGAGCAGCCACCTGTTAGCTGAAGCTCTGAGCCAAAACACACCTCTCCTCCTCTCAGTTGCTTCTGCATTTATCCAAGTGCTAGACTACCAGCTGTAGCCAGAGTGCTCCTGTCTGATGGCAAGAGGGCTCCCAGAGCTCTGAAAGCCTAGCAGAGCAGCCATAGTCTCTTAAGCTACCAACCTCTCCTGTTTCTTGTCTCAGATCAGCAACTATTGAAGAGGAGAAGCAATTCAAAATTACGTCCTTGCTTTACTGTGTTTACATAGTCTCTTGGGGTTCAGTGGGTAACTTTTCACTACCTTGTTAATGCCTATGTGTTTTCATGGAGACGGTTTTTATATTTTTGTCTAGATTTTTAAAAAAAAATCCTTATTGGGAGTATTAATGAGAATTACCCATCTACCATTACTAAAAGAAGAAGTTCACCTTATTTTTCCTTGTTTTAATTTCAGAATGTTAACATTGAGATTTATTTATGTGTACATGTGTGGAGGTATGTGCACATGTGTACAGGTGCCTGAAGAGACCCTGGATCTGGAGTAACTTCCTGTGTGAGTGCTGGGGACCAAACTTGTATCCTCTGAAGAGCAGTATGTACACTTAACTGTGGGGCCTTCTCTCGAGCCCTCAGACTGTTTTTGTTTATGTAACTCCACAGGTTTTAGATATGCATATCTTTCTCTACTATTTCTGTAATAGTACTCACACAAGCCAATTAATTAATTTCTAATGATATGTTAGGAATACTCTGGAACCTGCAGTTAAATATTTTGTAGTTTCCCACTTTAAGCTCTATTTTCTCTTTGAGAAATCTCATAAATCTGTGCCTTTAAATTCATCTATATGAATTCACTTACTGTCTTACTTTGGTTTTCTATTATTGTGATAAAACACTGTGTCTATAAGCAGCCTGGGGAGGAAAGGGTTTATTTTGGTTTACATTCTTGCCTCACAGTCCATTGGGGGAAGCCTAGGCAGGACCCTGGAGATGGAAACTGAAGTGGAAGCTATGAAAGAACCCTGCTCACTAGCTTGCTTTCCATGGCTCACTCAGCCTGCTTTGTTGAACCAGTTAGGGCCACCTGATGAGAGGAGCCTCCCCTGCCACCTATGTGTTGTGTCTTCTCACACCATTCATCAAGTTTGCCTGCAGGTAATTTGATGAAGGCATTTTATTAACTTAAGTTTTTCTTCCCAGATGGCTCTATCTTGTATCAAGTTGATAAAAATCTAACTAGGGTACTTAAAGAGTATGAAATCTATATATGTCGTGTTCTTCTTGTGGTATCTGTTTATACTTCAATCAGCAGACCTAAAATTGAGCTTGTAGAATTCCTTTTTGTTGTTTTACATTTATTTATTTTATGTGTGTTTGGGTACATTTTCTGGGGTGTGTGTGTGTGTGTGTGTGTGTGTGTGTGTTGCATGCGTGTGTACACACGCAAAACTTGGCAAGAGTTGTCTCTCTCCTACTGTGTGGGTTTTGGGGAATCAAGCACAGATCATTACCCGTGGAGCCAGAGCCATCTTGCTGGCCTGCTTATGGCATTTCTCCCAACATACGGATTTCCTTCACTGTCTTCTCTGCCAAGGTGTTTGAGTGTTTTCCTGGCTTAAGAATTATCCAGATACCGTTGGTTCTTATACTACTTATTCTCTTATGTAGTCTTATTTATTTTATGTCATAAATACTTCTTGAATGTATCCACTTTCCCCAGCCACACTGCACCAGTGCTGGTCCCAGCAGTTGTGATGGTTTGCTCTGGTAAGCACAGTAGCTTTTCAGGGTTACCCTATCCTTGCTTCCCTCTCATGGTGTGCTGCTTCTCTACTTCTAATTCTATTTCAACTCTTAGTAGGCAGGACATTTCAAAGTATTTAGAACTATACTGTATTTCTTCTTATGTTAAAAGGGTCTGATGCTTTGCTTAATTGAGCTGCCTATTTACTGCCAAAGCAAACCTACCTCTTTGCTACAAGCAAATGGATTGTTTTTTAGTTCTCTTTTTTAGCATATTTCTCCACATTTCCCAGTGCTGGATGCTGGGACTGCTCTCTTTATTATGCTTCTTGCTTTCCTGCCTTCTCCAGTTGCAATCTCTGTATAGGTTTTCCTTTCTCTTTACACAAGCTGTTACTTCTCAGGAAAGCTTTCTTCAGCTCCTCAGTTATTATCTGCTAGGGCTCTCATGATGTCTTGAACTTCTCATAATTAGCTCTCATCACAATTTTAACAACAAAATTAGAAGAATATAAGGCTCACTCCTGGTCTTGATTGCTAAGTCTCTAGCACTCAGCATAATCCTTGAATGTGATTAACTATTTTTTTCTTTTAAACACTGCCTGGCCCATCAGTTTCAGCCTCTTATTGGTTAATTTTCACATCTTCCTTTAACCCATATTTAGTAAATCTGTGTAGCACCACGAGGTGGTTGCTTACCAGGAGAGATCTTAACCTGCGTATATCTCGGAGAGGAGAGGCATGGCGACTCACTATGGCGACTGCCTGAAGCATCTGCCCAACTCCGCTTCCTTTCTCCCACAATTCTGTTCTGTCTACTCTGCCTACCTAATTTTCTGTCCTCTTAAAGAGCCAAGGCAGTTTATTTATTAATCAATGAAAGTAACACATAGACAATCCTCCATCATTTCCCCTTTTTCTGTTTAAACAAAACAGAAAGGCTTTAACTTTAACATAGTAAAATTACATATAACAAAACAGTTATCAAGCAAGAATTACAGTTACAATATTTAAATCTATTTTATCTTTTATCTTAACTAAGGAAAACTATAACTATTGAACCATTTTTCAACTCCATCAAAGACTCCAGAAGGATATAATACTACCTAAGTAAACAAGAAATATGCAACTTTCAAATTCTAGAAACGATAGAGACAACTCGCTGCCTGGACAGTCACCCAAAGTTCCTCTGTACCGTTGGGGCATCCATCTTTGGCCTTCAGGCCCATCATTCCCAGCAGACATTTCCATGAAGCAGGAAATTTCAAAGACAGTTCAGTCACTTTCTGCTGTGTCCTGCAGAATGTCTCGCTGACTCTTTCATGAATCAGGAACCCCGAAAGATCATCTCACCTTTAGGCAAGTTCAGTAGTCCTCTCTCTGCGGGTTCTCTGTGTCCAGTTTATGCAACAGTCCAGGTAAGAGCAGTTTCTTGTGCAAATGGCTAACCAACTCCATAAGGAGCCTCTTCGATGCCCATCTTCCTCTTGAAGTAGATTGGTGCTGCCAGGAGCAGACGTGTCTCATTGTCATGAAAAGGATGAACCTGGCACACAGGTTACACCACAAAAGATCTGATTAACAGTGCCCCCATTCAACAGGAAACAGTTTGGAGAGAAATAACTGCTCCCATGTTCCCAAATATTGTTTATAAATGTTCTTTTACTTTTAAAGGGGGATATGATATAGATATGAATGATTTACATTGGTATGGATTTTAAGGTCAATTTTGTTATATGTATATGTATTTCTGCTCTTGATTAAGGTATTGTGATTGTGTAGTTCATTTAAAAATGTAATGTATAATTAGGAAATATAGGCTAATGGATAATCATCAATAATAGTCAAGCTTGTAGTCATGTTAGTTAGATTTTCTATATATATATAGATATATTTCAGTTAAATAGGCATTCTTCATATCTTTCAAAGACTACAGAACATGGCATTTAAGATTTTTGATTGACTATTTTTTGAGTGTCTAAATGTCTCAGAAGAGCAGTAGTCATTTGAAGGCAGAGAACCAGATCTTTTTTTTTTTTTTAATTTTTTTTATTTTTTTTATATTTAAAAATTTCCATCTCCTTCCCTCCTCCTCCCCCCTCCCTCCCCTCCTTCTCCCCCTTCTCTCCCCTCCTTCTCCCCCTTCCCTCCCCTCCTCTCCACCCATACCTCCCCTCCCTCCCTCTCAAGGCCAAGGAGCCATCAGGGTTCCCCACTCTATGCTAAGACCAAGGTCCTCCCAACTCCCCCCAGGTCCAGGAAGGTGATCGACCAAGCTGAGAAGGCTCCCACAGAGCCCGTCCATGAAGAACAATCAGAGCCCAGAGCCATTGTCCTTTGCTTCTCAGTCAGCCCCCGCTGTTGGCCACACTCAGAGAGACGGGTTTGGTCACATGATCCATCAGTCCCATTCCAACTGGAGTTGGTGATCTCCCATTAGTTCTGTCCCACCGTTTCCATGAGTGAACGCACCCCTCTCGTTCCTGACTTTCTCCCTCATGTTCTCGCTCCTTCTGCTCCTCATCGGGACCTTGGGAGCTCAGTCCAGTGCTCCAATGTGGGGCTCAGTCATCTTCCCCATCTGTCGCCAGCTGGAGGTTCCCTCACGGTCCTGACTTTCTTTCTCATGTTCTCTCTCCTTCTGCTCCTCATCAGGACCTTGGGAGCTCAGTCCGGTGCTCCAAGGTGGGGCTCTGTCATTTTCTTCATCTATCGTCAGGTGGAGATTCTATGGTGATATGCAAGAAATTCATCAGTATGGCTATAGGAACTGGCCTTTTCAGGCTCCCTCTCCTCAGCTGCCCAAGGAACTAACTGGGGGCGTCTCCCTGGAAACCTGGGAACCCCTCTAGGGTCAAGTCTCTTGACAACCCTCAGGTAGCTCCTTAAATTAAGATATATGCTTCCCTGCTCTCATATCCACCCTTCCTATATCCCAAGCACCCCATTCCTCCGAGCTCCCCCCGCTCTCCCCTTCACACTTTTCTCTCCCCATCTTCCCTTGGCCCAGTCTTGCCCAACTCTCAAGTTCCCAATTTTGCCTGGCGATCGTGTCTACTTCCAATATCCAGGAGGATTACTATATCTTTTTTGGGAGTTCACCTTCTTATTATCTTCTCAAGGATCCCAAACTTATAGGCTCGATGTCCTTTAATCATGGCTAGAAACCGAATATGAGTGAGTACATCCCATGTTCATCTTTATGGGTCTGGGTTACCTCACTCAGAATAGTGTTTTCTATTTCCATCCATTTGCCTGCAAAATTCAAGATGTCATTGTTTTTTACCGCTGAGTAGTATTCTATCTTTGATTTTTCCCAACTACTCCATCCTTAGCCTGACTCTGATCCTTAACAAATGTGAATGAAATTGAAATTCTGTCAGCCTAGGAATTTGAATCTTGAAAACACCGGATCTGAGAGTAAATGAGGTAGAGTCAACATGGAAGCGCTTCAGCATTCCCTGCCTTGCTGTATCCTGGCTCATCAACACCACAGGCACAATAGGGAGCAGCACCAGGTGTAGATGGTTTTTCCTTGGGCCACCAGCTCACAAATGACATGGAGACTCATTAATTATGAAAGCTTGGCCTTAGCTTAGGCTTGTTTCTAACTTTCTCTTATAACTTAACCCATTTCTATCAATCTGCCTGCTGCCACAAGGTGGCTTTTACCTCTACTTCTGCATGTCCTGCTTCCTCTGCAGCTTGTGACTCTCCTTCGCCTAGATTCATCTCCTCCTTTCTCTCTGCCCAGAAATCCTGCCTAAGCTCTTCCTGCTTGTGAAAACAGAGTTGTCGAACAGGTGAGGAGGTGTCAGGAATCTTAGGTCTCAGGACAAGATGAGTGAAGATGTGGACAATGTGCTGTTCCTTCTATGAACTCAAGGGTAGTGTAGAGAGATACTGGGTGGACAGTGGTCATTATTTAAGTGATCGTTTGCACAGTAAGTTGGTAAATTGTACAAATAAAAGCTGCTTAAATAATTTAAATTTGTATGATGGTCATGTTGTAATTGACTTTTATTATATAAGGAAATAATACCAGAAAGGTTAGTTTTCTCAAGATCACAAAAATTTAACTTTATGCAAGTATCATGATGTTCTAAAAATTTTGCTCTGCCAGTCACAAAGTTGCTGTATAAGTGAAATTCTCATAATTTCCATAATTGAGCAAAAAAAAATCTGTTCTGCTTTGATATTATACATACATCCCTAAAACTAAAAGGCTTCTAGAGAAGTACAGTTATCTCGATATTTGGTAAGGCTCCTTAGGTTATTTTTTAGCCTTTGATGTACTAAACGTGTGTGTTTTAGTATATGCTTTAAATTTGAATATGCATGCTCACATTTTTAAATGGTTATGAATATAATTTATTGTTTAGAAACATCCTTATATTTAAGAAACTCCCTTAAATTTAGTTTACTCCATAGTAATTTATTCTCTGATCAGTTGTATCAGGGGAAAGAAGCCACATTTATACTTTTTTTTTTTGAGACAGGGTCTCATTGTGTAACTCTGGCAGGCCTGAACTTTCTCTGTAGACCAGGCTGGCCTGGAACTCATGGAGATCCTCTACCTCCCAAGTGCTGGAATTAAAGGTGTGTGCCACCACATGGCCATTTGTACATTCTTAATTATTTCCTTTTATATGAGAATGTATACGTTTATTTATTTATTTTAAATTTGTTCTATTTTTAATTATGTGTAGTCATGTATGTATCTGTTTTGAAGTATGTGCATATGAATGGGGTTACCTGTAGAGGCAAGAAGGATCCATTGTATCCTTGGAGCTGGAGTCACAGGCAGTTGAGAGCTGCCTGACCTGGGTGCTGGGAATTGAATTCAGATCTTCTGCCAAAGCTGTACAAGCTCTTAGCCACTGAGTTATCTCTCCAGCCCTTATTTTTGAAACAGAAATACAGGAAATGGAATACATGAGATTGAGCTTTAACATTATTGTGTTCAGTAGGATGACATTTGCATATTGACATTAGCAGTGTAAAAGTTCAAATCCATCAAAGCCACCTACTCTGTTTTTTAAAGGTTTACATGTGCTTTATCATTTTCATCCAGTAAAGCAAAATAGCATTATATTATATAAATTCTTAAAACATTTATGAAATTTATCATCAAATGAATTAAGTATTAGGGACAGATTAATACGGTCCTCTTAAGTAATAAGAGGTGCATATCTCTAAATGTTATATTTAGTGATTTGTGGAGTGTGACTGTTGGCTTTCTGCAACCTTGGCTCTTTTAAACATTACCCTTCTAACCTCTCATCTCTGTAAATAGCTAATTCTTTCTGATCATACAGGAAGTCCTGCATGTTGCAAGCGTGGAAATGCAGCTAACGGCTGCAGTGTCATTTTTGAGCATTCTACAGGAAGAATCAATGTCAGTCCACACCTATGCACACTCCTTCCTGCAAATTATTCTCCTGAACCTGGAGCACAGGGACACAGGTCAGGTCCACGTGTACTTAATTACACTCTTGTTTATGGCAAATGGCTCTGGTTCATTTGCCATCTATGGGGCTGATGAAAATAGCTGAGGTTCCCTCTAAGAAATGCCCTGAGAGAGAAAGAACACACTAGAACATTCTCAGGGGTTTTCTTTCCTTAGATGTTTTCCTTTACATTTATGTTCATTGAGTTATCGTACAGTGAGAACAGAATACCTTGAGTTAGAATTATCTCCCCCATATTATTTTTCAGTTTTTTTAAAATTTTCTAAAGTTAGTCAAGACGAAAGTTGTGGCAAATGTCTTAGAATAGTAATAACAATTTTTACTTGTATTTTGTAATAAACGTTATTGCAGCTGTTAATGGATGCGTTGAGAGTGCATTTGCATCTGAGATGTTTTAACCTAGCATGTCATGTCTGTGCCCATTAGGTGTCAGCAATGCATGGCTGGAAACGCTTCTCTCTGCAATAGAATTATTACCAAAAGAAACCCTGAGGCATGAGGTAATACTATGTTTTTTCTTTTTGTAAATAGTCAACTTTATGATTTTTTAGTAATTAGTGATTATTTTCCATTGTGAAAGCAACAATACTCATTGCAGAAAATTTAAGTAATTTGGAAAATGTAAGAGAGAAAAATAATGTATACTTCTGTAGTTAGCTGCTTTTAAGTTTTTGATAGACATCCTTCAGATTTTCCCCTCTGTGGTGACTGCTTGTCATGTCAGTAATTGTATTGAATCTGGGTGTGGTCACTTTTCACTGAGCATTAATTTCTGTGCATAGTTGCAAATTATTTTATTTTTTACATGCTGGAAGCTATTTTCAGCGTTAAGTGTTGCTATTGAAATAAGGCATTTCGGTAGAGCTTTAGATAGTTCTTTAACTGTAGCATCCACAAAAGTGTCACCTGATGAGAGGATATTAAGATTCTTAAACTCTTCACTAAATATGTGAAATGTAGTTACCCTGAATTTTTATTAAAAATAGTGTTCCACTGGGGATGTGGCTTAGTTGGTAGAGTGCTTACCTAGTGTGCACTAAAGCCCAGATTTGATCCCCAGTTCATATGCATATGACCCCATGCATGTGAACCAGGCATAGGGTCATATGCCTATAATCCTGGTTCTCACAAGGTGAAGATAGGAAGATGACAAGGTTTCTCTGTATAACAGTTTTGGCTGGCCTGGAACTCATTTTGTAGACCAGGCCAGCCTCTATTCACAGAGATCCTCCTGCCTCTGCCTCCTCAGTGCTGGGATTATAAGGGTATGCCACCACTGCCCAGCTAGAGAGCTTCTGTATCTTTTTTTTTATTATTTTAGTTGTACTTATTCTTTAGAAATTATCTGATCGTATCCTTTAGCACTATTTACATATACCATCTCTCTGCCATCTTTTGTTATGTTTGTACATATTTATATAAGAATTATTGCCTTTTAATTTCCAGTATGGTTCATTCTGTCCATCTTGAAAGGTTTTATTATAATTAAGATGACAGACTAGAAAGAATAGACAGCAAACTGTCCTCAAGCAATCTTGACTATTATTCCTGTATATATTTCTTTGCAAACTACCATGGTAAAATGTTATTCATTGAAATATCTTCCACCGACTGATTTTTATTGTGACTTTGTCATTATAGTTTGTTATTCTATCACAACACCAGAATACTCTTTAAGATGACATGTTTTAGCCAGTTATAAGAATGTGTACCTGATGGCAAGTATCTAGACACCACACGGATTGAACTGCTGAGCAGTGTGGAGATGTGTTCTTTGTGTTTTGAAGAACAGTGTAAATGGAAATGAGGCAGTTGCTACTCAAGAGTGCTCAGCATTTTTAGCATGTGCTCTTTGATAGATTCCTTGTGATGAGAAATAGTGAGGTTAATAATTGAAGAGTTGGTGCTAGGATAGTAGACCACTATTCATAATTCTTTATAGTGTATCATGCTATTGAATGTTTGAGTGCATAGTATGTGCATAATATAGCACAAGACTTTGGTCATATGTAACAGAATTTCCAAAATATATTTTTCTATATTCTTTAGGATAAATATAAAACTTCTTCTGAAATAAAATTCAGAGTATCTGGTAACTAATTGCTTTTCTCTGTTGAAAATGTGTTTTTTAAATTGTCTTCATATGCACTCAGATCACTGCAGCATTTGCCATGAGCTTTATTTCAGCGTTTTCTCCTAATTGGTTTTAATTCCTTAGTTTGACATCTTACCTTAGCCAAGAAGACAAAGAAACTGCTCCAGGTCAAGAATGGCCATGTATCCCAGTTGTAATGAATGTTCTTTAAAAGTGTTCAAAACATGAAAAAGTTTTGAAGAAGATGATGTTAGTGACAAGAATGAATAATACTTTCTACATTTACTCTAACTTGTTTCCTTTTAGATTCTGAATCCACTTGTTTCCAAGGCACAACTTTCCCAAACTGTCCAGTCGCGTTTAGTTAGCTGTAAAATTTTAGGAAAACTAACCAACAAATTTGATGTCCATAGGTAAGTAAGTATATGTAATTTTGTGTCTTTTAGCAAATTAATGTATTTAAATATGTAATGACTGTATCAACAATGGTTACTTTTGTATTATTCCACATTATTCACAGACTTAACCACTCCAGCTACATAGACTTCTCAGACAGAAATATACTTGTTGGAAGCATTTCTTCTCAGTTTCATGGATTTTTCTGATCAAGTCTTCTCAGTCCCATACCATGTTTTCTTGTAAAGATAAAATAGCATTATCTTGGGACTTCCAAAATCATGTCAGGTAAACCTGACATAAAGATAGGGTTTCTTTTTGTTTGTTTTTTGTTTTTGTTTTGTTTTTCAAGACAGGGTTTCTCTGTGGCTTTGGAGCCTTTCCTGGACCTAGTTCTTGTAGACCAGACTGGTCTTGAACTCACAGAGATCCGCCTGCCTCTGCCTCCCGAGTGCTGGGATTAAAGGCGTGCGCCACCACCACCCGGCCAAGATGGGGTTTCTTACATCACTATTATGAATCCCTTATTTTGAATAATCTCATATCAGAGCCTATCTACAGTGTACATGCTGCTCTCTACCTTGATAACAAATGACACATGTTCACACTTGATGTGTTGTGAAGTATGAGAGTGAACATCAATCAAAACAGAAGTATATTTTGACTGACAGTTGCCAGAATCAGACATTACATTGCTAAAGCCTTTTGAATTATCTATTGACATTTAACTGCTAAGACAGATACAAGTAACTGATGATAGTGTTCAAAATTAATAATTTATGTAAAAATGCATTATAGCCAGGCGGTGGTGGCACATGCCTTTAATCTCAGCACTCGGAAGGCATCTCTGTGAGTTCAAGGCCAGCCTGGTCTATAAGAGCTAGTTCCAGGATAGGCTCCAAAGCTACAAAGAAACCCTGCCTCGAAAAACAAAAAACAAAACAAAACAATGCATAAACTGCTAAACATAATGTTAAAGTATATGGTTAATAAAACATTATGATTTTAAAGAATATTTTAATATTCTTTAACAATGTCATATATACATATATACATTATACATACATTCATATAGATATGTAAAACATATCTAATCCAAATGCCCCTTACTCCCATTAAGCTCCTCTAGATACTTCCCTTCCCACTTTCATGTCCTCTTTATAAAAAATAATCTTATCAATCAGTGCTACCTGCATGCACATGGATGTAGGGCAACCTATCACCCCACCCTGGAGAAAAGCAACCCTTCTATAGCCATTAGTTGCCAGTAGCTCCTCAGCAATGGGTAGAACCTCATGTGTCCCTTTCCCATCCATGCTGGAATGTTGTCTGGCTTGTTCTTATGCCAGTAACCACAGCTGCTGAAAATTCACGAGTACAACAGCCATGCCATATCAAGAAGACAGACTTCCACAGCATGTCTTTCCATCTCTGTTTCTTATATTCTTTCTCAGCATTCCCTGGTTCTTGTAGGGCTGTCTAGTTTAGGGTTGAACACTCAATGGGCACTGCTTACTCTCAGCACTTTGACTAGATGTATATCTCTGCGCTTACTTCTCTTACTGCCAAAAGAAACATCATATTTAATTGATAGCTGCACTAATATATGGATATAAATATAAATACTTATGAGGCAGTTTGACAACTATTCATTTAGAAGAACAGCTGTAGTATGTTTCCACCTAAGGCCTCCTTAGCTGTGACATTTTACCAGATTTACAGTATGGGCATGGATCCCTTCCCATGGAACAGAATTATAACCCAATCAGAAAGTAGTTCATTACAACTACAACAGTCTTGCCACTTTTGCACCAGTAGTCACATCTTGTCTCATAGGTCAGTATCAAGATCAACCACTAGGTAATTCTATTCTCCATTGGTCACCTGCATTGTACCTTCTGACACCATGAAATCTAGCCAGCAGGGTAGAAGTTTTTATGTCAGTTATGGCTTGATTTCTCTATGTCCTACAACTAAAATGTGTTGTATCTTGAGTATTAGGGTCTTAATATATGATTACATGGGAAGCTAAGAACAGTATCACTAATATGGAGCTATCCCACATCTAGCATCAAGATTTTCATTTAATAATCCATGTCTTCTTTTGTAGAAAGAAGTATTGTATACCCATACAGAGCACTGCCTTTCAAACTCCTTTATAAAACATTGTACCTTAAAAATTACATGACAGTCTGGGCAATGGTGGTACATGCCTTTAATCCCAGCACTCAGGATGCAGAGGCAGGTGGATCTCTGTGAGTTTGAGGCCAGCCTGGCCTACAAGGGCTAGTTCCAGGACAGGCTCCAAAGCTACAGAGATGTCCTGTCTTGAAAAACAAAAACAAAAAAAAAAAAGAAAAGAAAAGAAAATTATCTGACAAAGCAGTGATTTTCATTAAAGCTTTTCCATATACCCTTAGTTTTGGTTGACCTACTGTCTTAGTCAGTGTTCTGTTGCTGTGAAGAGATGCTAGGACCATGGCAACTCTTATACAAGAAAGCATTTAATTGGACAATTTCAGAGGTTTAGTCTATTATCATTATGGTTGGAAGCACGGCAGCAAGCAGGAAGACATAGTGCTGGAGAAGTAGCTGAGAGTTCTACACCCAGATCTGTAGGCAGCAGGATGAAAGAGACACACTGGGCCTGGCTTGAGATTTTGGAACTACAAAGCACATCCCCCAGTGACATTCTTCCTCTAACAAGGCTGCACCTCCTAATCCTTTTCAAGTAGTGCCACTTCCTGATGACTAAGCATTCAAATATATGGGCCTATGGGAGTCATTCTTATTCATACCACCACACCCACCTTCCACCTTATTTATCCCTCCATTCTGCCTCCTCAATCCCTGCTTAAACCTTTAATTCCCAATATTCCTCCTGTTCTATTTTCATATCATATGAACTCTACTATCCCTTCCCTCAAGGCCACTTCCTCCCTCATCTTATTTGCTTGTTCTAGCTTCCTGATTTCTACAGACACTCCATGTTAAACTTACAAATCTAAAACTCTCTCATATAAGGTAATTTGAAATTTTGAAAATCATTGAAAAAATAGTCTAAAATGTTCATTCATTTACATGTTTTTTAAACCTGTCTTTCTCAGCATTAAAAGAGAAATACTTCCCCTGGTAAAATCACTCTGTCAAGATGTGGAATATGAAGTTCGATCTTGTATGTGTCGGCAGTTAGAAAACATAGCTCAGGGCATTGGGTAAGTGTACTTCCAAGTCCTTATGCCACACAGTCTTAGATCCAGATTGTGTGGCAAGCATATCCTGCTCATGCATTCCATGAAAGTGTGCTATTCATTTTTTTATGTGCTTTCTTCAAATGATCATTGCAGGCCTCTCCTAATGTGATAAGAGGGGATGTGTTTAGCATATATTCAATTAATGTCAGTTTCTTTCTTTCTCTCATGGTTACTCAGTAACCAAATCCAACAAGGGACCATATCCTAGCAGGAACAATATCTGGGATATGTTGAGCATTTCTTTTAGATGACCATATTTTTAAGTGTTTTAGGTGGGTTTGCTGTCATTGAAGTATGTCCCTGTGCAGTTCCAAGCTTTGTGTGCTTCTGGATTTGTGGTTCTTCTTGCCCTTTGGGGACAAGTTATTTGGGCACAAGAAGAACCACATACTGTTGAGGAAGTAGAAGCATAGGACAGGCAGTTCACCCTCTGCTTAAAAACAGCTCCCAGGTCAGGGTACAAGTGTAGTATTAAAGGAAACATCTAAAAACTCTCTTGGGAAATGATTTTTGCTTTAAGGATTCTAAAGTCGTTGGTGAAACTCTGGTGTCTTATTTTTAGTAGATACTGCATTGATGATTTCATCTGCTATTGTTTTTCACAGATGAGGACAGTGAGTGGTAATGATGGTTTTGTAAAGCTTTAGGATGTTGCTAACAGACTCGGCATAATCATGTATTTTGTGTTATGTCTGCTAATCAGTTCTTTTGTTTTGATCTCAAAACTATTTTTCTGATAGGTCTTTTGAAATTCATTACTCTTGTTGAATTACTGTGGACTATAATTAACTCAGGTTTATAATTAACATAGGTTTAGGTATGAGCCAGAATCAGACTTTGATTGGACACTGTACTGCTTCACTTTATAAAGATGTGAAATATGTATTTATTTGCTTTCTTTTACCACCTAACATTTTTCTCCTGTTTAAAAAAATGGGAAGGCTAAGTGTCTTAGTTATTGTTCTATTACTATGAAGTGACACTGTGACCAAAGGCCACTTATTAAAGAAGGCATTTGACTGGGGGCTTGCTAACAGTTTCAGAGAGTTAGTTCATAGTCATCATGGTGGGACATAAACAAGCATGGCACTGGAGCAGTAGTTGAGAGTTTAATATTCCAGTCAGCAGGCAGAGAGAGAGAGGGAGGGAGAGACACAGAGAGACAGAGACAGAGAGAGACTGGGTCTGGTGTGGCCTTTTTATGCTCCAAAGCCCACCTCTACTGATGCACCCTCTCTGACAAGGCCACATCTTCTACTCCTTCTCAAGCAGTTCCAACTGGTGACCCAAGCATTCAAACAATCAAACCACCACACCAAGGATGTTCAAATTAGTCTTCCCCAAATTGGATTATTCCTTAAGAATTAATTAATGAAAATAAAATAACAAGAATATACTCAACTTCTGTAGGTTAGAATATTTTTAAGGAACCAATTTTCTTGACTATATATGTACATTTATTTGCTGAGTTCTTTTATCCTATTAACAAATTTACTTCTAGGACTTTTAATGGTATGGTAACTGAAAAGTAATGGTACCTTATTTCCAGTTGTGACAGTCAGCTTTCCATTGTTGTGACAGGTGCTGTAACAACTTATGGGGCGAAAAGGTTTATTTGGAGTCATTCTTTGGATGTTTTTCTCTTACTTTTGGGTCTCTAGGGAGGCAGCCCATCATGGTGGAGAGTGTGGGGGAGCACAACCATCACTTCTTAACCAAAAAATGAAAATGAGGAAGAAGAAGGGACTTTCTGTTTCCAGTGCATGTCTCCAGTGTCTGGAAAACTCCCAATATGTCCTGTCCTATGTCATAAAGTTCCCATTACCTCCTTATAATAGTCAAAAAACAAACCTGTTTTTGGCTTTAATGAAAAGAGAAAATTAATTATCTTATTAATATTTAAAAGTATGTAAATTCTCACTAATACAATATGGTTGAGGATTTAATGGGGTGACATTTTTGAAATGAAAAAGCTGTGAGAATGAAAGTTTAAATAAAGCTAAAATTAACTCTTTTATAAATTAAAATATGATAGAAAATTCAAATGCATAGTGGATAGTTTTGCACAATCATTCTCTGAGTTCATGCATTTATGAATTGCTTAGAGGTATGCTGTCAGATGTGGTGGGGGAGGGACTGTCTACCACATGGCCAGCTGCGGTTCATCATGATGTCCTATCTAACAACAAATGCAGTATTGTAGACAGAATAGAAGGAAACTTCATTCGAGACTTGTGTGAGGAAATGGAAGGAACAATCTTCAGTTGAAAGCTTTTTGTTTGCTTTGTTTATTTATTTATTTATTTTGACCGGGTCTCACTATGTAGCCTTTATTGGCCTGGAGTTCACTATGCAGAACAGGCTGACCCTAAACTTAGAAATTCACCTGTCTCTGCCTCCCAGTATTGGGATTAAAGGAGTGTGCCACCCCTCCCAGTTTTAAAAAATTTATTCATTTGTTCATTGTGTTTGTTTGTTTTGTTTTTTGAGACTGGGTTTCTCTGTGAAACAGTCCTGGCTGTCCTGGAACTCACTCTATAGACCAGGCTGCCCTTGAACTCACAGAGATCCACCTGCCTCTGCCTTCCAAGTGCTGGGATTAAAGGCATGTGCCATCACTGCCTGGCCATTATTATTATTTTTAAAAGATGGCTTTACTGTGCAGCCTGGCTGGCATGGAACTTACTTTAGAGACCATGCTGGCCTTGAACTCACAGAGATATACCTGCCTCTGCTATTTTTTTTAAATTCTGTCAATATGCTATACTGGGTCTAATTTATGCTATCTTCCTTACTGCATTTAAGAAAGTCGGCTATGTGTCAAGACTTCCTTTATCTGAGTATGAACCCTTGTCATCAGTAGGAGTGAAGTGCTTGCTTTTTGCTGCTTATGACTATATTCTAAACGTTATTTATTCTCCAAAAGCATCTTCGTACCTTATTCTTTTATGTTGAATATCTAGTATTATATGCCAATCTTCTGTGTGGAAACTAATTATTGTAAAGTTGTACTTCAGATGATTAGAAAAATAACATATGCCCCAAAATCTATCAAATGATTTTGCTTGAATTTCTACAAATACTTATATTTTTTCTTAATTAGTTGGATCATTTCTTGAAATTTTAAAATAGAAAATGGCATAATTTATAAAGCTTAATATAAGGTCCAAGTCATTAACATTTCTGTAGTTAACAGTAGTTTACAGAAGAAAATGAAATTTATTTAATAATAAAATTAATATCAATTTTTATTTAAATATTTTTAATTCTTTGAGAATTTCACATGATATATTTTATTTTAATTATATTCCTTGACAGCCCTCCATAACTCCTCCTGCATCTACCCCATATTACTTACACCCTTGGCTGCTTTCCCAACCAGATGGCACACTTGGGCACCGGGACTAACTGTGCTAATCACTTGTGTTCATTGGACTCTTGCTGCAGGTTTGTTGGTCTGACTTACTTTTTTCTACTGCTTATTGTGCAGGACAGAACTGACAAAGAGTGTGGTGCTCCCCGAATTAATAGAACTCTCTAGGGACGAGAGTGGCAGTGTGCGACTTGCTGCTTTTGAAACCCTGGTTAACATGCTTGACATGTTTGATACAGGTAAATCTGCATGTGCAGGTATCTTTATTTCTGAAAGACCATTTTTCATGTTTTATGTTACTAATAAGGAACAGAGACTAATTCAGATTTTTTGTTTAGTTTAGAGTTTTATGATTGTTTTCCTTTTTGATGTCTTCCATGCTTCTACTCTCTACCCTCATGGTATCTAGTGCTGCTGTATGTCTCATACTTCACACTGCTGTCTTCAAGACATAACTGACATATGTAGAAGTTGAATTTGTCCTGAGAAGTAGCCCTTAACTTCCTTAACTAACTGATGTCAAATCCTGACTGTAATATGTCTAAATGACTATAACATGATCATAATATGCCTACATGAATTCTTTCTCAATAATACTTTAATGCCAGAAATCTGGTCATGGGAGGAGAAATTTGGAGTAGATAGTTCAGTGGGGATGTGTAAGAAGGTGTTTCTTGTTCTTATGCAAACCAAGCCACAGAACAGCTAGCTGCTCTACCAAGTGTATACCTAGACCTAGACTGGTGCCTAGCTCTGGACAAGTAGTTCATCATGACAAGGTAACACTTGGAGGGCAAAATGTCAAGACCGAGGTGTGAAAATCAGTTGTGTATTTGTAGGACTGGGCTGACTGGGACTATCAACATTTTGTCTGAACTGGGAGGGGCCCTTGGAGATTATTGTGGTATAGACAATAATTTTGTGTAAATATTTCAGAATGATCATTGAGGTAATATGATAAATCACAGGAGCGAAACTGCACGTAATTGGATGAATCTTTTTGCCTTTAATACTGGGGGCAACCCCAGGATCCAGACTTGAAGGAAATGTTGGCATTGATTTTTTTCCTGCTTCACTGCCTTAGGCTTTGATTTTGCAGACCTTACTTTATTTCCTCCTGCTCTTCCTCCTGGTGCTCCAACTCCAGCCCATCTCTCGCTATGTCCACTTTCCTCTCTCTGATGTTGCCTCTAATTTATTTCCCCCTCCTCTATTTTTGTCCTATAAGACTTTTAGGCTTCTTGTAGTGTCTAGTTCAAATACATTTTCCTCTCTTTTATCTTTTCAAGTTCCTTATATGAGAGCTTGGAAGGTTACTTATGTGTTTAAACCCTATGTGTTTAGCTAAAGTTTGTTGGAAGTTAGCTATGTTCACTTGTGTATATATTATGTGTGGCTATTTTGGTGCTATGGGGACAGAGATGGGTGGTTGGAATAAATAGTCTACACAAACTAGATCATCTATGAAACCTGCTTTCAGATCCCTGCCTTTGCCTTTAAAATGGTATCCACATTGTCTCATTATTTTGTGTGTTTCTTTGCAGATTTGTTCTTCAAGTTATAAGACCATTTATTATTTTTCACCTAATGAAACTTCTCCCACTTAATATATTGCTTGCAGTGTTAAGCATTCAATACTGTATGAATTTCATCTGGTGAAAACTGAAGATAAGGCTCTGAATTATGATATAATAGCAGTCATAACAGTAACATTTCTGCCCATTAGAGCTTCTTACCTCTAAGTACTGGTGCATGTCTAATAACTTAGTCAAATTTTGAGGGTTTTCAAGAGTACCTGAAAGGGAGACTTAAATATTTCTAATCTATCAGAAGCATATGACCTAGATAGATATATTTAAAGAATTGGTCAACCTCTAAAGAGCCATCTAAAAACTAAAAACATAAAATTAAGCAGGCAGACATGTTACATTTCAAACTGACTTTGATTTAAAAAAGCATGGCATATGATGAATGAAAGAGAGAATTAGAAGTTTCCTGGGCCTGCTGTCTGTCTACTTAAATTGAAAATGTTAGAACTCTTCTGCTTATTCAGACCTCAGACACCTTATTGTTTTGCTTGTGATGACCCTATCTTCATTCCTACGTGGCTCCCTTGAAACCCAAACTTAATGTTCCTGGAGATCTTACTCCTGTCACTAGTCCTCTTCCTGTCACTGTTATCAGACATTTCCATCCCTGTTAGTCTAACACGGACATTTTTCTTCCATATGTGTATTAGTTTCCACGTGGTAATGTGAGCAACTAGCTCTAAACTATATACTATAACTATATGTTATTCTGTTTTGTCTTTCAGATGACAGAAGTCAAACTATACTTCCTTTAGTGAAATCATTCTGTGAAAAATCTTTTAAAGCAGATGAATCCATTCTTATTTCTTTATCTTTTCATTTAGGAAAGCTCTGCCATGGACTCTATGGTATGTTTCATAGGGCTCGCAAAACTAGCTGTTTTTCTTTTTTGCTCCTACTCCTTTCGTTTAGCTCTTTACTCATAGCACTTGTTCTCAAGTATGTGAAGTCTTTAGAACACATTTAGAAACGGCATTTTCACGAATGGAACCTTATTTGAAAGAGTCAAATAAGCATAGCTCTTGGAATTTCTGGGCATGTTGCATGTTTAAGTTGGAGTGTGCTAATAGAAGATCAGGTATGTTAACTGTTGGTGTGAAGTGAAAACAATTTTAAAAACCTTTATTGTTTTTGTTTTTTCGAGACTGTGTTTCTCTGTAGCTTTGGAGCCTGTCCTAGAACTGGCTCTGTAGACATGGCTGGCCTTGAACTCACAGAGAGCCGCCTGCCTCTGCCTCCTGAGTGCTGGGATTAAAGGCGTGCATCACCACTGCCAGCAATAAATAAATAAATAAATAAATAAATAAAGCTTTTTCAACTAATAAATATAGCATGTGAATAGTTCAGCTTAGAATGTAGATCAATATCTAAGAGTTTAGGTATTTGAGAATATTCTTAGTTTACTGTAACCATGTAAAAATTGAGCTGTTTTCTAACACAATAACATTTTATATGGATTGCAGACAACTAGTAATTGAAAAGTGTTTTACAATATTCCACAAATCCTTATTTCTATGAGAGCTGATGAATATGGAGTCATTAGGTTGATAAATAGTATTCTAATCGCTGTGACATTCTCCAGACTAAGTTCTTAGGTTCCCTCTTGTAGATACACATGTATATTTTTCTGCAGAGACTTTAAAACATGTACCATAAACAAACAGCAGTATTGTAAGTACAATCCTGATGATGATATCTTAGTTCTCTACAGTGTTAACTAATGTAGACATGATTCTTGTTTTCTGTAGTTTATGTTTTTTAAATTAAAATATTATTTAAGTGAGCACAAGGTGAAAAATACGACCTTTTAGCTTTCTTCAGAGTAGTTCTTTGCTCATTGCTATAATTATGAGCCATCTGTAAACATTTTGCTTAAATATTTTGTTCTAAACATGTTTTATTGCACTTTGTGTTTCTTTTTTTAAATTTCTGTTTGCAATTGAAATGTTGGACACAGGTTTCACATTTAATGTTTTAGGAATTTTCACTCCAGATCAGCACTTGAGATTTTTGGAATTTTATAAGAAACTTTGTACATTGGGTTTGCAACAAGAAAATGGCCACAGTGAAAACCAGATTCCATCCCAAACTGTAGAGCAGGAGAAGAAATACACCTCAGTACGGAAGAACTGTGCTTACAACTTTCCGGTAACAAATACTTGTTTGTACTTATGGGCTGTGAAGATTATGACATTAAAATATAAGCGCAGAATCCATTAAAATATTTACATGCTTGACACCTGCTGTTTAGCGTTGTATCTAAATATATAGGAAATATGAAACAAATATTGGCAGAATTTATATTTCCATATATTATGTGCATGCATTTGGGTTTATAAACAAAATTTTATTAAATATGCTTAATAGGATGATTTCAGTTTTAGCAAAATGATTATATTAGGTATTGATGCATGTTTTTCTCTCCTTCCCATTCATTTCCTTCCACCTCCACTAGGCCATGATTGTTTTTGTTGATCCTAAAAACTTCCACATGGAACTCTATTCTACATTCTTCTGCCTTTGTCATGACCCTGAAGTACCAGTCAGATACACTATTGCTATTTGCTTTTATGAAGTAAGTCTGAGAATGAATTCCACGGTACACATGTTGATTCTGTCTGTATAATATATTAGATGCTGTTTTAATATTCTGTATGCTGTATTTACAGACTTGTTATAAGATAGAGATCCCATAGCTCTTTCATGCTATAGTTTTAAGTCTTATTTTTGAATTCCCATAATTCTCTTCTCTTTTTAGTGTGTTTACAAAATCCATTTACATAAATACATTATATTCATTTACTCATTAACCTATTTTTCAGCATATTTAAACTGAATCCTTAGTTTAGGGCAGACACGATAGCTAAAATTTTATATGCTTTGTGCTTTTTGTACTTTGCCCTTATGTTTAAGTAGTTTTAGGGTAAATGGAAATTTGAGTAACAAATTGTTTACATTTATTGTTTTTACCGTAAATGAAATATAATGAGCATAGCTTTTAGCACATTCCATAAATTATGTACAAAAGTAAACCAAACTTTTGTGGTGAGCATAATTGATGTTGAAATTAGGGGCCTGTTTCTTAGAAGATGGTAGTAAAAACACATGTATGTAGCACAAGCCAGGCATATGTTCATTCGTCGTCTAGTTGCTATGACAAAATACATGACAAAAGCAGTTTAAGAAGGAAGGTTTCCTTGAGCTTACAGGTCAGGGCACATTCCGTCATGGAGGGAGCATGGGCAGGAAACAGAGAGCACTGAATGCTGCTTCACAACTTGCTATCTCATTTTTATTTAGTCCAGGGTCACAGGCCACCGGATGGTGCTGCTCATAATTAGTGTGTCTTAGTTTGCTCCTCTAATAAGTACCACGACCGAAAGCAACCTGTAGGAGAGAAGGGTTTATTTGACTTACACTTCCATATCATAGCCCATCATTAAGGGAAGTCAGGGCAAGAACTCAAGTAGAAGCTCAAAGCAGAAACTCTGGAAGAATGCTATTTTACAGGCTTGCTCTGTGACTCTCTCAGCTAGCTTTCTTACACAGTTCAGCCTGGGCTATCTCATATCCACCATCAATAAAGACAGTGCTCCACAGAAATCACCCAGTCTAATCTAGGCAATTCCTCAGCTAAGCTTCCTCTTCCCAGGTGACTCTGTGTTGAGAAAGTTGACAACTAAAGCTAACTAAGACATTGTGGGTCTTCCCACTTAAGCTATTCCAATTTAAAAATTTCCTCACAGATGTATGCTGAAGTTAGTCTGCTGGTGTAAGTCAAGATTCTGTCACATTAACAGTCAGTATTAACCATCACAATATATAAACTATAACTTTTTGATTCAAAATAGTTACGTAACAGCCTCTTTATATTGATATAACATCTTTTCTTTCCTTGTAAATGGTACGGTAATTTCTTACTGCCAGTAAGAATGTTTCATCATCTTCCTTGCACTCTATCCCACGTCAAAGCACCACTAGATTAGCTGAGAGAATGAAGGATATTCATAGCATCATTATAAATGTTATCTAAGATTCTTTGGGATGTTGAGTTGTATTCTTCTTTAAAATAGCACTTTACTGGGGCTAGGGAGATGGCTCAGTGGCAAAGTGCTTGCCTGAGTGTGAGGGTTAGTTCAGATCCCATGTAAACCTTGGTGGGCATGGAAGCCTGCCTGTGATCCACGCCCTCAGGAGGCAGAGAAAGGGCATCTCCAACGCAAGCTAACGAGCTAAAATAGCTCAACCTGGAGTCCTAGGTTTAAGTGAGAGACCTTCAATATATAAAGTGGAGAGTGATCAAGGAAGATACCCAATATCACCTTTATGTGACCACATACATGTGAATATGCACACACACATGCATACTCCCAAACACATGTAAAAATGAATAGCAATGAAATAAAAATGTAAAAATTACACTTTTCTGACGTGGATGAAATCATAGTACAAAGTCTAGGAAATATTCTTCTTAAATGATATGATTGTTTAAAATAATCACAATGTTACACAGTTGTATCAGCTCTGTAAATTAACCCACAAAAGCTTGCTTTTAGAGGAGGAAAAGGCAGAATATGCTTCCGGTGGATCCTGCAGGTTATTTGTTCATTTAGGTTGGTTTCCATGCAGTCTTCTTAAGACTGCATGGGAGTCGAGTCTGAGAATATCTATGCAAATGTTAGTTTCTCTTATCTACTTTGTTTAACCTTTGATTTTAGTTATATTTCGTAGCAGACAAAGCAACACACACATCAGTATTTCTGTAATAGGAGTCACTTTGGAGATGGCTGTTCTATATATTTTATGGATGTCTAGTTTTTATATTTTCACAATGTGTGTGGGCTAAAAGAAATGTTCAGTTCCCTAAAATAAAGGGCTTATTTTATTTTGCCCTTTAAATAATGAAAATTCCTAGTGTATTTACAAATTTTCTAATCTAGTGTTAATGCTAGATTTGATAACTGCTAAATTCTAACTTTATTCTTATTTTTCAGAAAATGCCAGTTTGAAAATATTTCTAGCAACTTAAAAACAACCCAAAGCCAAAGATTTTAAAGTACTGTCTTTATTCAGGCATCTTCCCATCCCAAACCCCTGTAAACAAAACTGACTCAAGCCCACTATAGTATATATTCTTTTCCACCTTTAAAAATAGATGAACTCCCCTTTGCAGACTGAGTTTATTTAGAGGAACAGAACCTAGAGCATTGATCTAGACTGACTGTGACTCTGTCAGATCCTCTCAGACCGAGGACAGTCTGACAGGGCTGAGGAAGACTGTTCGCAGTTGAGAGTTATGACACCCCAGTGGCCTCCAATCCAGTTTCTGTCTTTGAGAACCTTAAGTGGAAATGAATGCCTATATATCTCAGGTATTCTTTGATTGTTCTAAGATTTAAAGTGTGCGTAATGGTGCCTGTGGGTTATTATGGACTGTGAAGAAGCTCTAGCTCTGGTAATCTTATCCTTTGTACTTTCTCTCCCAACTATGCACATCTCGCCCTGTGGCCGTCCATACTAGCATGTTAGGAAACAGACCTATGCAAAACTCAGTTTACTAGAAATTAACTTTATATTTATGTTGTAACTTATTTTTAGGAGGAATGTTTAATAAGAATGTAGCTTAAAATATGTATCTTAACTTTATATAGTCTCAAATCTGAGAGATCTTATTGTTGTATTTTAGGTATCTAAACTTCTGAATTCTGGTGTATACTTAATACACAAAGAACTGCTAACATTATTACAAGATGAATCACTGGAGGTAATATAAGTCCCCGCCCTGGGGTTTTCTTCTTTTGTGGTGAGCCAGACTGGACCAGTGCTTGTGTCACAACATCACTGGGAGGTCTTGGAAATCAGGACTTCCAGGACATCTGCTTTTAAAATGGAAGTGTGTGTTGTTTATTAAGGAAAAATAGGAAGTGCCAACAAGTAGACAAGAGAGGACCTTTAATTAAATCATTGTTGACATTTTGTTACATTTTTCTCTTAATAGTGTTGCTTTTTTTCCCCTGTTCACACTTGTAATTCATACCACATTTTGGATTTTTGCTCAGTATTGTTTCAGAAGTATTTACCTTGTACATATACTCATAAAGATACTGAAATTCTTCAATCTGATGCTATGTTTGGCATATTGTATTCACCAAAATGACCATTAGCCTGAGAGGACTTAGTTCATCACATGATACTTGAGGGTGCCACCTGATTTGATAGTTTTGAGGATATTAGTCTTCTCCAGTTTAGACAAGTAGATGCCACAATTTTTTTAAATAGAAATATACCTAATGTTGCTTGGTCAAAAATATTTCTGTTTATAAATTGAAGTGTGGAGTTAACTAATTTAGAAGACAGATAATAACCATTATAAATGTAATCAATGTCTCTTTAAGGTACTAGATGCTCTTATAAATCACCTCCCGGAAATCTTGGAACTTATGTCTATTGGTGGAGAAAGCAGTATTCAAGAAAATAAGGTAAATCTCATTTTTCAGAAAAGTTACAAGTCTGTGATCTTATTGTATAGGGTGATTGCGAGGAAACAGTGAATGTGTGAGAAGCATCAAAATAGTGCTAGCTGTTGTGCTGGCCAGTGTCAGCTTTCTGTGCATTTGTCAGGACCCAGGAATGGCTGGTAGTGCATCCATAGCTGGCTTTAAACTTTACACAAGGGGTCTAGAGAGATGGTTTAGCAGCTAAGAGCTCTACTGCTCTTGTAAAGGCCTGGCTTCCATGCCAGCATCCTTATTGGGCACCTTATGATCACAGGTAACTAAGTCCTATTTCCGAAGGAATCTAATGCCCTCTTACAGCCTCCTTTGGCACTGTATTCAAGTGTACCATCCCCCATCACCATACACTTGCACACAATTTAAAAATAAAAATAAATGTATATAAGCAAGTTTGTGTGAGTGTTATGCTATAGAAAGGAAGCACGGGTTACTTTCATAGCTCTGAGCCATATTTGGAAGCATTACTGTGAGACACAATTAATTTGAAACACCTCAAGCTCTCAATTTTTATCCTGTTATTAAGGAATTTGAAGGCCCAAAAGCTATAGGCACCCACATACCTGTATTTTCACAGATGGTGAAACTACGTAGGAACAAAATCTTCCAAGTTACCAGCTCCTTTCCCCTCAGGCTATTTCCTGTGCTTCTGCTATATGGGTGACACACTGAAGTGGGTTGAGTATTTGAAAACTTCTAAAGAAAGGCCCTTTTCAAAAACATTAAGCTTACTGGTTATTTACAATAAATTAGCAACTAAATTAAATAGTACTTGCTGCATAGCCATGTCTATGCCTATGAAAGCTGCCAGTATAAACTGCCCTCTGCAGCTATTATGTAGTAGTTCCACCTACCACACAATTCTTATTATTGCCCTTGGAATTTATATTCATATTTTCAGTATTAATGTTTATTATAAGCCTAACAAGTGGGACAAAGGGTAGGAATTTAGAAGGTCAAAACTTGCTCAGAGTAATATGTAAGGGTTTTTGCACTAGTTAGTATAGGTGCCTTGGTAAACAACCGAGGGAGAATAACAGGTCCATGCTCTAGAGATTTAATTTCCTGGTGTCATAAATTTTACTCAAGAATTTTTAAAATATTTGTTTCTGTCTGGTAACTACGTCCCAGTAACTGCTGAGATGGTTTCTGAACTCTGAAGTCCTTTGGTTTATGTTTACATTATAGGCTGCAGTTTGGGATTTAGTCACCATCACCCTTCTATTGCTTTCCAGTTGTCTTCTCTGCCTGACTTGATTCCCGCACTCACGGCTGCTGAGCAGCGAGCTGCATCCTCTCTGAAGTGGAGGACCCATGAGAAGCTGCTGCAGAAATATGCCTGTCTGCCTCACATTATATCAAGTGACCAGATTTATTACCGTTTCTTACAAAGAATGTTCACCATCATGATGACAAATGTGAGCTCTGAATTTACCCTGATGGTTTTGAACTTAGGGATAATTTTGTCATTACCAAATTCTTTACCTTTTCAAGATACATGAACCTTAGTTCCTGTCAGCTTGGAAGGGCAGCATCTCCACAGGTCCCTGAGGAGGAGAGTCAAGTCTCCTCTGCTTCTCTGATTTACTCTTTACTCTTCCACCATTAGCTGCAGGGAGGTATGAATGGAACTCCATTTACACATACTCTTTGTCCACTACCAGAGGAGTGTGGTTAGACTCACCTCACTCTTTTGTGTTGTTTTCAGAAGCAGTGCATGGTAGCACAATCTGTCCTCAAATTTATTACATAACTGAAGATGACATTGATCCTCCTGCCTCTGTCTCCCCGATGCTGGCCATAAGTGTGTGGCACCATACTTAGTTTATGTGGTGATGGGGACTGAACTCAGGACCTCATGCATGCTAGGCAAGTACTCAGCATATTGAGCTATATCTCTTGGAGTTTACCGTAGACTTGTTAACAGTACTTCTGGAGATAAAGGTTGACAGGGCTCAGTAATGTCAACTGCAGAAGAACCTCTGCTTTGCTCTTTCTTCTGAATGTACCCACAGTGTCAGCATCTCACATCTGTCAGGCCTTTATTCCCAAGACTCCCCAGCAGTCCCTGTTAGTGTGCATACTGTGTCTTTTAAAGGTCCTACGGACAGTTGCACTGAAAGTATGGATGCCTTAGTGTACACAGCCCATTCAAGTGAAGGTAGTAACAACTTGAAAACAGCTATATGAGAACCTCATTGTTCACCTTTTACAACACTTCCAGGAAGGACTCTTTAGCCTGTAGTCCACTGTGCATGCACGATGGCATCCTAAAAACAGTTTTGAAAGTTGTTTTTACTTTTTTATTTTTGAAAAATCTGCAACTACTGGGGATGTAGCTTAACAACAGGGCACTTGAATCATGCATAAGGTCATAGGTTCAATTTCCTGTAACAGGGCAAAAAACAAGCAAACAAAAGCTTACATATGTTTCTCCTTTACAATCTGAACTGAAGTATCTTAACTTTTCATTTCATAAAAGAGAAATGAGGAATCCAAGAAACATCTCCAAAATTCCAAATCAGTTTTAGTTTCAAAGATTTAGAAAGGAGAAAAATATTACTGGTATTATTTTCAACTTTAAAAAAAAAGAAGCACAGTATATTACCTACCACCTAACAAGTTCATCACACATAGCAATGGAAATATGAGGAATTAAAGGTTGTGCTATAGATATAATAATCTTAAAAAATGATTTGTTAAGAATAACGTCTGTCACTTTTACATTTATTTGTTTGTTTGTTTACTGTGTGTGCATGTGTGTATGTGTAATGGCACACAGATACCATGACAATTTATGGAAGCTGTTCTAATTGCCCTTATCATTGATTTCTGTCCCAAAATGATTATTTGCCTTGCATTATAAGACACATTACACGAAGCATAAACTGAGCATATTTTCATATGTCTTGAACATATGGATTTGAAAGTTTGTCATACTAAACCAAATGAAAGAAGAGAGGAACAGACTTTTATTTAGTTCACTGTCTGAAATCCATTTAAGCCCTATTATATTTCTGCTTATGTGCAGTTCTTAAATTTTTAGTTCTAAACCATAGCAAATACTGTCCTTTTGTATCCAACAGTTAACAATATCACATAACATAGTGCCCAGTATAATGGACACTTGTGTAGATGGAAAAGGGCACAATCAGCACTGACTTTACACTACACAGCTGTGGTTACCTCTCAGAGATTACCACTATAGTAGTCTGGGTGTTAGGTGAAGAAATATTATAATATTGATAAGTATGTCAGGATGGTGAACATGAATTTACAACAGAAACAGTATACTTGGGTTACAGATTTTTCTTTAAGGTATTGGATTTTTCCCTCCAATTTCCAGTAAAGTTTACTGGTTGAATTCATTTAGAATCAAGGTTCTGTACAGTGGTATAATGAAAATCTGAAGGACAGAGGGTTTGGAATACTGGTTGTAACATGGAGTCCTGCTAGTTGGGGTTTCTGTCCTGCCCAGTTCCCACAGTTGTTAGGTCCCAAAGAAGATCACACAGAGAGTCTACATTAATGATAAACTGATTGGCCATTAGCTTAGGCTTCTTATTAACTCTTATAACTTATGTTAATCCATTATTCTTATCTATGTTAGCCACATGGCTCAGTACCTTTTTCATCGGGGCAGGTCACATCCTGCTTCTTTGATGTCTGGACAGGACTGCGGGAAGAACTTCCTTCTTCCTAGAATACACCTGTTCTCATTGCCCTGCCTCTACTTCCTGTCTGGTTGTCCCACCTATACTTCCTGTCTGGCTACTCCCCAGTCAGCGTTTATTTAAACATAACTGACAGAATACAGAATTGTCCCACACTATTTCCTCTTATTTTTTTTAAACAAAGGAAAATTTCCATAGTCTATTTTTTGGGAATGTGGGCGTAGTATTCTAGGCTACTTCTTGCTGGTTGGGAGTGCTGATAATCTTATGAGGACCTAAAGAAAATTTGAATTATGATCAAGTCCTGTCTGGAGTATCCTGTGAGGCTTGATAATCTCAGGCAACAGTCTTGAATCTGTTCTGGATGTAGAACTCAGACATCCAGGCCATCTGTTCCTACTAGAGATTTCTCAGGTGGTCTTCCTTGATCAAACCTGATTTTTCTTAACTCAGAATGAATCCACAGCCTCCCATTTCCTGTGGAAACAAAAGCAAAATCTTTTCTCCAAAGTAACATCCCTGTTGACTTCAATTTTGAAGTCAAGGTATTTTCAAAATACCTATCTTGGATTAATTTAGCAGCATTTATAAGCAAATATCTTTTAGCAGCTGTTGCTCCTTTCTCAGCATTCAAACATTTCAAAGAGAGCATAATAACATACAGTATCCATATTCTCTGTGTGTTTTCCATCTTTATGTGGCTTTATTTTAAACTCTATTTTTTAAATTTTAATGTTTGGCTTTTTGAGACAGGGTTCTCTGTGTATCTTTGTCCTGGAACTCACTCTGTAGACCAGGCTGTCCTTGAACTCACAGAGATACACCTGTCTCTGCCTCCAAAGTGCTGGGATTAAAGGTGTGTACCACCACACCCAACTACTCTCTTTTTTCTTTTAAGGACTTTCATCCTTTTCTTTTCTCTCCCAAGCCAGCATATATTTTTAACACACAGTAAACCATTTAGAGGTTTTCTTCGTCTTTGACTCTATCTTTACTGTATATCTCTCTCTTTTTCTGACCATGTGAGAATTTAATTTACTAAGCAATATGGGTAGGATTAAAGCCGTGGCTTTGACCGCTGGACCCAGCCCATTCCTTAGCTTTCTGCAATTCTAGCCTTATGGCAGAGGTACCGGCCAGAACCATTTTTATTGCTATAATTCTACAGTGTTTCAAGGTCCCTGCCAACAAGCAAGCTGCAGCAGTGTGCTCATAAACAGTACTCAAATGCTCTGTAGTCGGACCACCTACCTCAAAGAGTCAGAGTTTGCCTTGGCAGGACAGCCCAGAAAGCCAGCATTTTAAAACAGCACAGCTTTTTTTCCTGCTATCTCTGAAAACCAAAACACATGCGGTCACCTTTTTATCATCACTAAGTGTTTCTTGGCAGGACCTCTTAAAAGAGCTACAAGGCTTTACAGCTAAAGCTCAGTCAGGAAGCCTCTCTTAGATGAGAGCGTTTGGCTTGCCTCTAGCAAGCAGAGAAGACCCGAGAAATTGCTGCTTTACTCTATTCTTTTCTGTCTAGAATTACTTTCCAAGCTCTCTCAGGTTTTATGTGGATGCAGTTGTCCACATGGGTGCCATTTTGTAACATGTGGGCTGCTTTATTGAGGTTCCTGTCCTGCCCAGTTCCCACAGTCGTTAGGTCCCAAAGAAAATCACACAGAGGTCTACATAAGTTATAAACTGATTGGCCCATTAGATCAGGCTTCGTATTAGTTCTTATAACTTACATTAACCCATTATTCTTACCTATAAATGGCTTATACATGGCTCAGTACCTTTTTCATCGGGGCAGGTCACATCCTGCTTCTTCGGTGTCTGGACAGGACTGCGGGAAGAACTTCTTTCTTCCCAGAATACTCCTGTTCTCATTGCCCTGCCTCTACTTCCTGTCTGGTTGTCCCACCTATACTTCCTGTCTGGCTACTGGCCAATCAGTACATTTAAAACATAATTGACAGAATACAAAATTATGCACACCAACTGGTGATGCTATCTGTCAGCTGGCTGAGTCCTTTTGCTCTGCCTAGTAGCACTCTCTAATATTAACACCTTTGAGGAGTGTTTTGGTACCTTTACCTCCACACTGACACATGTTACAGCTTTTGTGTGGGCATAGGAAATTGAGCTTCCTCAGCCCTGAACAGTGAATAGCATTGCACCTCCTGGGCTTAGATATTTAGTCTCCAGCCCTAGATAAGATACCATCACCCAAATTCTTCAGCAATGTACTTTAACATGGGCTCTCTAAATTTCTGCTTTAGAAGTGGCACGGTTTTGGTTTTGTAATTGGCACATGGCATACTCCTGGAAATGTTTGTTGAATGTGTAGAAATAATATTCTGTTGACCAAAAGGATTGGTGGCTGAGGAACATGTCATTTAAGATGAGCTGGCAGGGAAATGATAATCAAACATGGGTAATTTGGATGTGACTATGCAACTGAATTAGCTTTTGATAGGACATTTTATTTCCCTGAGTGACATTAGCATTAGGTAACAGAGATCTCCCAGAAGGGTGTGAGCCCAGAGTTTGAAAGATAATGAACTCTTTTCATTTAGCCAATAACTAATTGATTTGGTGGAACTAGTTGAGGACGTATCTTAGGGTAGTGTAATTATCTTTCCTATTTTATTTCTTTAAGAATGTCTTACCTGTCCAAAGAGCAGCTGCACGAACTCTATGCATTTTTCTACGCTATAATCGTAAACAAGAGCAGAGGCATGAAGTCATTCAAAAATTAATTGAACGTAAGTAATCATTTTGGAAAAAAATTACTGAAGTAGTTGACCTTAATTATATCTACAATGTATTACATATCATTTTTTAAAGATAAAGCAGGCAATATCTGATATGTGCTTTTAGTTGAATTTTATATGTTAATTTATCTTGGAAATCTTTATGTCATGGTCAAAATTTTCATAGATGAAGATAGTATTTAATCAGAGCCCTCTTTTGTGAATTCCAACACTTAAGAAATTTAAATACATAAATGTATGTTTAAAGGCTAATTTCTACCTTAATGAAATAGCATTTGCAACTAAAGCACAAATAGAATATTTTTTAAATCTAGTAATTTACTTTATAATGCTGTTTTAAATATTAATTTAATGAACGAAATGTGGGCTTATAATTCTTTCTTGAATGGTGTTGACAGCTCATATTAATGTTAATAGTGAGCTGTGATGATTTGACTATTTAGAAACTAGGTTAACATATGCAAATTTATTGTGATTTGTTAAGGGCTAAACATCATGGCAAAAATCTTTAAGTTGTTAATTGTGATGGCAATTATATATAGTTGTTTAGTGAGCTATTTAACTATTGAACATTTGCCTTGACTATAATTATGCTTAAATATTTTTTAATAAAACTATTACCCAGTACAGACAAGGAAGAGGATTTCCTGACTACTAGAATTCACCATATTAATCATGAATCACCACTTTTCAGGGGGAAAATGCTTCCATAAAATTCTATTTAAGAAAAACTGTGCTCAGTATATTTTGATTTTTCATTTTATGGCCTGTTTTAATTCTGTTTTCATTTTACATTGGTAGGGACTTAAATTTAGGGTAAGTCTCATTGTAAAGATTCTGTTTGGTTTTAAGTATTAAGAACTTTGCCTTTACACAATTATGTGAAAATGATCTAAACCATTGTCAATAATTGTGTTTACATATGATTTTATCCATGTCAGACACTTTTAAGGAGACAAAGAGAGAACAATTAGTTTAGTTTGGAAAGACTTGGAGCGTTTGCAGATTGCATTTGAATTGTTTTAAGTATGTACATTCACTCAGATTGCTTTCCAGGTTTCAATAGGACACTGTCAATGAGACAGGGTACTCAGCATATAGGGAAATGGTCAAACATAGTAACGCTAGACATTCAGTCATCACAGTCCATCAGTGCTTACTGGAGTTTATGCAGTGTTAATAAAATCCTTTCCTAGTTTTTGATGTGTAAACCTTCTAGTCTACAAACCTAGAGTATGCAATGACTATTTTCCTCTTATCTATTATATTTGTTAAATAAGTTACAGGTAGAATGAAACTTTGCATACATTTTTTATATTTAGCTTTATAATATTTAATTTCATGTAGGGAAAATTAGCTTATGGTATTTTTGTTGTTTGTAGAGTTGGGCCAAGGAAAGAGTTATTGGAATAGACTTCGGTTTTTGGATACCTGTGAATTTATCATAGAGATCTTTTCCAAATCATTTTTCTGCAAATATTTCTTTCTACCTGTTATTGAACTAACCCATGACCCAGTAGCGAATGTGAGGTATGTATCACTCTGCAAGGTTTGAAAATACTGTGTTTCTCTTATGTCCTTTGTGGTAAATGTTTGCAAACTCTCTTAATTAAGTCAAGTAAGGAATTAATGCTTACTTTCAGTGTCTTAGTAATTGTTTTTGAAGATTGACTTAACAGCCACACATTTATGGGATCCAGCATGGATAATATATGGATATGTAGCAATAAAAATCAGGCTAGTTAGCATTTTTATCTTCCTTAAATATTTGTCATTTTTATGTGCTCAGAGCCTTCAGACTGGTCTTTTATTTATTTATAAATTATATAATGAGTTGCTATGAACTGTAGTTATCCACTATATTGCAAAGGCTTCAAGATATTCCTTGTATATTAACTGAAGTTTTACATCCTTTGCACCTCCTTCCAACCTTCCTTTCTCCTACCCTTCTACTTGTTGATGACCACCATTCCATTATTCACCTTTTTAGCTTCCACATCTAAGGAATCTAAGGAGCAACATACAGTACTCTGTGTTTACTTTATTTCACTTTATGTAACACCTTCCTGTGCCCTTTGTGTTGTAGTAGTGTTTCATTCTTTGTTAGAATTGTGTCTATATACCATATTTTCTTTACCAGTTGGTGGATAGCTCAGTTGGCTTCATAGCCTTGTTAGTAATAGTCTTGGGATAACAATCTCAGTCTCTTAATTGATGTCGACACCTTTTGTCTTACTGAATTGAGCAAGCACAAATCAAAGCCAGCCTGCCAGTCTGGCTGAGTAATTATTATTAATATGATAAGATCCTTTAAAAGTATTTCTTACTAAAAGCTATAGTCCTTATTTCAAGAACGTTATAATCTTGTTGGCCCATGAATCAAAATGTTTTCTAGATATGCTTTGGGTAATAAAGAGTAAATTGTGTGCTTCTCTACATAAATGTTTCAATATTAATTTACTGCATTTAGACACCATCAAGGCTAGAAAAATCCTGTATTGGTATTCTGAGGACCCTTCTCCCCAGTGACCACAGTGAAGTCATTTCTCCAGACGGGACTTGAGGGTTATTAGTTACAATGTTCCCAGTATCTGTGCTGAGCAGTGGTTGAGATGGAGATCATTGGTGCATAGTACTGAGAATCCCAGAGAAGAGCTTCTTCACTTTTTCATATGCACAGAAGCAAGGGCTACTGTGTAGAAAAAGCTCTCAGCTAAGTATCTGCCAAAACAGCATCCTGGAAACCCTGCAGTGGCACTTAACTGCCTCTAGATTTGCAAAAAGAAATACAGAGCATTAACCTGGAGAACACACGATGAACAAATCAGTCTAGCAGCTTTAAGATAGACAACTGCCCAACTTCTGTCCCCGGGACTAGCCTAAAAAGAAGGAAAGTTGGAGTTTAACAAAGCAGAACATGTCATTGACAACCTTCTGGGAAGGCTTTCTTCACTCTCTTGGATCTCTGCTCACCTCCCTGGCAATCCTAAGCCTCCCTGTTTCGTCTTAGTGGATCTGGACAATGGTAGAGCCTTAGCATGTTTCTCCCATTTCTCTTCTTCTCTCACTATCTTTATTATGTTAACAATCTCTCCATTCCCTTGCCTAAACTATCGTTTTTATGCATTCCTGACTTTATCTCTTGCAAGGACATCCACTTGGACAGCAGGCTTACTGAGCTAGCTGCAGATTTATAATTCCCATAGAATATCTAATGGGCATCCCAGACTTAATCTGTCTCGCATTCAGTGTCTGCATCTCTTCCTTCTGCAGTGTTCTGCATCTCAATAAGCAACTGGTTCAACTTCCCACTGCCCAGGCCTAAACCTAAACCCCTTTCTCTCCATCTTCCCATCTGCAGTCCCTTTGGCCACCCTGCTGTTCACAAAAGACATGCAGAGAGCAGGCTTCTCTGGGCACCTCTACTGCTCTTGGCCCAACGCACCATTAGCTCTTGCTTAGGGTTTTCTCCATTGCTTCTCTTCCCTCCTTAACCACTTACAGTCTAATCTCAAAAACAGCAGATGATAATTAGGAGAGTTAAGTTAGATCACTATACTCCTCTGCTCATAGCCTCCAGTGCTTCTCATTGCATTTGAAATAGAAGCCAGGCTCTCTACAGTGCCCCACAGAGCCCTGCATGAGCTGGCCCCTTGTCACCACTCAGGTCTCCTATAAGCTCATCTTTGCTATATTCTTTCTCGAGGCTAGCTTGCTAATTCAGAGTATCACTAGGCAAGCCTTCCTTCTTGGCCACAACGCTTTTCCAGACACTTGTGAGAGACTTGTTCCCTGTTTTTCTAGATCTTTCCTTAAATACATATTTTCAGTGAAAACATTACTACTCCAACACTGCCTTTCAGACTGACTCACCACTTTCTGGCAGACATTTTCTTTATATGCATTCTATTTTCCATGTCTCATACTAGAATGTAAATTATTGAAAAACAGAGGATTTTATTGGTTTGGTTCAATTTTGTGTCTTGGTATCCACAATAATGAATGCCTTATAAATAGTAGGCACTCTACACGTGCATGGACAATTGAACTCTGAGATTTTATAAAGATTAAACTTTTTCTGTTGCACATTCCTATTACTGTTAGTTATTATTAAGCTCACTCTAAATGCAGAATGAAACTTTGCTATATGCTGCCCAAAGTGAAATCAGCTCTGAAGATTCCTGCAGACATGCATCTTCTTCAGCAGTTAGAAATGTGTGTGAGAAAACTCCTGTGTCAAGAAAAAGATAAAGATGTCCTGGCTATTGTGAAAAAAGTAAGTGTCCCTCCTGCTTAGAAAGCATGTGTCTTGCAGTAAGGTAATGTTAACTTCAGCTTCCCTACCTTAACTTGATAGGATAACTATCTATGGTAAGAATTAATACATGGCAGGTGTGTTTGCTACTGCTGGCTATACCAGCTCCTTTGAAGGGTGTTCCTAAAGGTAATCATTTTTGTTACTAGCAGTATGAGTTCCTTGTGGGAGAGCTGAGCACCTGTGAGGTGTCTGTGAGCCTGGCTCAAATGATGACCAATACCCCATTCACTAGATTTTATCTATAGTTGTTCTCAATTCAGGAAGTCATTTTTCTAGAAGAGTGAGGGAAAAACCCTCAGAGTGAATCCAGTGGTCTGTTTGGCTTTGTAAAGGCACTAGAACTAGAAACTGGCTGCTTGAGAACATGCTAATAGGTGGTGAAGATCTGACATCACCCAAGCACATCTCTTTCCAAAATTTATGCCATATGATTTTACTTTAGCATGAGGATCATAACAGATGCTTGGAAATGTTTGGAAATGTTGAAAAACTAAGATAGTAAAAAATTTGGGTTAGTGAGATCAAACTTTTAAATGCTTCAGCTTTCAAAAACTGCACTTAATATGTAACTGACACTGTTAGAAGATCAATAAAAAGATTATGAATGGGTGTGACCTTGGAACACAGTTTTTGAATGTTTATTGGTGGTTACAAATTAGCTTATTAATATCATAGTGTAAGCTTTTCTCCTTGAATGCCCCCGGGGAAAGAGCTTCTTTGAGAAATACTTGTTGATTGCATTTCATTACTGTTGGATCAACTGTAATTTCTAAACACTTTCCTTGTAGACAGTATTAGAGTTGGACAGAATGGAAATGTCTATGGATGTGGTGAGTACATTCTACCCTTATAATAAAGAGATACAGTACGCAAGAAGTTGGCACAAATGATTAACAATGCCGTTTTAAATTTTAAACAGTTTCAGAAAAAAAATTATGAGAAAGATTTGTTGGATCAAGAGAAAGAAAGAGAAGAACTACTGTTTTTGGAAATGGTATGTTGCCCCATGTACACTGCTTTCTGACTAGCTTTAGATGGGCTTTGATAGTATACCTAAAACTAATTTATTTCAGTTTTGCAAATTTCCTGAAAGACAGAAGAAAAGTCTTCATTTTCTAAAGTTTTATCTTTTATAAATTGGAAGAAAAATTATAGTTGAGAGTGTTTAGGAAAATGAGTTTTTTAAGTGAAACTAGTGGGTATGCAACCACATGTATTTAGTCTTAGTTGAGACATTCCTACCTGCCCCTGGCAATCCATTCTCAGCATTCATTGAGTAAGTCTCTACCACTATGGTGACCATATTTTCTAGAACTCATGTGGATTTAAATGTCCCTGATGCCAAAGATACAAACTAGTGTTTTGTTTGTTTATAGGCCATCCAATTTTTACATCAAAATTACTTTTTTTTTCTTTTTTTATTGAGCTTTACATTTTTCCCTGCTCCCCTCCCTGCCTCTCCCCTCTCCCCTTTATCCCTCACCCAAGGTCCCCATGCTCCCAATTTACTCAGGAGATCTTCTCTTTTTCTACTTTCTACTTCCTATATAGATTAGATCTATGTAAGTCTCTCTTACGATCCTCTTGGTTGTCTAAGTTCTCTGGGATTGTGGTTTGTAGGCTGGCTTTCTTTGTTTTATGTTTAAAAACCACCTATGAGTAAGTACATGTGATAATTGTCTTTCTGTGTCTCAAAATAATATTTTCTAACTCCATCCATTTTCCTGTGAAATTCAAGATGTTGTTATTTTTTCCTGCTGTGTAGTACTCCATTATGTAAATGTACCACATTTTCCTTATCCATTCTTTGGTCGAGGGGCATTTAGGTTGTTCCAGGTTCTGGCTATGATAAACAAAACTGCTGTGAACATAGTTGAACACATGTCCTTGTGGCACGATTGAGCATCCTTTGGATATATACCCAAAAGTGGTATTACTGGGTCTTGAGGAAGGTTGTTTCCTAATTTTCTGAGAAATCGCCACACTGACATCCAAAGGGGTTGTACCAGCTTGTACTCCCACCAGCAATGCAGAAGTGTTCCCTTTTCCCCACAACCTCTCCAGCATAAGTTGTCATCAGTGTTTTTGATCTTGGCCATTTTTACAGGTGTAAGATGGAATCTCAGAGTTGTTTTGATTAGTATTTCTCTGATGACTAAGGATGTTAAACATTCCCTTAAGTGTCTTTCAGCCATTTTAGATTCCTCTGTTGAGAGTTCTCTGTTTAGGTCTGTGCTTCATTTTCTTTTATTGGATTATTTGCTCTTTTGATGACCAATTTCTTGAGTTTTTTGTATATTTTGGAGATCAGACCTTTGTCTGATGTGAGGTTAGTGAAGGTCTTTTCCTATTCTGTAGGCTGTTGTTTTGTCTTGATGACCATGTCCTTTGCTTTACAGAAGCTTTTCAGTTTCAGGAGGTCCCATTTATTAATTGTTCTCTCAGTGTCTGTGCTGCTGGGGTTATATTTAGGTAGTGGTCTCCGTGCCAATGCATTCAAGTGTATTTCCCACTTTCTCTTCTATAAGGTTCAGTGTGGCTGGCTTTATGTTGAGGTCTTTGATCCATTTGGACTTGAGTTTCATGCATGGTGATAGATATGGGTCTATTTTCATTCTTCTACATGTTGATATCCAGTTATGCCAGTGCCACTTGTTAAATATACTTTCTTTTTTCCATTTGATATTTTTTGCTTCTTTGTCAAAAATCAGGTGTTCGAAGATGTGTGGTTTGATATCCGGGTCTTCTATTTGGTTCCATTGGTCCTCCTGTCTGTTCTTATGCCAATACCAGGCTGTTTTCAGTACTGTAGCTCTGTAGCAGAGTTTGAAAACAGGGATTGTGATGCCTCCAGAAGTTCTTTTATTGTACAGGATTGTTTTGGCTATCCTGGGTTTTTTTTTTTGCTTCTCCATATGAAGTTGAGTACTGTTCTTTTGACGTCTTTGAAGAATTTTGCTGGGATTTTGATGGTCATTGCATTGAATCTGTAGATTGCTTTTGTTAAGATTGCCATTTTTACTATGTTAATTCAGGAGCATGAAAGATCTTTCCACTTTGTGTCTTCTTCAATTTCTTTCTTCAAAGATTTAAAGTTCTTGTCATACAAGTCTTCCACTTGTTTGGTTAGAGTTACTCTGAGATATTTTATGCTACTTGTGGCTATTGTGAAGGGTGTTGACTCTCTGATTTCTTCCCCAGCCCTTTTATCATCTGTGTACAGGAGGGATACTAATTTTTTTGAGTTAATCTTGGATTCTGCTACATTACTGAAAATGTTTATGAGTTGTAGAAGCTCCTTGGTAGAATTTTTGGGATTGCTTATCTAAACTATCATATCCTCAGCAAACAGTGAGAGTTTGACTTATTTTTTTCCAATTTGTATCCCCTTGATCTTATTTTGGTGTCTTATTGCTCTAGCTAGGACCTCAAGAACTAAACTGAATAGATATGGAGTGGACAACCTTGTTTTATTCCTGATTTCAGTGGGATTGCTGGGAGTTTCTCTCCATTTAGGCTGTTGGCTTGTTGTATTTTGCCCTTTTTATGTTTAGGTATGTTCCTTGTATCCCTGCTATGTCCAAGACCTTTATCATGAAGGGATGTTGTATTTTGTCAAAAGCTTTTTTGGCATCGAATGAGATGATCATGTGGTTTTTATTTTTCAGTTTGTTTATATGGTGGATTACATTGACAGATTTTTTAATATTGAACCATCTCTGCATCTGTGGGATGAAGCCGACTTGATCATGGTGGATGATGGTTCTGATGTGTTCTTGAATTCGATTTGCCAGTATTTTATTTAGTATTTTTGCATCAATGTTCATGAATGAGATTGGTCTGTAATTCTCTTTTTTAGTAATATCTTTCTGTGGTTTGGTTATCAGGGTAATTGTAGCCTCATAAAAAGAGTTTGGCAATGTTTCTTCTGTTTTTATTTTGTGGAATAATTTGAGGAGTATTGGTATTAGTTCTTCTTTGAAAGTCTTGTAGAATTCTGAGCTGAAAACATCTGGTCCTGGTCCTGGACTTTTTTTTTTTTTTACTGATGCAAGGATATTTTAATTATGAAAATAAATGTCAAAATTTATTTGATTTATAAACTAATATATCTATACATCTGTTTGCTTAAAATAGGTCCAACCAATTTGGAAGATAAATCCAAGACCGATATTTCAGTTTGAGGAACAATACCTAGGTTTTATTGTATCTTTTTAAAAATTTCTTTTATTAAAAATTCCCATCTCCTCTCCTCCTCCTCCCCATTCCCTCCCTTCCCTTCTGCCCATACCCCCACTCTCTCCCTCTCCAGGCCAAACAGCCATCAGGGTTCCCTTCACTATGTTAAGTCTAAGGTCCTCCCAACTCCCCTCAGGTCCAGGAAGGTGAGCAACCAGACTGACAAGGCTCACACAGAGCCCATCCATGCCATAGAGTCCAAGCCCACCGCCATTGTCCTTGGTTTCTCAGTCCTCCTCCACCGTCAGCCACATTCAGAGAGTCCGGTTTGGTCGAATGTTCCATCAGTCCCATTCCAGCTGGACTTGGTGGTCTCCCGCTAGTTCTGTCCCATCGTCTCAGTGGGTGAATGCACCCCTCATAGCCCTGACTTTCTTTCTCATGTTCTCCCTCCTTCTGTTCCTCATCAGGACCTTGGGAGCTCAATCTGGTGCTCCAATGTGGGGCTCTGACTCTATCCCCATCCATCACCAGGTGAAGGTTCTATGGTGATATGCAAGATGTTCACGAGTATGGCTATAGGATCTGGCCTTTTCCGGCTCCCTCTCCTCAGCTGCCCAAGGAACTAGCTGGGGGCATCTCCCTGGATACCTGGGAACCCCTCTAGAGTCAAGTCTCTTGACAACCCTAAGATGGCTCCCTTAATTAAGATATATGCTTCCCTGCTCCCATATCCACCCTTCCTATGTCCTAACCATCCCATCCCCAAGCTCTCCCCATCCTCCCCTTCACGCTTTTCTCTCCCCATCTCCCCTTGCCCCCACCCCACCCCACCCCCAAGTTCACAATTTTTGCCTGGCAATCTTGTCTACTTCCAATATGCAGGAGGATAACTATATGTTTTTCTTTGGGTTCACCTTCTTATTATCTTCTCAAGGATCATGAATTATAGGCTGGATGTCCATTAATTATGGCTAGAAACCGATTATGAGTGAGTACATCCCATGTTCATCTTTTTGGGTCTGGGTTACCTCACTTAGAATAGTGTTTTCTATTTCCATCCAATTTGCATGCAAAATTCAAGATGTCATTGTTTTTTATCGCTGAGTAGTATATATACATATACATATATATATATATATATATTCCACAGTTTCTTCATCCATTCTTCCACTGAAGGGCATCTAGGTTGTTTCCAGGTTCTGGCTATTACAAATAATGCTACTATGAACATAGTTGAACAAATGCTTTTGTAGTATGATTGGGCATCTCTTGGGTAAATTCCCAAAAGTGGAATTGCTGGGTCCTGGGGTAGGTTGATCCCGAATTTTCTGAGAAATCACCACACTACTTTCCAAAGTGGTTGCACAAGTGTGCATTCCCACCAGCAATGGATGAGTGTACCCCTTACCCCACAGCCTCTCCAGCAAAGGCTATCATTGGTGTTTTTGATTTTAACCAAACTGACAGGTGTAAGATGGTATCTCAAAGTTGTTTTGATTTTCATTTCCCTGATAGCTAAGGAGGTTGAGCATGACCTTAAGTGTCTTTTGGCCATTTGAACTTCTTCTGTTGAGAATTCTCTGTTCAGTTCAGAGCCCCATTTTTTAAATGGGTTAATTGGCATTTTAAAGTCTAGTCTCTTGAGTTCCTTATATATCTTAGAGATCAGACCTTTGTCTGTTGCGGGGTTGGTGAAGATCTTTTCCCAGTCAGTAGGCTGCCTTTGTGTCTTAGTGACAGTGTCCTTTGCTTTGCAGAAGCTGCTCAGCTTCAGGAGGTCCCATTTATTCAATGTTGCCCTTAATGTCTGTGCTGATGGGGTTATACGTAGGAAATGGTCTCCTGTGCCCATATGTTGTAGAGTACTTCCCACTTTCTCCTCTATCAGGCTCAGTGTGTTCAGATTAATATTGAGGTCTTTAATCCATTTGGACTTGAGTTTTGTGCATGGTGATAGATATGGATCTACTTTCATTCTTCTACAGGTAAACATCCAGTTATGCCAGCACCATTTGTTGAAGATGCCCTCCTTCTTCCATTGTGTACTTTTGGCTCCTTTATCAAAAATCAGGTGTTCATAGGTTTGTGGGTTAAGATCTGTGTCTTCTATTCGATTCCATTGGTCAACTTCTCTGTTTTTATGCCAATACCAAGCTGTTTTCAATACTGTAGCTCTGTAATAGAGTTTGAAGTCAGGGATGGTAATGTCTCCAGAAGTTCCTTTATTGTATAAGATTGTTTTGGCTATCCTGGGTTTTTTGTTTTTCCATATAAAGTTGATTATTGTCCTCTCAAGATCTGTGAAGAATTTTAATGGGACCTTGATGGGGATTGCATTGAATCTGTAGATTGCTTTTGGTAGAATTGCCACTTTTACTATGTTGATCCTCCCAATCCACGAGCAAGGGAGATCCTTCCATTTTCTGGTATCCTCTTCAATTTCTTTCTTCAAAGACTTAAAGTTCTTGTCAAATAAATCCTTCACTTCCTTGGTTAGAGTTACCCCAAGATATTTTATGCTATTTGTGGCTAACCTGAAAGGTGATACTTCTCTGATTTCCCTCTCTGCTTCCTTATCCTTTGTGTATAGGAGGGCAACTGATTTTTTGGAGTTGATCTTGTATCCTGCCACGTTACTGAAGGAGTTTATCAGCTGTAGGAGTTCTTTGGTGGAGTTTTTGGCGTCGCTTATGTACACTATCATATCATCTGCAAATAGCGAAAGTTTAACTCCTTCCTTTCCAATTCGAATCCTCTTGATCCCCTTATGTTGTCTTATTGCTATTGCTAGAACCTCAAGCACTATATTGAAGAGATAAGGAGAGAGTGGACAGCCTTGTCGTGTTCCTGAATTTAGTGGAATGGCCTTGAGTTTCTCTCTGTTTAATTTGATGTTAGCTGTCGGTTTGCTGTAAATAGCCTTTATTATATTTAGGAATGACCCTTGTATCCCTAATCTTTCCAAGACCTTTATCATAAAGGGGTGCTGAATTTTGTCAAATGCTTTTTCAGCATCTAATGAGATGATCATATGGTTTTTATCCTTCAGTTTATTTATATAATGGATTACATTGATAGACTTCCATATGTTGAACCAGCCCTACATTTCTGGGATGAAGCCTACTTGATCGTAGTGGATAATTTTTCTAATGTGTTCTTTGATTTGGTTTGCCAGTATTTTATTGAGAATTTTTATGTCAATGTTCATGAGTGAGATTGGTCTGTAATTCTCTTTCTTGGTTGAGTCTTTGTGTGGTTTAGGTATCAGGGTAACTGTAGCTTCATAAAAGGAATTTGGCAGTGACTGTTCTGTTTCTATATTATGAAATACCTTAAGGAGTATAGGTATTAGGTCTTCTTGGAAGTTCTGGTAGAATTCTGCATTGAAACCATCTGGTCCTGGGCTCTTTTTGGTAGTGAGGTTTTTGATAACAGTTTCTAATTGTTCATGACTACCAGGACCATTTAGCTTGTTCACCTGGTCCTGGTTTAACTTTGGTATATGGTACTTATCTTTAAAAAAATGTCCATTTCTTTTACATTTTCCAATTTTGTGGCATACAGGCTTTTTTAGTAAGATCTAATGATTCTCTGAATTTCCTCGGTGTCTGTGGTTATGTCTCCCTTTTCATTTCTGATCTTATTAATTTGCATGTTCTCTCTCTGCCGTTTGATTAGTTTGGCTAGGGGCTTGTCAATCTTGTTGATTTTCTCCAAGAACCAGCTTTTTGTTTCATTGATTCTTTTGATTGTTTTCTGTGTTTCTATTTTGTTGATTTCTGCCCTCAGTTTGATTATTTCCAGTCTTCTACTCCTCCTAGGTGATTCTGCTTCTTTTTTTTTTCTAGAGTTTTCAGGTGTGCTCTTAAGTCTCCAATGAGTGCTTTCTCCGTTTTCTTTAAGTGGGCACTTAGTGCTATGAACTTTCCTCTTAGCACTGCTTTCATTGTGTCCCATAGGTTTGAGTATGTTGTGTCTTTGTTTTCATTAAATTCAAGAAAGACTTTAAATTCTTTCTTATTTCTTCCTTGACCCAGGTGTGGTTCAGTAGTTGACTGTTCAGTTTCCATTAGTTTGTAGGCTTTCTGTGGGTAGCATTGTTGTTGAATTCTAATTTTAATCCATGGTGATCAGATAAGACACAGGTGGTTACTAATACTTTTTTGTAACTGTGGAAGTTTGCTTTGTTACCGAGTATATGATCAATTTTTGAAAAGGTTCCATGAGCCGCAGAAAAGAAGGTATATTCTTTCCTATTTGGGTGGAATGTTCTATATATGTCTGTTAAGTCCATTTGGTTCATTACCTCCATTAAGTCTTTTAATTCTCTGTTAGGTTTCTGTCTGATTGACCTGTCCATTGGTGAGAGAGGAGTGTTGCAGTCTCCTACTATTAATGTATGTGGTTTGATGGTTGCCTTGAGTTCTAGTAATGTTTCTTTTACACAAGTGGGTGCTTTTATATTAGGGGCATAGATATTCAGAATTGAGACTTCATTCTGAAGGATTTTTCCTGTTATGAGTATAAAGTGTCCCTTTCCATCTCTTCTGATTGATTTTAGTTTGAAGTCAACTTTGTTAGAAATTAGTATGGCCACACCCGCTTGTTTCCTTGGTCCGTTTACTTGATAAACCTTTTCCCATCCTTTACTCTGAGTAGATGTCTGTCTTTGTGGTTGAGGTGTGTTTCTTGTAAACAGCAGAATGTTGGATCCTGTTTTTGTATCCAATCTCTTAGCCTGTGCCTTTTTATAGGTGAATTGAGTCCATTGATATTAAGTGATATTAATGAGCAGTGGTTGTTAACTCCGGTCTTTTTATTTTTATAGTGGAGTTTGTGTGTTTCCCTTCTTCTATTTGTGCTGGTGAAGGGTCACTAGATGTTTGAGTTATTGTGGGCATTGTTGGACTCCTTGGTTTGTGATTTTCCTTCTATTACTTTCTGTAAGGCTGGACTTGTGGCTACATATTGTTTAAATTTGTTTTTATCCTGGAAAATTTTGTTTTCTCCATTTATAGTGAATGAAAGCTTGGCTGGGTATAGTAGGCTGGGCTTGCATCCATGGTCTCTTAGTTTCTGCAGTACATCTATCCAGGACCTTCTGGCTTTCATGGTTTCCATAGAGAAGTCAGGTGTAAGTCGGATAGGTTTACCTTAATAAGTTACTTGACCTTTTTCCTTTGCAGCTCTTAATATTCTTTCTTTATTCTGTATGTTTTATGCTTTGATTATTATATGGCGAGGGGATTTTTTTTTGATCCAGTCTATTCAGTGTTCTGTATGCTTCTTGAATCTTCATAGGAAATTCTTTCTTTAGATTGGGAAAGTTTTCTTCTATAATTTTATTAAATATATTTTCTGGACCAACGAGCTGTACTTCTTCTCCTTCTTCTACCTCTATTATTCTTAGGTTTGGTCTTTTTATTGTGTCCCAGATTTCCTGAATGTTTTGTGATGAGAATTTCTTTGAATTGCTGATTTCTTTGATCAGTGCATTTATTTTCTCTATGGTATCTTCTGAATCGGAGATTCTTTCTTCTCTCTCTTGTATTCTGTTGGTTATGCTTGTTTCTGTAGTCTCTGTTCGTTTACCTAGATTTTCCATATCCAGCTGGCCCTCGGTTTGTGTGTTCTTCCTTGCCTCCATTTCAGTTTTCTAGTCTTGAACTGTTTCCATTATCTGTTTGATTGTTTTTCCTTGGTTTCCTAGGATATCGTTTACGGATTTACTGAATTCTTTAAACTTTTTGTTATTCCTCTCGTCCATTTCTTTTTTTTTTTATAATAGTTCTATGACTTTTATTTATTTTTTCTCATTTTTTTATTAAAGATTTCCATCTCCTCCCCTCCTCCTCCCCCTTCCCTCCCCTCCCTTCCACCAGTACCCCCACTCCACCCCCCTCCAAAGACAAAGAGCCATCAGGGTTCCCTTCACTATGTTAAGTCCAAGGTCCTCCCAGCTCCCCCTAAGTCCAGGAAGGTGAGCAACCAAACTGACAAGGCTCACAGTGAGCCCGTCCATGCTGTAGAGTTCATGTTCATTGCCGTTGTCCTTGGTTTCTCAGTCCTCCTCCACCATCAGCCACATTCAGAGAGTCTGGTTTGGTCCCCTGTTCCATCAGTCCCATTCCAACTGGACTTGGTGGTCTCCTGTTAGATCTGTCCCACCGTCTCAATGGGTAAACGCACTCCTCACGGTCCTGGCTTCCTTGCTCATGATCTCCCTCCTTTTGCTCCTCATCAGGACCTTGAGAGCTCAGTCCGGTGCTCCTATGTGGGGCTCTGTCATTTTCTCCATCCAATGCCAGGTGAAGGTTCTATGGTGATATGCAAGATATTCATGAGTATGGCAATAGGATCTGGACATTTCTGGCTCCCTCTCCTCAGCTGCCCAAGGAACTAGCTGGGGGCGTCTTCCTGGACACCTGGGAACCCCTGTAGAGTCAAGTCTCTGCCAACCCTAGAATGGCTCCCTTAAGTAAGATATATAATTCCTTGTTCCCATATCCACCCTTCCTATATCACAACCATCCTATTCCCCCAAGCTCTTCCCATCCTCCACTTCACACTTTTCTCTCCCCATCCCCCCACCCCCCATCCCACCCCACCCCCATGTTCCCATTTTTTGTCCGGCATCGTCCATTTCTTTAAGGGAGTTTTTCGCCTCCTGTTCAAGGGCCTCTATCACTTCCAAAAAGTCAAGCTTTTCTACTTTTTCTTGATTGAGGTGTTCAAATCCTCCTGTTATAAGATTGCTGGGTTCTGGTGATTTCATGTTATTTTTCAGATTGTTGGAGGAATTCTTGCATTGCCGCCTGCCCATCTCTTCTTCCGAATGCTCCTCTATGGATCTTCTTTTACAGGATCAGGTGTCCTTGCTTGCCTCTTGGATATATCTTCTGGTGCTCCCGGATGTATCTTCTGGTGCCAAGATCAGGTGTCCTTGCTTGCCAAGGAGCTCACAGACAAAGGGCCTACCTTGCTGCAGGCAGGCTATTGAAACAAAGAAACTCCCGCCTGCCTGTTGCACTCCCTATCTGGTCCCAGCACCCCGATCAGGTTGAGCTGGAGATGTTATGAACCCGAAGAGGGAAGGAAGAAGGGAGGGTTTTTCTGGATCTGGACTTTTTTTTTTTTTTTTGGTTGGGAGACTTTTGATGACTACTTCTATTTCTTCAGCAGTTATAGGACTGTTTAATTTGGTTATCTGGTCTTGATTTAATTTTGGTAAGTGATATTTATCCAGAAATTTGTCCATTTCCTTTAGGTTTTTCAATTTTGTGGAGTATAGGTTTTCGAAATATGACCTGATGATTCTCTGTATTTCCTCTATGTCTGTTGTTATGTCCCCCTTTTCATTTCTGATTTTGTTAATTTGGATATTCTCTCTCTGCCTTTTGGTTAGTTTGGATAAAGGTTTGTCTATTTTGTTGATTTTCTCAAAGAACCAACTCTTTGTCTCATTGATTCTTTGTATTGTTTTCTTTGTTTCTATTTTGTTGATTTCAGCTCTCACTTTAATTATTTCCTGCCATCTAGTTCTCTTAGGTAAGTTTGCTTCTTTTTGTTCTAAATGTTTTTTTAATGTTCTGTTAATTCACTAGTATGGGATTTTTCCAGCCTTTTTATGTAGGCATTTAGTGCTATGATCTTTCCTCTTAACACTGCTTTCATTGTGTCCCATAAATTTGTGTATGTTGTGTGGTCATTTTCATTATATTTTAGGAAGTCTTTAATTTCTCCCTTTATTTCCTCGTTGACCCATTGATATTCAGGTCAATTTCCATGTGTTTGTGGGTTTTCTGGAATTAGTGTTGCCGTTGACTTTTAGTTTTATGCCATGGTGTTCTCTTAAGGTACATTTGGGTTATTTCAATTTTTTTTGTATTTGTTGAGGTTTGTTTTGTTACTGAGTATATGGTCAGTTTTTGAGAATCTTCCATGAAGTGCTGGGAAGAAGGTACATTCTTTTCTGTTTGGATGGAATATTCTACAGATGTCTGTTAAGTCCATTTGAGTCATAACACCTGTTCTCTTATTTCTCTTTTCATTTTTTGTCTGATTGACCTGTCCATTGGTGAGAGGGGAGTGTTGAAGTCTCCCACTATTAGTGTGTGTGGTTTAATGTATGATTTAAGCTTTAGAAGTGTTTCTTTCACATATGAGGGTGCCCTTGTATTTGGGGCATAGATGTTCAGTATTGAAATTTCCTCTTGATGGATTTTTCCTGTGACTAATATGAAATGACCTTCTTTGTCTCTTTTGACTGATTTTAGCTTAAAGTCTATTTTGTTAGATACTAGGATAGCTATACCCGCTTGTTTCTTAGGTCCATTTGATTGGTATATTTTTTCCCCAACCCTTTACTCTGAGATGATGTCTGTCTTTGAGGTTGAGATGTGTTTCTTGTATGCAGAAGAAGGATGGATTCTGTTTTTGTATCCAATCTGTTAGCCTGTGCCTTTTTGCAGATGAGTTGAGTCCATTTACATTAAGGGATATTAATGACCAGTGATTGCTATCTCCTGTTACTTTAGTTGTCATTGTTGGTGATTTTAATGTGTGTGTTTTTCCCTTCTTTGGGATTTGCTGCTATGAGGCCATCAATTGTTTGTGTCTTTGGTTAGAGTTTTCCTTCTAGTATTTTTTGTAGGGCTGGGTTTGTGGCTAAGTATTGGTTAAATGTAATTTTGTCATGGAATATCTTGTTTTGTCCTTCTATGGTAACTGACAGTTTTGCTGGTTATAATAGTCTGAGCTGGCATCCGCGGTCCTTTAATGTCTACATAACGCTTGACTAGGACCTTCTCGCTTTCATTGTCTCCACTGAGAAGTCAGATAAATTTTTATAGGTCTACCTTTATATGTTACTTGGCCTTTTTCCTTTGCAGCTCTTAATAGTCTTTCTTTACTCTGTATGCTTAGTGTTGTGATTATTATGTGGCAAGAGGACTTTTTATTTGGATCCAGTCTATTTGGTGTTCTGTAACCTTCTTGTGTCTTCATAGGCATATCTTTCCTTAGGTTGGGGAAGTTTTCTTCTATGATTTTGTTAAATATGTTTTCTGTTCTTTTGAGTTTATTTGAGTTTAACTTCTTCTCCTTCTTCTATACCAATTATTCTTAGATTTGGCCTTTTCATGGTATCCCATATTTCCTGGATATTTTCGGTTAAGCTCGTGTTAGATTTAATTTTTTCTTTAACTGTTAAGTCTATTTCCTCTATTGTATCTTCAGTGCTTGAGATTCTCTCTTCCATCTCTTGTATTCTGCTGTTTGTTCATGCTTGTGTTTGTGGTTCCTGATCATTTTCTCATGATTTCTGTTTCTATAATTCCCTTGGTTTGTGTTTTCTTATTGCCTCTATTTCTGTTTTCAAGTCCTGAATAGTTTCTTTCATATGTTTGATTTCTTTTTCTTGGTTTTCTTTAAGATTTGCTGATATCTTCCAATTTTTTGTTTGTCTTTTTTTCCCATTTCTTTAAGGGAATTTCTCATTTCCTCCTTTAGAGTTTCAAACATTATCTTGAAGTTACTTTTTAGGTTGTTTTCTTCTACTTCATCCATATTTGGTTGTTCAGGTCTTGCTGTTATAGGGTCTTTTTGTTTTACTGGTGTTGTGTTGCTCTTTGTGGTGTAGCATGTGTTCTTACCTTTTCTACTCATCTTTTCCACTAATAGGTGTGGTTGGGGCTGTCTGAGATTCTGTTGAATAATCTTCTATGTGCCAGTAAATCCAAAGCTCAGACGGTGGTTTCTTGTGGTACAATCAGTGTCACAGTTCTAGTTACCCTGTTGGTTACTCTGTGTTCCTGGAGATAGCTCTGCACTCCTGTGCTTTGCTCTGCTCCCTTGAAGTTTGCTGTCTCAGGCCTTCTTTGACCTAGGTTGCCAGCTTTGCCCTGTTTCTGTAAATCCTGGTGTGGAAGCCCTCCTGCAGAGTCCCTGGGTTGGAGTTGGACCTGGAAAGGTTTCTGGCTCTGGTCTACTGCCTCAGAGGTCCTAGGCTCGGGTGCGCCCAGAATCGCAGAGGACCTGCTTACTCCCTCAGAGGTCCTAGACTCATGCTTGGATCCGCAGAGGTTTCAGATTCCTGCATATTCCCTTTGATGTCCCAGACCAATGCCTGTACCCACAGAGGTCCTGACTCAGACCTACTGCCTCTGAGGACCCAGACTCATCATGCCTGGCCCCACCGAGATCTCTGGTTACTGCCTATTCCCTCGGAGGTCCCAGGTTCACTCACGCCTAACTGGCAGAGGTCCTAGCTGAGGCCTAGTTTCTGGGAGGTCCTATACTCACACCCAGACCCACCAGGATCCTGGCTTAGGTCTACTCCCTTGAAGGTCCCAGATTTACGTCCAGACCTTCAGGGGTCTCTGGCTCTGGCTCACTTGCTCAGCAGTTACTCCCCTGTACCTGTTCCAGTGGAGATCTCTGGATCTTGTTGACTCAATCCTGATCTGCCAGTGTCCAGGCACTGGGTTTGCTTCTGGGGCTGGATTTGCTCCTGGCTTCTGCTCCTGGTGGAGCTTGTTAGCTCTTTGTCCTAGGTAGCTGGTTCAGTCCCACTCTGGTTCTGGTGGAGGTCGCTGGCTCAATCCTGATCCGCCAGTGTCCCGGGATTGGGTTGGCTTCCAGGACTGGATTTGCTTCTGGCTTCTGCTCCCCGTGGAGCTTGTTTCCCTATCTTTTTTTTTTTTTTCCATTTTGAGAACTTAAAGCAGGCTGTTCACATCATTAAGTGCTCTTCTGTCACATGCTCATATTGTGAATATTTTCTTGAACTCTGCCTTCTCTTGATTTATTTAACACTTTGGAAAGTTTTAATTTTGATGTTCCTTTTATTCCTTAAAAAGATTTATTTTTGATTCTCTGTGTGTGTGTGTGTGTGGTATATGTACAGAAGTGTGATTTCCCTTGAAGGCCTGAAGAGGGCATCAGGCTTCCTGGAGTGTAGGTGGTTGCTAGGAACCAGACTCAGGTCCTCTGCAAAGGCCTCAAGTACTTTAGCCACTGTCTTGTTTCTCCAGCCCTAAAGTTCAACTTATTAAGCCTTTCTTTTATGATTGCTGTTTTCTTTAAGAATCCTTTGTCTGGTTGACTTCACATGTTCCCCCATGATTCTACAAATTTGAGTTTTGAATTTTACACTTAGGCCTTTGCCCAATTTTAAATTAATATTTATATATTTTGTTATTAGCTATTTTGGCTCTACTTACCCAGACTCCTTTTCCCCACTGAAATTGCTTTACCACCTTTCACAAGTGTCATTCATCCTTGTGTTTCTTAACTTCCTCTTCTGATCCACTCACTGATTTTTATCTCTGCTTTTTAAGCAATACCAATTTTCTTTCATACTTTTTAACTGTAGGTATCTTTAAAATCAGATAGGGTATGTTTTCGAACTCTTTAAAAATATTTACTTATTTTATACTTTGGCCAGTGTAGGACCTTTGCATTTTGATAAAAGGTTGACATGTAGTTTGTCAATTTTTATTTGTCAAAAGTGTGTTGGCATTTTAGTTAGTGGTGTGTTAACTGGAGCTAATCTAGGGGCTGCAGGTGTCACTTAGTGTTAGTGTGTGCTACTGTGGAAGGCCCAGGGTTCCATCTCTAGCACCAGCAGAGCAGAAACAAACAACAAACAGAGGCGTTAGAAAAAGCATCCAGACAAATAGAACTTGGATTTTTATTAACTTTTTTAGTTAGCATACAAGAGAATGGTTTTCATAATATTTTTATACATATATAGCATTGTGTTTTGCTCATACTCATCTCCCTATACCTTGGGACCACAGGCAGACAGGCATATCTCAGTCAAGCGGGGACATCTCTGCTGTAGCTATCAGGTGCTGCCTGATGACATTTGTAGCCTTTGGATTAGTGGAAGCTAGTGTCCGCTGAAGAATAATTCTCCTCTATTTTTAGTTATGTATTGTATATGTGAGTGCAGATGTCCTCAGAAGCCAGAGTAAGATCCCCTGGAGCTTGTAGGCAGTTGTGAGTCAGCGTGAGTCCTGTGTGAGAGCAGTGTTTGTTCTTTCCATTGAGCTATTTCTCTAGTCCCCTAAATGCACATTTCCAAAGTTTTGCCTGATAGTTAAAAGATGTTGAAGCAAGTACAGCAGTGGGCGATGGATGCCTTTTTAAAGGACTAAAGCTAGCCCAGGTTAATTTAATTCTGTCAGCAATATTCTACTCTCTTAAATATCACAAGCTCCACTGTGGGAATGCCTGAGATCTTAAGTTCATAGTCTTAAGTTTTTCTAATTATCATGCTTCAATAAGATACTTTAAATATGATTGGTAGACTTTTCTCTTTCCTCTCAGTCTTTTGGTTTTGTTTTATTTTTTTGTTGTTGTTTTGCGAGACAGGGTTTCTCTGTGTATCCTTGGCTGTCCTGGGACTTGCTCTGTAGACAAGACTGGCTTTGAATTTATAGAGATCCACCTGTCTTTGCCTTCTGAGTGCTGGGATTAAAGTTGTGTGCCACCACCACCCAGTGAAGGCCTCTTAGTCTTTTTAAAGAAAAACATTTTGTTGTTTGCCAAATAGGAATTGAAATGGCCATACTTAAACATATGCTATGTTGATGAGAACCAGTGAACACCTTGTAGGAAATAAATACTCATTGTAGAGTGATGCCAAAGTCATTGTTTTAGTTGAACAAACTCCCAAGAGCAATATTCTGTGACATAAAATACCACAAATTAAAACAGTGACAAACCTCCAAATTCTGTACCAAGGGAAAGCCCCATTTTTTAGAGGTATTTTTATGAGGTATATTTGTATCTCTGAAGACCAGAGTCATTTTCCCCAGAACAAACTCCCATGCTGCACCTGTAACAGGCCACTGTATCCCAACAGGAACAGCTTGAGAAGGAGAAGCATCAGAACGAAGGGAGGTCCTCCAGTGAGAAAAGCTTTGAGAAGAAACGTAAGTGGTTCCGTGTCTTCTCGCTCAGTTACAGGATTAATGTTGGGTAACTGGGGAAATCCAGGTCCCTTTCTGGGAATCTTGTTAATACAGTCATTTAAGAATACATGCAAAAGGAAGCTCAAGAACAACTTCACTGGTTTTAAAAGAAAAACCTGGGAGTGGGCTGTTAATCCAAGTAGCTGCCTGGAGGAGGAAGATGGAGAAGAGAAAAAGAAAGCCAGGAGATTAGCTGGAATGGCAGACAGGATGGCATAGGGGA